>NC_133330.1:163029906-163349906 GCF_042186555.1 Aquarana catesbeiana | reverse complement strand
TACTATGTCCATCTCTTGTGATACACTGTGTGTACTATCTTTTATGTATAGTCTTTATATTTCACATCTTATGAATTTTTTAATCTATATATTTTCTCATTAAAGATTCTCTTATAGAGCTTTTAATATATATATTTTCTCACATGTCAAGATAGTCTGTATGTTTTGTATCTCATGTGTTGTATTATAGCTAGACTGTTTGCTTCTCACTTGTCTTCACATCTGTTGACAATTTGTAACCAATCACCTGATTTCAATTGAACACATTGATGGAGAGGAGCAGTAGTCATGTGATAGTCTCTTATGTATAAATGTTCATGCTTTTAAACATGTGTGCTTATCGCCAAAACTAGTCTGCTGCTGACTGTACTCACTGTGAAGGCTTTACAATAAATACGCTTGATGTTATGGAGTTGTCGGCTGCTTCTTTTTCTTTATGACCGTTTATTCCTTAATTGGTCGTTGGTGCCCTTTATGGAGTTTAGCTTGTTTTTAATACAATTTTTTAGATGTTCTGAAAAGCTTTTTATATGTATATTTTTCTTGTTTCCATCTGGCCTGGTTCTTTATTCCAACCTTATTTTAAAAACCAGAATAGTGAGATATGTGTTATCTCTGTATCTGGTCTCCCTAAATATGGCCGCCGTGGGTGGGCTTGGCTGTATACGTCCCAGCCGCGTTGTGAGCACCTGGCTGTGACGCGGTTCTGCTTCCAGCAGATAAGAGTGAGGCTTGGAACGCAAGGGGAAAAGGACGTTTCCATTTCTCCCTCCCCCTATATAAAGAGGATATGATAAACTTCTACCACGCCCCTGATGACATTCCTATTGGATGAAACGCCACGTAGGGTGGAGATCTGGCGTCATGACACTATACGCACTGACCACGGCCATCTTGATGGTTGGAAACAATTGAAACTTAGGATCGATTTTAGTTCCTGACATGCCTGTTTTTATTGATGGAAGGTGAGTATTCTGACCGGTTTTTAGGAATAAATTCACCTTGATTTTACATACTACATCATGAGGAGTTGCTTTTTTCTATTTTAATGCATGACCCTGCGGATCCATTATTTATTGAGACTACACAAGATCCAGCTATCTGTTATCTAAGTGGAGTGGAGTCGTGATATTATGGATATATTATGCTTATCTGACCAAATATAATCTAGTGGTCCACTGTTTGCGGTAAGAGGCCCGGTATGTTGGTGTTTGGTGGAAGATATATTCAAGTCACCTTATTTTGTCCTATATACACCGTGGGTGGTTCCAGTTTTCCTGAATATGGACTCTTTTGCTAAATTACAGTGGACTTTCTATTTGCATATTTTCATGTTTTTTAACACTGCATATACCTACCCTTCAATAATATTATGTACTTGAAAGTGTGGATGATATTGTGACACAAATGGTAATCTTTTATCGATTCTAATCCTTTTTCTTTTATTGGCCACATCTCTTCTTTCTCCCTTTATAATCTGCAGTGGATTACCCCTCTGAACTAACTTGTTTTCCATTTCATCCAGACGTTTCTCCCGATCAATTTGATCACTGACAATTCTATTAACCCTTATTAGTTGGCTTTTTGGAATAGATTTAAATACCCCAGGAGGCTGAAAGCTTTCATAATGTAAAAGTTGAATACGATCAGTCGGTTTTGTGTACAGATCACTAGAGAGCCTACAATTTTTTTATCACATTGCATGTATCCAAAAAAGGCATTTTTTTCCCTGAGGAACACTCATATTAAATTCCAAACCGGGTATCAAATTGTCAATGTATGCATGAAATATTAATAATGTATTCAAGTCACCCTCCCATACAGCAAATACATCGTCCAGAAATCGGTACCAACATTTGCAATTTTCTTTAAATAAAACGTTGTTACAGTGGCTTGCAAAAGTATTCACCCTCCTTGGCATTTTTCATGTTTCGTTGCCTCACAACCTGGAATTAACATGGATTGTTTGAGGATTTGCATCATTTAATTTATAGAACATGGCCACAGCTTTTAACGTTTTTTTTTTTTTTTTTTTTTTTTAATTGTGAAGCAAACAACAAATAGGACAAAATAACAGAAAAAGTCAATGTGCAGAACTATTCACCCCCCCTAAAGTCAATACTTTGTAAAGCCACCTTTTGCAGCTATCACAGCTCCAAGTCGCTTTGGATAAGTCTCTATGAGCTTGCCACATCTTACCACTGGAATTTTTGCCCATTCCTCCTTGCAAAACTGCTCCAGCTCCTTCAAGTTGGATGGTTTGCACTTGTGAACAGCAATCTTTGAGTCTGACCACAGATTTTCTATTGGATTGAGATCTGGGCTTTGACTGGGCCATTCCAACACATTTACATGTTTCCCCTTAAACCACTCAAGTGTTGCTTTAGCAGTGTGTTTGGGGTCATTGTCCTGCTGGAAGGTGAACCTCTGTCCTAGCCTCAAATCACACACAAAGTGGTACAGGTTTTGCTCAAGAATATCCCTGTATTTAGCACTATCCATCTTTCTCTCAACTCTGACCAGTTTCCCAGTCCCAACTGCTGAAAAACAACCCCACAGCATGATGCTGCCACCACCATGTTTCACTGTGGGGATGGTGTTCTTTGGGTGATATGTTGGGTTTGCGGCAGACATAGCGTTCTCTTTGATGGACAAAAAGTTAAATTTTAGTCTCCTCAGACCAGAGCACCTTCCTCCATACATTTTGGGAGTCTCCCAACATGCCTTTTCGCAAACTCAAAACATGCTATTTTGTTTTTTGCTGAAAGTAATGGCTTTCTTCTGGCAACTCTGCCATAAAGCCCAACTCTATGAAGCGTATGGCTTATTGTTGTCCTATGTACAGATACTCCAGTCTCTGCTGTGGGAACTCTGCAGCTCCTCCAGAGTTACCTTAGGTCTCTGTGCTGCCTCTCTGATTAATGCCCTCCTTGCCCGGTCCGTAAGTTTTGGTGTGCGGCCGTCTCTTGGCAGGTTTGCTGTTATGCCATGTTCTTTCCATTTGGTTATGATAGATTTGATGGTGCTCCTAGGGATCATCAAAGATTTGGATATTTTTTTTATAACCTAACCCCTGACTTGTACTTAACAACATTGTCCCTTCCTTTTTTGGAGAGTTGGTCTTCATGGCAGTGTTTGGTTAGTGGTGCCTCTTGCTGAGGTGTTGCAGCCTCTGGGGCCTTTCAAAAAGGTGTGTATGTCTAATGACAGATCATGTGACACTTAGATTGCACACAGGTGGACATCATTTCACTAATTATGTGACTTCTGAAGGTAATTGGTTGCACCAGAGCTTTTTATGGGCTTCATAACAAAGTGGGTGAATACATACGTCCATGCCAATTATCCGTTTTTTATTTCTGTTTTATTAGACCGTTTTATGTATATATTTTTCTAATTTTACTTCACCAGACTATTGTGTTTTGATCCATCACATATAATTCATATTAAAAAAAACATTGAACTAAAGACTGTAATGTAACAAAATAGGTAAAAAGCCAAGGGGGGTGAATACTTTTGCAAGGCACTGTATATATAAAGGACCATATCTCCACCATATCAAGAAATGTATTTGCATATGGGGACGACGACATTTGAACCCATCGCCGCACCCCTGAGTTGCAGATAATACATATCCTTAAAGAGGAAGATATTTTCTTCCAACACAATTTTAAATAACTATCAAAAATTAAATTTGCATCAGGATTATACAATAGAAAACAATCAGGAGGCGGCGGCAGGATTCAATCCCTAACTCATGTGGAATCACTGTGTATAAACTTGAATAACAATTAACCAGAAATGAATCTGCAGATAAAACCAAATCATTCATTTTCATCAAGAAACCATATGAATTTGTGTAGTCAGTGGTGTAATACATTTATCCAAGTATCTAGCCAAAGGTGCAGTAACAGATTCAGTACCGAAAACAGTGGAATGAGCCGCAGGGTCATTTAAATCTTTATGAATTTTAGGCAATATGTATATGACTGGTGTAAAAGGAAACTCTGCCACTCAATATGATTGTGTATCATTATTTATAATTCAATCATTAACTGCTTCACCATTTTTTTAATTACATTTTGTATACGAAATATCAGATTGGCATCAAGTTGGGCATAAGTTTGGCTGTTTGATTGTCGCAATATTTCCTTTTCATACTTAACCGTATCCATAATAACAATAGATCCTCCCTTGTCGGCTGGTTTGATATTTTTTTATCTCACCTAGCTGACAAGGAGGCTATTGCTCGTTTCTCAGCATGGCTTAAATTGTTAGGTATGTGGTCTGACACAGATTGATCCTGCATGAAAGCCTTTATTTCCTGGTCGTTTTTTTTTTTTTTTTAAATAAAGCTTGACTGCTACAACAGAAGTAGGTGTAATATGGCTCTTATTTTTTATTGCTAATAGTAGAATATTAGAACTACTCACATTAGGATGCATGGAAAAAAAGGCTTTCAATTTGATCTGCCGGTATAATCTATACATATCCTGTTTCAACAAGAAATCATTCATATACTCCTTTGGACAAAATCCCAAACCCTTATTTAATTGCAATTCTACTTCAGTTCATGAAAGAGAAGAAATGTTATATACCAAATTTTCTATTTGAGTCTGTTCATTCTTCATGTAGTCACTCTTCCTCCCGATGAATTTCCTATGCCGATTACCTCCCCTCCTCCGGAGGGATTTGTAGAAGTTGCCTCCAAAAAATTGGGATTAGATCCATTCACCAATGATCCTGTCGAGGCCATTGTGGATCTGGGTGTAGACAATTGTTTGTGCTGTTGTCCTTGTTTGCGAGATTTAAATCAATAGTAATTCGGATCATTCCAAATTGTAGACCCTCTCGTGTGTAAAGTCATCCCAATCCCTCTCCAATTTGCTTCTCTTTCGGGTCTCCACATTTTTCTTGAAGGTCTCCAACTTTTCCATACATACTTTCAACGTTTTTATTAACTCCTCCTGGCCCACAGCAATATTCAACTGTGTCGCAATGTCCGATATCAGGCCCTGGCCAACTATTTGATACCCGCTTTGGAATTTAATATGAGTGTTAGGAAAAAATGCCTTTTTTGGATACATGCATTATAATAAAATTAATAGGCTCTCTAGTCTGTACACAAAACCGACTGATTGTAACCAGCTTTTACATTATGAAAGCTTTTAAATATCCTGGGATATTTAAATTTATTCCAAAAAGCCAACTAATAAGGGTTAAAAGAATTGTCAGTGATCAAGTTGATTGGGAGAAACGTCTGGATGAAATGGAAAACAAGTTATCCATTGCAGATTATAATAGGAGAAAGGAGAGACGTGGCCAATAAAAAGAGTAGAATGGATAAAAGATTACCATTTGTGCCACAAATCCACACTCATTTCGAGTACATAATATTTAAAAACATTGGCACATGTTAAAGGAAAACTTTCCACAAATTCCCGAATTTATTAATCCCCCTATTCCCTCATAGCATAAGGGTAGGACCATACATAGCAGGTTGGTTAGATCTGACCAATTTCAACAAAAAATGTCTTATTTAACCCATCTAGGACCACGTAATCATGGATCATATCATATCCATATTTGAGCTACATGCATTGCAGCTCAATGATAAAAGGGAAATATTTTACACACCCACACCGAGGCAACAATATAGAAATTAAGGGTTATTCCACGTGCCAATCGTCATATGTAATATATATATAATTAAGTGTCGATGTGGCCTTTTATATGTGGGTGAAACAACACAAAGTAAAGGAAAGAATAGCTAGGCATAAATACTCAATAAGGGATAAACTTACTAAATTTCCACTTGCTAGACATTTTGTGGAAATGGGACAGTCTCACAACTTAGATATATGGTAATTGACATGGTCTCTTTAAATAGACGATGGGGAAATCGAGAATTGGGTTACAAAAACTGGAAGTACAGTGGATAAATCGCTTTGATACAGTTCAACCTAGGGGCTAAAACTCTGACTTTGATTTACATTCATTTTATAATGAATTAATTTTCCTGATATCAAGATGTTTTTCCTTGGAGGGATATATTGTGAAGATTATATATATATATATATTTTTTTTTTTTTTTTAAAGAATGAGTCATCTGTTGATTGATAATTTATAGGGCATTCCTCTGTGTATATATATATATATATATATATATATATATATATATATATATATATATATATATATGTGTGTGTGTATATATCTATATATATATATATATATCTATATATATATATAGATAAATAGATAGATATACCCACAGTTGTGCTCATAAGTTTACATACCCTAGGCCATTTTTCAGAGAATATGAATGATAACACACAAACATTTTTCACTCATGGTTAGTGTTTGGCTGAAGCCATTTATTATCAATCAACTGTGTTTACTCTTTTTAAATCATAATGGCAGCAGAAACTACCCAAATGACCCTGGTCAAAAGTTTACATACCCTGGTGATTTTGGCCTGATAACATGCACACAAGTTGACACAAAGGGGTTTGAATGGCTATTAAAAGGTAACCATCCTCACCTGTGATCTGTTTGCTTGTAATTAGTGTGAGTGTGTGTGTGTGTATAAAAGGTCAATGAGTTTCTGGACTCCTGACAGACCCTTGCATCTTTCATCCAGTGCTGCACTGACGTTTCTGGATTCTGAGTCAAGGGGAAAGCAAAAGAATTGTCAAAGGATCTGTGAGAAAAGGTAGTTGAACTGTATAAAACAGGAAAGGGACATAAAAAGATAATAATTTGTAGCAATAGAAATAAGCCGCCCCTAAATCCCTCTTACTCCACTGCGCCAAAGAAAAGTGCAAAGCTATATACAAGATGTGTAAATGAATACAAAATGTGTGTACATACATAGTGTACAGTGAAAAAAGCTGCCACTTAAAGTGGATGTAAACCCGAATTTTTTTTTTTTTATCATACTGTAGAGTATAAGATTTGCTATCATTTGAGCCCAGTCTTGCCACACAGAGTTAATCCATCTCTGAGCAATCCCCTTTTATTTTTCAGTGAGACAATTCTTGACAAACTGAGAAAAACTTTGTCAAATACTCCCCCTTGCTGTGAGTGACAGGTGATTTACATCTCGTGCATTAGCCTAAGAGACATGCAGTATTTTTAAATTCCCTCCCACACTCCTTTCTTTAGCAGCTCTGCAAGGATTGGCTGTTCCACACCTCACCATGATTTGGCATGCTGAAGTCATGTAGTTACTTTCCTGTCTTTTCACTGGATGGTAGAGATCATAGCAGAAGTTCAGCAGAAGTTCAGTGTTAGAAATACACAGAGAAAATGCATATTGACAAGGGGAGTGTAGAGGTGGGCGGGGAGTCTACTGACATCACGACTCCACCCACCGAGCTCCAGACAACAGACCTACCCACAGAATATGCAGTTTTTCGGGTCTAATAACAGAGAGAGGGGAGATATTTGACAGGTAAGGATACATGCAGGAGGCATGTATATCCTTATAGATAACCCCTATGGCAGTAGTTTAGAAAGGATGACATTGGGTTTACATCCACTTTAAATAAAAACGTAAATTGATCAGAATCCCAAAACTATACCTCTCACATGTGTACAGATAGAGATAGCGGCGCTAATATAAATTGTGTAAAATAATTAGTCAGAGCAGCATGATGCCTATGACCCTCTAATTATACATAAAAAATATTAGTATGATGAAAAAAAATTAATCTTATCATGAAAAAAAAATTTCAACACCCAGTAAAAAGTGTCACTATAGATAATAAATTACAAGCATTGAATGATCAAGTTCAACAGTTTTTTCAATCTTCTTGTGTGATAAATCTTCAACTCTTCCACCACACCACTGTGATAGTGACACCACTCCCTCTGAAGAGCGAACTCACCAGATTGTATAGCCCCCCACTCTCGTGTTCGGCAAAACAGCAATTGAACCACACCTGGATTGCATGTGATGAACCAAGACTCCTATCAAGCCAGCTCCATATGTGAAAAAATGAATAAAGTGCTCCACATAGCGTGATACCATTTTGACAGATTTATTAAAATCACTCCAAACACACTTCAATGGTTACACTCACTTTTAAACTGAAACAAAAAAGCCTTTGAACAAAACCACAGCAAGCAACAGGATCAGTGATCCAATGGTGCACCGCGGTCATAGCGGACCTGAAGTTTTTTTTTGGGGGCATGGTTACATGGTATTCCATCGCACTGACATTAGACACTGTTGTCTGAGGAGGACTACACCAATTGGATTGCTGGGCCTTAGAAGGTTGGGTGAGAGATACACCAGATCATACTTCAGGTCCACTATGACAGCGGTGCACCATTGGATCAAAATCTGTCAAAATGGTATCACGCTATGTGGAGCACTTTATTCATTTTTTCACATATGGAGCTGGCTTGATAGGAGTCTTGGTTCATCACATGCAACCCAGGTGTGGTTCAGTTGCTGTTTTGCCGAACACGAGAGTGGGAGGCTATACAATCTGGTGAGTTCGCTCTTCAGAGGGAGTGGTGTCACTATCACGGTGGTGTGGTGGAAGAGTTGAAGATTTATCACACAAGAAGATTGAAAAACAACTGTTGAACTTGATCATTCAATTCTTGTAATTTATTATCTATAGTGACACTTTTTACTGGGTGTTGAAAAAATTTTTTCATGATAAGATTAATTTTTTTTCATGATACTAATATTTTTATGTATAATTAGAGGGTTATAGGCATCATGCTGCTCTGACTCATTATTTTACACAATTTACATTAGCGCCACTATCTCTATCTGTACACATGAGAGGTATAGTTTTGGGATTCTGATCAATTTACATAAAAAGATAGCCAAGGAATTGAGAATGCCAATCAGCAGTGTTCAAACTCTAATCAAGAAGTGGAAAATGAGGGGTTCTGTTGAAACCAAACCATGGTCAGGTAGACCTACTAAAATTTCAGCCACGACTACCAGGAAAATTGTTCGGGATGCAAAAATGCAAAAAATAAACCCACAAATAACTTCAGGTGAAATACAGGACTCTCTGAAAACATGTGGTGTGGCTGTTTCAAGATGCACAATAAGGAGGCACTTGAAGAAAGATGGGCTGCATGGTTGGGTCACCAGAAGAAAGCCATTACTACGCAAATGCCACAAAGTATCCCACTTACAATACACCAAACAGCACAGAGACAAGCCTCAAACCTTCTGGCATAAAGTAATTTGGAGTGATGAGACCAAAATTGAGCTTTTTGACCACAACCGTAAACGCTACATTTAGAAAGGAGTCGTCAAGGCTTATGATGAAAGGTACACCATTTCTACTGTGAAACCCGGAGGTGGATCACTGATGTTTTGGGGATGTGTGAGCTACAAAGGCACAGGAAATTTGGTCAAAATTTATGGCAAGATAAATTCAGTATGTTATCAAAAAATACTGGAGGAACCTTTGCATTTATCAGCCAGGCAGCTGCGCATGGGATGTACTTGGACATTCCAATATGACAATGATCCAAAACACAAGGCCAAGTCGACCTGTCATTGACTACAGCAGAATAAAGTGAAGGTTCTGGAGTGACCATCTCAGTCTCCTGACCTAAATATCATTGAGCCACTCTGGGGAGATCTCAAACGTGCAGTTCATGCAAGACAGCCCAAGAATTTACAGGAACTGGAGGCTTTTTGCCAAGTGGAATGGGCAGCTTTACCATCTGAGAAGATACAGAGCCTCATCCACAAATACCACAAAAGACTTCAAGCTTTCATTGATGTTAAAGGGGGCAATAAACGGTATTAAGAACTGGGGTATGTAAACTTTTGATCAGGGTAATTTGGGTTGTTTCTGTTGCCATTATGATTTAAAAAGAGTAAACACAGTTAACTGATAATAAATGTCTTCAGCCAAACACTAACCATGAGTGGAAGAAATGTTTTTGTGTTATCATTCATATTCTCTGTAAAATGGCCAAGAAATCATACATTCTGCCAGGGTATGTAAACTAAACTTATGAGCACAACTGTAGATATTTGTTTTTTAATTCCTGTGGATATAAACCTTGACTAAAAATTAGGGGTGTTGAAAATAATCGGCGCATTGATGCAACACAATTCAGCCTTGAACGATTCTGCATCGATGCAGAGACCAGCTGAATCGCGATTGCATGATGAGCCTCGGCTCCTCTCCTTCCCAGTGGCGGCTTTAACACCTCCCTTGCCTATGTCAGTGAGGCGTGTGTGTAGCCGGCTGTGTGTGCTGTCCCTTAGGCTCCTTCTCATGGTGTGAAGACTGTGGAGTTTGTTAAATCCACGCAAAAACCGCGGTTCTGGACTGGTCCGACATGGCTCCCCGGATACCGCTGAGATGTCAGGCCGGTGCACCGGCGGTATAATATACTAAAGTTGTGGGCATGGCGGGGAGAAGGAGTAGAGGAGCGGAGGAGAAGGCGACGGGGGAGCTGTGAGGGAGGCGAGGTAGTGTGCACTCTCTGGTCCACCTTAGAAATAGACCAGCCCGTCACTGGGCTGGATCTTATGGAAGACCATGCTCTGCTCCAGATCTCCCCCACGTCTAGTTGTCTGCACAAGACACTGACAGGAGGGGGAGGGGGGATCGGGCGCTTCCACTGGAACCTGCACAGGAGGTAGGGAGGAGGGGGAAGAATGGCTAAGACAATTTCTGAGCGTTCTAATCTCATCTCTAGGGAGGGAAGGGAAAGGAGACAGATCGCCTTTTTGTTTACTGTACGGACCACAGGAGAGCCCACAGATCCCACCATACACTCATCTACATGGGATGGAGGCGAGGGAGGAGGAGGAGGACATGGGATGGAGGAGGAGGACATGGGATGCAGGACATGGGGGAAGGTGGAAAAGGAGAAGGACATGGGATGCAGGACATAAGATGGAGGACGACGAGAAGGACATAGGATGGAGGAGGAGGACATGGGATGAAGGAGGAGGACATGGGATGGAGGAGGAGGGGAATGACATGACATGGGATGAAGGAGTAGACACACCAGGACTTGCCTTCCTAATGCACAAGGCATGGGGGACACAGGTGACATCCTCAAACAATACATGACATAGTTTCCCCTTTCTACACAGGTGACATCCTCAAACAATACATGACATAGTTTCCCCGCTCTACACAGGTGACATCCTCCCCTCTATCTTTACATGTATACATGACATAGTGTTCCTCTACACGGGTGACTGATTAGTCCATGTACTAAATAAATACTGTTGTCTGCTGTGTTCAGACTTTGCAACATGCAGGGAGTGTCCTTTTTTTTTAAGAGCAGATCAAATTAAAAAAATTAAGTTCTTCCGATTGCTTGAAATTTTTTGATGAAAACCATGAGCAGTAATCGTGATGCATCGCGTGATCTAATCAAACCGTTGACAAGATAATCCTAATTGAATCGTGAGACCAGTGAAGATGCGCACCTCTACCAAAAATGTGTATATATTGGGTTACTCTTATGATATTCTCCACTAATAATAATTTTTTATACATATATCTACCTTTTGATAATAGGTTGCTACCGGAATACTTTCTATGTGATGTGTGATTGCATCTCGTTTTGCTGTCTCTAGGATTTAGGATGTCTTTATGCAAATTTCTTTACTTGATTACATTTTTGTTTAATTAGTACCTAACTGATTCCTGGTGAAAAATGTATCTACATAAAGAGGTGTTAAAGTACTCTTGTTTCATGCTTGTGACCTGAAGAAGGGCACAAGCCTTGCAGCCTAAAACTGTTAAATTGGAATGATATGTAATTTACTTGTATGTGAATATACTTCAATACATTTTTAAGTGCAGCAATCCCTTGCTCTATCTCTATATATGGCCGTTTGGGAAGGCCTGATTGCATGCACTGGAAGACTACTGTAGTGTTGTTTGCCTCACCGGCAAAGCTATATGTTTATAATAGCAGCTGAAAGCAGGTGGAAGAGTGAGCAAGAGAAACGCGTTCAGCTGCTGCAGAGAGCCAAGCCACACTGGGGAATCAGTTTTCACACGTTTTATTGCAGTACTGCTACGTGATGTTTTGAATGGGCCCCCTTAATTACCCACTTAAGGGCCGCCCTTTAGCAGTTTTACTGCTACAGGGCAGCACCTCTGTGTCAGATAACATATATATAATTGGTCCAGCTCCACACACAGTGGAAGCCCAGCGGCGGGTGCCGCAGACTCGATGTCTGCCACCACCCACCAATCATCCAGCAGAGAGGCAAAAAAAAATCCCATAGTTTGTACACGCTATAACTTTTGCGCAAACCAATCAATATACGCTTATTGGGATTTTTTTTTTACCAAAAATATGTAGCAGAAAACATATTGGCCCAAATTTATGAAGTACTTAGATTTTCTAACATTTTGTATTTGATAAATTATCAAAATTATCGTCTTTTTTTTTGTTTATTGCGCAAATAATAAAAAATGCAGAGGTGATCCATTGCCACCAAATGAAAGCTCTATTTGTGGGGAAAAAAGGACATACGTTTTATTGGGGTACAGCGTTGCATGACTGCGCAATTGTCAAAGTAATGCAGTGCCGTATCGCAAAAAATGGCCTGGTCATGAAGGTTGGTAAATCTTCCTGAGGTCAAGTGGTTAAAAGCTTACTGATGCATTCTGTGGCTTTTTAACCACTTCAGCCCCAGAAGGATTTACCCCCTTAATGACCAGGCCATTTTGTGCGATACAGCACTGCGTTACTTTAAACGGTTCCCGACCGGCCTGCCGCAGTTATACTGTGGCAGGTTGGCTCCCTTGGGCGAACCGCCGTAACTGTACGTCAGCCCTTTAAGACGCTGTAGGAGGTAGGGGTGCAACGGATCAAAAAACTCACGGTTCGGATTGTTCCTCGGATCAGGAGTCACGGTTCGGATCATTTTCGGATCAACAAAAAAAAATCTCCCCCACTGTAATATCCACAATCTCCCCCACTGTAATATCCACAATCTCCTCCACTGTAATAATATATTAGCAGGGTATGGCAGAGTATTGCAGAGTATTGGCAGGGTATTGGCAGAGTATTGGCAGGGTATTGGCAGAGTATTGGCAGGGTATTGGCAGAGTAATGGCAGGGCATGGCAGAGTAATGGCAGGGCATGGCAGAGTATTGTCAGGGCGTGGCAGAGTATTGTCAGGGCGTGGCAGAGTATTGTCAGGGCGTGGCAGAGTATTGTCAGGGCGTGGCAGAGTATTGTCAGGGCGTGGCAGAGTAGTGTCAGGGCGTGGCAGAGTAGTGTCAGGGCATGGCAGAGTAGTGTCAGGGCATGGCAGAGTAGTGTCAGGGCATGGCAGAGTACATCCGAACTCTCCCCTCCACTGTACAGATCAGTACACAGAGGGGAGAGAGGAACCGGTGTCATGACATGATGCCGGTTTGTTACAAGTGATCGCTCCGTCATTTGACGGAGCGATCACGTGGTAAACGGCCGCCGGGTGTACCAAGATGGCCGCCGCTCTGGAGCTAGGCCGAAGCCGCAGCCTTTCCTGTGGCCGAGGCCACAGAGTGCTCCGCGGATTGCGGGTGTCCCGATCCGCGGAGTTTGATCCGTACGGATCAATGACGATCCGTTGCACCCCTAGTAGGAGGCGTCCGCAGAGTGTGCCCAGAGCCGATCGCTCGTGACAGAGCGAGAACTGGGATCTGTGTGTGCTCTCTCAGGGGAGAGGAGACAGATTGTGTGTTCCTACTAAGTATGAACACCGATCTCTCTCCTCCTAGTCAGTTCCATCCCCCCCACAGTTAGAACACACCTAGGGAACCCCTTGATCGCCTCCTAGTGTTAACCTCTTCCCTGCCAGTGACAATTACACAGTAATCAGTGCATTTTTATAGCACTGATCGCTGTATAATTTTCAGTGGTCTCAAAAATGTGTCATAAGTGTCCAATTTGTCCACCGCAATATCGTAGCCCCAATAAAAATCGCAGATCCACCACCATTACTAGTAAAAAAAAAAAAAATAATAATGCCATAAATCTATCCACTATTTTGTAGATGCTATAACTTTTACGCAAACCAATCAATATACGCTTATTGCAATTTTTTTTTTTAATCAAAAATATGTAGAAGAATACATACTGGCTTAAACTGAGGAAAAAATTTGTTTAAAAAAAAAATTATAGCAAAAAGTAAAAGCTATTGTGTTTTTTTTTTTTTGTTTTTTTGTTTTTTTTTTTTCAAAATTGTCGCTCTTCTTTTGTTTATAGTGCAAAAAAAAAACTGCAGAGGTGATCAAATACTACCAAAAGAAAGCTCTATTTGTGGAACAAAAAGGATATCAATTTTGTTTGGGTACAGCTTCGCACCTCCGCGCAATTGTCAGTTAAAGCGATGCAGAGGCGATCGCAAAAAATGGCCTGGTTATTGAGCAGCCAAATCTTCCGGGGCTGAGGTGGTTAACTGACAATTGCGCGGTGGTGCGACGTTGTTCCCAAACAAAATTGACGCCCTTTTTTCCCCTTAAATAGCTTTCTTTTGGTGGTATTTGATCACCTTTACGGTTTTTATTTTTTGCGCTATAAACAAAAAAGACTGCCAATTTTGAAAAAAAATATATATATTTTTTACTTTGTGCTATAATACATATCCAAAAAAAAAAAAAAAAATGTATTCCTCAGTTTAGACCAATATGTATTCTTCTACATGTTTTTGGCAAAAAAAATCCCAGTAACAGTATATTGATTGGTTTGCACAAAAGTTATGGCGTCTACAAAATTATTAATTTTTTACTAGTAATGGCAGCGATTGGTGATTTTTAGCAGGACTGTGACATTGCGGCGGACAGATCGGACACCTAACTGACATTTTTTACACTTTTTTGGGAACCAGTGACATTACAGTGATCAGTGCTAAAATATGCACTGACATTGTACTAATGACACTGGCAGGGAAGGGGGGTGATCAAGGGTTTAAATGTGTTCCCTGCTTGTGTTTTCTAACTGTATGGGGGACTGTGTGACTGGGGAAACGCACAGATCTGTCTTCCTGCTTAGTTTGTAATACTGCTACATTCCCAAAGAATTTGTATCTACATACTTTCGGCATATGTAGTATGCCATACTCCTTTTGTTTCCCCAAAGCTCCCTGGCCACTTTGACTGGAGGTATTGGCTGTCATTTTGACAAATTGGACTTTTTGTATGTGTGTGTATGTGATACATTTTATATTAGATGATCAGATCTTCCTGCTCCTGTGTAAATTGTCATTATAGAACAGTATATAGACTGTTAAGCATTATTTTGCTACATTGTAACTACTTTGATTAATTTATCAGTGTACAATGTGATATAGGGTAGACACCAATGGGTAATACAATTTTATAGTAAATCCATAATGGAAATTTAGAAGCAAAAAATGTTCACATAAAGATGAAATGTTCCATTGTATGCTGAGTGATTTGCAAATAGGTTTACATATCCCTGAAGACACTATGAAATATAAATGGTAACGCCTTCAGCTTTGGATATCTAGGAAGGTGAAATAAGAGTTGAGGGAGTTTCTGAGGAGGTTTGGAATAAATTAAGAAAAATGTGGGAGAGTAAAGTGATAAGCTGGGTGTGCAGAAAGGGGCAAGAGATAGGAAAAAAGAAGGATGTAACCATATGTCTTAAATGGTTAGGGCAGGGGTCGTTTTGTGGAGAAATCTTCAATTCTGTTAAATCTCAAATCCATTGTGTACTGTGGTTGTGCAGTCACATTCTCCTTTCTCATATGACACATTTCTCTAGTCCATTCGAATTCAGATGGACTTACAGTGGACTTCTAAAGACAGGGAATAACTGCTCAAGTTAAAGGAAGAAACACAAAAGTCTCTTCTTTCAACTGGAGATTGGTCTCGGGAGGTGCAATTGGGTATCTTGCATACAGTGACTTGATATAATATGTAAAAAACATCAGACAAGGACTTGATGCATGGACAATCCCACCGGGTGTGGCACATGGTGGCTTTCCTTATTTTGGTTCAAAGGGATGACCTTTGTTCTGCATATGATGTCAGTTAAAGCAACCTTGCAAGTTAAGAAGAAAAAAAAACATTTTCATTTGCTGTGCTTTCTAAAAGAAATCTTATTTTCCTGACGCCAACATGGCAGGATACATATGATATAGCTCCGCCCCTATATCCACCCACAGGACTTGTTTAGCTCTATAAAAGTTTGACTGAGAGCTACCGCCCCCATTCTCCTTTTTGTCCTCAAAGATAAACACCTACAGACCCTTACAATCAGGATAAGCTCTTACCTGCCCACTACGTTGGAGTCCGGGTTCAACCTCTCCCAGCACGCAGTCCCACATCTTAGGCTGCTAAACACACTAACAAGGTGGGGAGCCCCTTCTGGTGGTCTTTTGGGGCCGAGGTGTTCTCTAATCAGAGACGGCAATCCTCTTGTGGCATGCCTGCTGTGGAGTTGGATCAATCAGCTGGGACAGCATGGCGTCTGTGTATCTGTGGAAGTTCTGTCTCAGGTCTGACCTTTTCCTTTTATTTTTTCCCATGTCATGTAAACCTCCCTTTTTGTATTTATTTAAATGTGATGTGTTCTGTTTTAGGCTAGGAGCGGGTCCTCAAGCGCACTGCCTTCCGGGGTTGAGAGCGCGGCTCTCCTGTCCTCTGGTGGCGGCCTCAAGTGCTCCCGCCGTTCTGCGCATTCGCTGTGGACTCTGGGTCTCCGGTGGCCAGGGTCTCAGGCCTAAAACCGACGGTGCATGCACCGCGAAGCTGCCGCGGCCATTTGAGAAGAGGGAAAAGACTCTTCCCCCCCCCCCCGATGGCACGAACCTCCTGGATAGGAGGATGGGTGGAGGGGGGCAGAGCCATTCATAAGGCGCCCTTTTTAAAGGGCACAGATTAAAAAAAAAGTAGGTCTTTTTTGATTTTGGCATCAGAACAAGCAGCATCTCTGCAAGAGAAGCAACCAGAGACAGGTGAGTAAGGGGGATAGCAGGATGATTGTATTGTGAGGGGATGGAAGGTCCTTTTCAGACTTCATTTTACCTAAATTTGTTTTTTCTTTGCAAAAAAAATGTGGATATTTGTGTGTTTCCCATCTCTTTCTTTCTTCTTATTTTCCTTCTCTGTTGCCATGCAGTCCCCTTTGCACCTTTTTGGTTCTACCACCACACAACCAAGACCACCGCACTTTCAGGTAAGGGGCCACCTTTGAGTAAGTAAGAAGACGTGGGAGAAAAGAGTGCGTTATGTCCTGTTTCAGGAGGAATGGGAGAAAGGAGAGAGGAAATTGTTTTCAATGAACAAGTTGCAGAAATTATATCCACTCACGGAAGAGGATGCAACGTCTTTATCTAACCCACCAATGGTGGATGTGGCATTTACTGCACTGGCCAAGAATGTGACACTTCTAATGGAAGACTCCTCCTCCTTTCGTGACATCTTGGATAGACACATCGACTTAGACTTAAAGTCCTACCTCGCGGCAGGTGGTGCCTGTAAGCCCGCTGTGGCTTTAACATCAGTAGCAAGCGCTATGCGAGTGTGGGCGCAGAACCTGGAGTATGCAATCAATAACCAGTTGCCAAAAGAGAAAATCATCAAAGCTCTTGATGAAATAAAGCTGTCGACGGACTTTGTGGGAGAATCAGCTATAGACATCATTCGATGGTCTTCCAGAGCCATGCTTGGCTCAGACATAGCCAAAAGAGCTCTGTGTGGGTGGCTAACCCATCCTCAAAGCAGAACTGCTGCAAGCTGCCTTTTGATGGGAAGGCACTGTTCGTCCAGAAGCTGGAGACTGCCATCCCCAGGGCTACAGGAGGAAAATCTGGTCCAGACACCAGAGGGGCGTCAACAGGTACTGGGATTCCAAAAGTTTTCGTCCATCCAAGGATTCCAGAAGAGGTTGGAGGGGTATGCAGTCAACCTTTCTTAGATCACAGAAAGCTAAGGCCCCTGCGGCTCCCTCAGGTACCCAGAAGCCCTTTTGATGCCACGCCCGCCCTGGGGGGAGGCGTTTTTTTCGCAAGGCTGCCCAAATTTGCCCAGGTCTGGCAAGACCACTGCCAAGATCAGTGGGTGCAGTCCTCAGTGGTGCAAGGCTGTTATTGGCGGTTCAAATAGCAGCCTCCAGAATACTCCTTCACCCCCACCAAGACAACCCAGTCGCCCCCGAAGTTAGCTGGTCTTCAGGAGTACATCAACATCTTGTTGCTTCACGGGGCAATCATATCAGTTACGGCCTGTCAAAGGTTTACAGGCTTTTACTCGCCACTCTTCCTGGTCCAGAAAAAAATGGGGGGTTTCAGACCAGTGATCAACCTCAAGAAGCTGAACCAATTTATCTGGGTAGAGCGATTGAACATAGTCTCTCCATACCATAATTCAGATAATTCAACTAAAAGACTGGATGATTTTGGTGGACTTAAGGGATGCCTACCTGCATGTCCCGATTCTTCAGTCGTACCAACAGTTCCTCAGGTTTGCAGTGGGGGACAGGGATTACCAATTTGTCTGCCTTCCCTTCGGCCTATCCACTTCCTGAACCTTCACCAAGGTTCTGATTGCAGTCTTGGCCCCACTGAGGGAGATAGGGCTGAGTCCATAATTTCTTGGACAACATCATCCCCCTGGCCCAGGACCAAGACCTTTTGCAGATGCAGAAGGAGCTCCTGCTGTCCTCCTTACGGACATTTGGCTGAGTAGTCAACTATAAAAAAAAAAGCCAGCTAGAACCTACACAGAAATTGGTCTACTTACAGTGCCTTGCAAAAGTATTCACCCCCTTGGCTTTTAACCTATTTTGTTACATTACAGCCTTTAGTTCAATGTTTTTTTTAATCTGAAATATTTGTGATGGATCAGAACACAATAGTCTAAGCTGGTGAAGTAAAATTAGAAAAATATATACATAAAACAATTTTTCAGAAATAAAAAAATAATTGGAATGTGTGTATGTATTTTACCCCCTTTGTTATGAAGCCCATAAAAAGCTCTGGTGCAACTAATTACCTTCAGAAGTCGCATAATTAGTGAAATGATGTCCACCTGTGTGCAATCTAAGTGTCACATGATCTGTCATTACATATACACACCTTTTGAAAGGCCCCAGAGGCTGCAACACCTAAGCAAGAGGCACCACTAACCAAACACTGCCATGAAGACCAAGGAACTCTCCAAACAAGTAAGGGACAATGTTGTTGAGAAGTTCAAGTCAGGGTTAGGTTATAAAAAAAATCCAAATCTTTGATGATCCCTAGGAGCACCATCAAATCTAACATAACCAAATGGAAAGAACATGGCATAACAGCAAACCTGCCAAGAGACGGCCGCACACCAAAACTCACAGACCGGGCAAGGAGGGCATTAATCAGAGAGGCAGCACACAGACCTAAGGTAACCCTGGAGGAGCTGTGGAGTTTCACAGCAGAGACTGGAGTATCTGTACATAGGACGACAATAAACCGTACGCTTCATAGAGTTGGGCTTTATGACAGAGTTGCCAGAAGACCCCCATTACTTTCAGCAAAAAACAAAATGGCATGTTTTGAGTTTGCGAAAAGGCATGTGGGAGACTCCCAAAATGTATGGAGGAAGGTGCTCTGGTCTGATGAGACTAAAATGTAACTTTTTGGCCATCAAAGAAAACGCTATGTCTGGCGCAAACCGAACACATCACATCACCCAAAGAACACCATCCCCACAGTGAAACATGGTGGTGGCAGCATCATGCTGTGGGGATGTTTTTCAGTGGTTGGGACTGGGAAACTGGTCAAAGTTGAGGGAAAGATGAATGGTGCTAAATACAGGGATATTCTTGAGAAAAACCTGTACCACTCTGTGTGTGGTTTGAGCCTAGGACGGAGGTTCACCTTCCAGCAGGACAATGACCCCAAACACACTGCTAAAGCAACACTTGAGTGGTTTAAGGGGAAACATATAAATGTGTAGGAATGGCCTAGTCAAAGCCCAGACTTCAATCCAATAGAAAATCTGTGGTCAGACTTAAAGATTGCTGTTCACAAGTGCAAACCATCCAACTTAAGGAGCTGGAGCAGTTTTGGAAGGAGGAATGGGCAAAAATTCCAGTGGTAAGATGTGGCAATCTCATAGAGGCTTATCCAAAGCTACTTGGAGCTGCGATAGCTGCAAAAGGTGGCTCTACAAAGTATTGACTTTAGGGGGGTGAATAGTTTTATGCACATTGACTTTTTCTGTTTTGTCCTATTTGTTGTTTGCTTCACAATAATAAAAAAAAAAATGTTCAAAGTTGTGGGCATGTTCTGTAAATTAAATGATGCAAATCATAAACAATCTATGTTAATTCCAGGTTGTGAGGCAACAAAACACAAAAAATGCCAAGGGGTTGAATACTTTTGCAAGGAGCTGCAGGATCCCAGTTCAGTACTCAGGCGTCCACAGTTTCTTTGCCTCTTCAGAAACTCCCCAATATCAGGGGAAAGTTCCAACAGGCATTGGCTGCGCCAGTGATGTCGGCATCGCAGTGCATGAGTCTTCTTGGGACAATGTCTTCATGTATCCCGATGATTCCCTGGGCTCACTGATGCAGTGGAAGAAGGTTTGTCTAGCCCAGCCAATCACGATCACCAGCCGGATGCGCCAGAGTCTCTGGTGGTGGACGAGACAAGAAACTCTGGTACAGCATCGTCCATTAGGGCCGCAGCCATGGATTATTGTTACCACAGATGCGAGCGCAGCAGCGTTGGGCACCACCTGCGAGCAACTGAAGATCCAGGGCAGATGGGAATTTCCCACTCAGGGCTTAGTTTCCAAAATTCTGGAACTTCGAGCCATTCATGGCGTTAGCCACCTTGCTGCCTCACATACAGGGTCGCCCAGTCCTGCTCCATCTGGACAACACAGCAGCAGTGTATACAGCGACAAGGCGGGACGCACAGCTAATCCCTCTTGAGTGAGATGGAACCAATCATGACATTGGCACAACAATATCTCCCAGATTTGAGGGCCATATATCTTCCAGGCTGTCAGAATTTGGAAGCAGATCGCCTATCCAGACAATTCAAGGATCCTGAAGTGTTCAAACAAATCATGAGCAGGGGGTATTCGCAACTGGATCTCTTTGCCTCGTCAACCAACTGCAAGGGGAGCCAGTTCCTCTCACGCAACCCTCATCCATTGGAAGTGGGGACAGGACACCTGGACCCATCCTTGGGTTGCACAACTGGTCTATACCTTTCCTCCAATTTCTCTAATCCTGAAAGAGATTGTTGGTAGAGAATCTGACAGTCATTGAAATACTACCCTACTGGCATCGCAGACTATGGTTCTCTCTGGCAATGGATCTCGGCGTGTGCCCACCGATCACTCTGCCGGTGACTCCTCATCTCCTGTCACAAAGAGATATCCTACATCCGCAACCATCTTGTCTGACATTAGCAGCCTGGAGATTGAAAAGCAGGGGTTATAAGAGTTAGGATATTCTCCAGAGGTTATTAGGACTTTACAGAATTCCAGAAAGGGTCAACCAATGCCATCTACTACAGAATATGGGATTGATTCACATGCTTTGCAGTTGCATGTCAGTTCGACCCTAGTTACCCGAATGTGCCTCAAATCCTGTCTTTCCTGCAATTCGGACTGGATTTGGGGCTCAGCCTAAGTTTGCTTAAGGTGCAGATTTCAACCATCTTGGCTTTTACCCAAAAGAAATGGGCAGCAAACATGCTGGTGGAACGCTTCATTACAGCGGTACTTAGACTACGCCCTCCCAAGAGAAATAGGTTCCCTCAATGGGACCTGGCAGTAGTCCTCAATTTTCTAGCAAACCCTCCTTGTGCTCTGACAGAAGACTGTTCACTATGGGGTATCACCTTTAAAGATGGCATGCCTAATAGCCATAACCTCAGGGGGAAGGTTGTCGAAACCTTACACCATATTCCCAGACAGGGTTGTGCTGAGACCATTGGATCACTTTGTCCCAAAAGTGGCATCAGTATTTCACCTCTCCAATGAATGGGTGCTTCCAGCCCTCCCAGCAGAAGCAAATGCTGTCCTGCACAAGTTGGACATTCTCAAAGCCTATCTCCAGGCTACTTCTACATTAAGACGCTCTGACAGACTTTTCATCATACCTACCGGAAAATTTAAAGGGAAAGAGGCATCGGCCAGAACCATTTCGGCCTGGATAGTAAAAACTATTCACCGGGCATATAGAGCAGCCGGGAAGGACCCTCCGGAGGTGGTTAGAGCTCACTCAACCAGTCCGATGTCTTCTTCTTGGACGACACGAGCAGAAGTGTCTCTGGAGACAGTCTGCAAAGCGGCTACAGGGTGGATCCAGCAGCTCTTACTACAGTAGAGTGTTGTGAGGAAAACTATCCAAGCTTCTATGTCTGTTAAATAAAAAAATAAGTTTGCAACATTAAACCCTCCCTCTCAAAAGCTCATTATTTATCATATGTATACTGCCATTGTTGGTGTCAGGAAAATGGAAAATTGTATCAAATACTTACCGTAATTTTCCTTTCCTGACGCCAATACATGGCAGTATACTCACGCTCCCTCTGATCTTTGTGTTTTATACAGAGACTGGTGGAGGTAGCTCTGTCAGACTTTTATAGAGCTAAACAGGTCATGTGAGTGGATATAGGAGCAGAGCTATATCATATGTATGCTGCCATGTATTGGCGTCAGGAAAGGAAAATTACGGTTAGTATTTAATACAATTTTCCATTTTAGTGTCATTATAAACAAGACAAATTATAGAATAAAATGTGCACTTTATATCTACAGGAAGCCTGGCTGTTATAAAACTAATATTGGTCAAAATAGAAAAATATATTTTATCCATAGATTGTAAAGGAAATAAAAGAATTTTCACTAGAAAATATTGCCACGGGAAAGATTGTTTTGGCATCATAAATAGCAAGTTTATTACCAAAACAATAAGCCTGAGAGCTGAAATGTAAAAAATTGCTTTGGTCTGTAAGGTGTATACATCTGAAAGAACTTAACTGGTTAATGTGATCTTTTATACATGTGTCATTTCTTTAGGCGTCTTTTGTCAAAATGTTTCCTCCAGAGCAAGAAGAAAATTTATCTTTCTGGCAACACATTTCACTTTCATCTCTGCCAAGTGCTTGGGGTTCCGAGGTGAAGAAAAGCCTTTATAAAACCGCATTCTTGCAGTGCAAAAAATGTCTGGATAGCATGCAGACACTGGAAGAGTTGCAAAAACTGGTAAATCATTTTCTTTTCTTTTTAATTTGTTTTGAAAACAAACCAGCAAGGAAACTGCTGTTTTCTAGAATGCAGACACAGTTTGTAATTTTCATGTTCCTTACTCTTCAGTTGTATAAGTAGCTCTGCTTATTTAACCACTTCAGCCCCGGAAGGTTCAACCCCCTTAATGACCAGGCCATTTTTTGCGATACGGCACTGCGTTACTTTAACCGCTTGCCGACCAGCCACCGCTGTTTTACTGCGGCCAAATGGCGTGGCTGGGCGAAACGACATTACCTTACGTCGCCTCGCCTTTTGGCCACTAGGGGCGGTGCGCCCGATGCAAGTGCCCCGGGGGCACGATAACCGTTGCGCTCCCGCGATCGCTCATGACCGTGATCTGTGTGTGTAAACAGATCCCGGTTATTTCAGGGGAGTAGAAACAGATCATGTGTTCATACTGTGTATGAACACCGATCTCTCTCTCTCTCTCTCTCTCTCTCTCTCTCTCCTCGACAGTCGCATCCCCCCTACAGTTAGAACATAGTGAGGGAACACAGTTAACCCCTTGATCGCCCCCTAGTGCTAATCCCTTCCCTGCCAGTGACATACAGTAATCGGTGCATTTTTGTAGCACTGATCACTGTTTAATTGTCAATGGTCCCAAAAATGTGTCAAAAGTGTCCGATATGTCCGCCGCAATATCGCAGTCCCGATAAAAATCGCAGATCGCCGCCATTACTAGTAAAAAAATAATAATAAAAATGCTATAAATCTATTCCCTATTTTGTAGACTCTTTTGTGCAAACTAATCAATATACGCTTATTTTTTTATTTTTTACTAAAAATATGTAGAAGAATACATTTTGGCCTAAACTGAGGAAAAAGTTAGTTTTTTTGATAAAAAATGTGGGATATTTATTATAGCAAAATAATATATTTTGTTGTGTTTTTCAAAATTGTCACAGAGGCGATCAAATACCACCAAAAGAAAGCTCTATTTGTAGGAAAAAAATGTACGTCAATTTTGTTTGGGTACAGCGTTGGGCGACCGCACAATTATCAGTTAAAGCGGCACAGTGCCGTATCGCAAAAAATGGCCTGGTCATTGAGCAGCCAAATCTTCTGGGGCTGAAGTGGTTAACAATTGCGCGGTCATGCAACGCTGTACCCAAATAAAATTGATGTCCTATTTTTCCCCATAAATAGAGCTTTTTTTTGGTGGTATTTGATCACCAATGCGGTTTTTATTTTGTGCGCTATAAACAAAAAAAAAGCGCGACAATTTTGAAAAAAATATATACCATTATATATTTTACTTTCTGCTATAAAACACATCCAATAAAAAAATTAAAAAAAAAAACTAATTTCTTTATCAATTTATACCAATGTGTATTCTGCTACTTATTTTTGGTAAAAAAAAATCCCAATAAGCGTATATTGGTTGGTTTGCGCAAAAGTTATCGCATCTACAAACAATGGGATATTTTTATGGCATTTCTATTTATTTTACTAGTAATGGCAGTGATCAGCGATTTTTAGGGGGACTGCGACATTGCGGCGGACAGCGACATTATTACAGTGATCAGTGCTAAAAATATGCACTGTTGCTATACTAATGACACTGGCAGGAAAAGGGTTTACATCAAAGGGTTAAATGTGTCCCTAGGGGTGCTTGCTAACTGTGTGGGGGTTGCTCTGACTGGGGGAAGACAGAGACCTGTGTTCCTGCTTAGCAGAAGATCTCTATCTTCTCCCCTGTCAGACCGCCGTTCTGCCTCTCTTGGGAGCGATCACGAGTGGCCGGCAGACATTGGGTACACAGGACCCACTGATTGGCTCCCCCTCTGTCCGATCTCCAGTCCGATCTCACGTACGCCCCTTAGTGGCTATTGCGTGAAATTACGTACAGGTACGTGATTCGGCGCAATAGAGCCGACCTGCCACAGTACATGTACGTTAGGCGGTTGGCAAGTGGTTAAAGCTAAGTTTGGAAGTTGTGCATTGTACAAATTTGTAGCAATAAGAGATCTGTTTTACAGTGCTTTTTTTGGGGATTAGCCTTTACACCATACGTTTCCTTTCTCTTTATAACCATTCTATTGTTAGCTGTATCAAGGTGTTAACAAAGAATCAAATTACTGCATTTTTCCAAATAATTTGTTTTCCCAAAATATAATTACGTCAGCTCACAAGTGGAAGTTTCTCCTGCAACTATAAAGCCCCATACACACGATCGGACTTTCCAACGGGAAATATTGGATGTCAGGCTGTTGGCTGAAAATCCGACCATGTGTATGCTCCATTGGACAATTGTTGTTGGACTTTCCGCCAACAAATGTTGGCTAGCATGTTTTTAAATTTTCCGCGGACAAATGTGTGTTGATGGATTTTTTCCGAGCGTGTGTACACAAGTCCATCGGACAAAAGTCCAAAGTACAAACACGCATGCGCATGCTCGGAAGCAGAAGCGGTCGGTTTTGTAAACTAGCGTTTGTAATGGGATAATAATTAAGCTTCTTTGCTGGTGATGCTGATGGAGTTATTGCAAACGAATTTTCAAAGGCTTTTTTTTTTTTTTTTTAGTGATATCAAGAACAATATTATTATGTTTTTTTTTTTATTATTTTTACAAGTTACCACAGCACCATTATCCCGTAGTTTTTAAGATCAAAGATACAACTATGTTGATGTCCCTTGTCAATTTTACATTGTATTTTTTAAAATGTAACTGCCTACTCCCAAACTGTCATTTGAAGTAAAACACATAGCCAAGTATTATGCTACTTAATTTTTATTGTGCATTAAAAAAAAAAAAATTAGACACGCTATCTCCCAATAGAACTTAACCAAAAAGTACATTCTATGCATCCAAAAATATAGAAAATATACCAAATCAAATCATTATTAACCAAAAAAAATAATGTCAAAGCAATAACTCCAGGGCCAATAATAAATAACACTTTATCTCCTCTGATTCCACAACATGTCTGGTTGACAAACGGCCGCTCAGAAACTAACTGAAAAGCACGAAATGAAAAACGCAAAAAGAAAAGTGCGAATCAACACTCACCAAACTTCTACTAACACGAAATTAGCAGAAGGAGCCCAAAGGGTGGCGCTAAAGAGCTGAAAAACCACGTAGTACGTCACTATGTTTGTAATTGTTGGCCAACATTTGTGTGACCGTGTGTATGCAAGACAAGTTTGAGCCAACGCCCTTCAGACAAAAGTCCATGGTTTTGTTGGCCAACAATCTGATCGTGTGTACGAGGCTTTAGACTAGGTCTTTGCAACAGACTCCTGTTAGCGTTTTTCAAGCTCTGGTGTTTGTACAGGAAATGAAAGCAGTTTAAACCAGTGTTTTTAAAGCTGAAAATAATCTTCTTTTATTTTGGCTTCTTGGCTTCTCCTTTATCCCTCACCAACATGATTTTTTTAACAATGAAACCGTTCAGTTTTCATTAGAGATCTTATTTAATTTAACCACTTCAGTACCCGGCCATAGTAAAATGACTTCCTTTAATTTTAGGGGGGATATCTGACGCCTGCAGCTAGATGCATCATTCAGATATCATTCTTTGCAGCCGGCGATTCTGTGTACGATAAGAATGATCATAGCGGCAGTTCCGCCGCTTGATCGTTCTTATAGGTTACGGGAGGGGTGACCCCCCTCCCGCCGCCATTCGTGGCTTCTCCAGGCTTTCCCGTGCCATCAGGGGGCCCGGAGAAAGAATCGGCCGGATGAGGATGATAGAGATGACTGGTGACCAGATGGCCGTCGTCATGACGTCACGCCTGGGTACCCGGAAATAAACGAAGCCGCGATCGCGGCTGTCAGCATGAGATCTGTGAATTTTTTTTTTCCCGATCTCATGCTTTCCAGCCTGGAGGAGAGATGTGGGGTCTTATTGACCCCACATCTCTCCATAAGGAGGACCTGTCACATAGATTCCTATTACAAGGGATGTTTAAAAAATGTAAAAAACAGTGTAAAAATAAAAAAAATTAAGTAAAATAAAAAAAAAAATAATAAAAAAAAAATTTAAAACTCCCCTGTCCCCGGTAGCTCGCGCTCAGAAGCGAACGCACACGCAAGTACCGCCCACATGTGTAAACTCCGCTCAAACCACACATGTGAGGTATCGCCGCGTGCGTTAGACCTCCTCTGTAATGCTAAACTGGTAACTTGTAAAAAATTTTTAAAGCGTCGCCTGTGGAGATTTTTAAGTTATGAAGTTTGGCGCCATTCCATGATTGTGTGCATTTGTAAAGCGTGACATGTTAGGTATCTATTTACTCCGCGTAACATCATCTTTCACATTATACAAAAAAATTGGGCTAAATTTACTGTTTTGTTATTTTTAATTCATTAAACAGTTTTTTTTTTTTTTTTTTAAAAGGCATTTGAAAAATTATTGCGCAAATACCGTGTGAGATGAAAAGTTGCAATGACCGCCATTTTATTCCCTAGGGTGTCTGCTAACAAAAACATATATAATGTTTGGGGGTTCTGAGTAATTTTTCTAGCAAAAAAAAATTATGACTTTTACATGAAGGAGAGAAGTGCCAGAATAGGCCCGGTATTGAAGTGGTTAAGACTCGGTGACAGGGTATCTGTGCTTTTCTATGCATTTCAGGCAGATCAGGGCCCAGCAGGGGAAGAGCCGATCGGGTGCTGTACATGACTAATAGTCCAAAGGGTAGCAATATGGCACAGCAAGGGCAAGTCCTGAGGGGTAATATAGTACAACAACCGGTGCACAAGGGGCAAACCTAAGGAACACGATGGACAAACAATGGGGACGCAGAGCAGTAAGCACAGAATAACAGTCACAAGACAGCAACCACTGTTCAGGAATCACAGGGCATCAGAGGAGACTACTCACACTGGCAGCTTCTGAAGATCATAGTGTGTCAAGCAGCAGGTGAAGGGTCAGAGTTGAGCAGATGAGACACCTGGATGCACGGAAAGGAAGAGCAGGTTCTGTGCATTCACAGCTTGGAGTGCACCCAGGCAGCAGGGAAGCATGAGGATCAGAAGCAAAAGAGCAGGGTCATCCACAGAAAAAGGGCTGGCAGAGTCCTGCAGGGGGTGGTTGCTGGATCCAGGAGAAGGTTAAGATGACCTTGCTGCAGCATCGGGTTTACCGGGTAGCAGGGCAACCCACAAGTAGGGGTGAAGGATGAAGATGACAGAGTGGCACTGGAACAAGGCTCCTGGGCCAAAGCAGGCAGAAAGATTCTGGAGATCCAGTTGCAGTCTTGAGCCCCCACAGGTTCTGGCAGCAAGTGATTCCTGTTGTTCCAGTGTCCAGAAAGTAGCACAGACAATAAAGAACTACAAGTCCCAGCAGTCCTAGTGTCCAGGAAGCAGCACCCAGTCCATACTGAACTATCAGTCTCAGCAGTTGTACGCACCTTCCAGTCTCCTCCTAATGAGGCCTGCAGCAATGAGTTCCTCTGTCTATCACTGGAATAAACCCAGAATGGTCTGACCCCTTTCTCTCAGCATAGGTATGGTACTTTGAATTTGGCTGAAATCTCAGCTCCCAAATTGCAGATGTTGAGGTGTCTGTCTTTTTCCTGGTACAGGATACAATAATTTATGTGCTATCTGCTGAGAGGAGCCTCCTCTCACACCTGGTTGGGCACAGGAACTCACAGATCTATTGTTCAGATAAGCTGACTTCTTTACTCCCAGCCACTGGATTAGAAGTTGTTGATTTCACACAAAATCGAATATTTTTGACCTACGTTACAAGTGGGTGTCAATCTGGGGGAGTTGGCAGTCTTATGCAGGGTGCATTTGCACGTGGAACACCCTAAGCACTAAAATTACATAAATGAAAAGTGTGGACCAGGGACAGTAAACCTGGGGAGGAAAGAGATAAATGACACCGGATGTAGGGGGAGATAGAGGCAGGTACGCAGAGAAGATTATGAGGTGAAGGGGCTCAATGCAAGTTGTAAATGTTTACCAAATTAATCTTTGAATCATCTTTTATCTCTCTTGGCTTTACTAAAACTTACAAAAATTCAGAAGAGAACACGCAACATGTTCTTAGCAATGTAAGCTAAAAAAAAAAATCTAAGTATGCCTATGATGTGTTAGAAATGCTGTATCTTACTAATTGACACCTTTGTGTAAAAAAGCAAAAAAATTAAAAAACACATTTTAATTATCTTTCCTTCATTTTCCAAAAACTTGTGGCAAATTTTTTTTTTCCAAAGACTCATTTTGCCTCTTAGAAAATACTTTGGAGTATTTTCTTTCCAAAATGACATAATTTTGTGGGCGTTTCCTAGGGCCTCAAAAAATGTGATAGGTAGTCAGGAAAATGGATGCATAATTTTACACTCCTTGAAAGCCCAAAGGTGCTCCTTGGATTTTAGGCCCCTTTATGTGGCTAGGCTGTGAAAAAGTCTCACATGTGGTATCCCCATAAGTAAGAGGCATAGCCGAATGTGTTTTTGGGTGTAAATATAAGTAAGCCTATACTGCATGTGAGACGTAACTTGTTAAAACGACTTTGTGAAAAAAATTACAAAAACGCACCATGCCTCTTACTAAATACCTTGGACTGTCTACTTTCCAAAAAGGGGACATTTGTGGGGTATTTTCTACCTTCCTGACATGGTAGGGCCTCAAGAAATGAGATAGGCAGTCAGTACATCAGGACTGATCAGTTTTCAAATATACACTATATTACCAATAGTATTGGGATGCCTGCCTTTGCAGGCACATGACCTTTAATGATATCCCAGTCTTAGTCCGTAGGGTTCAATATTGAGTTGGCCCACCCTTTGCAACTATAATAGCTTCAAATCTTCTGGGAAGGCTGTCCACAAGGTTTAGGAGTGTGTCTATGGCAATGTTTGACCATTCTTCCAGAAGCATTTGTGTGAGGTCAGGCACTGATGTTGGACAAGAAGGCCTGGCTCGCAGCCTTTGCTCTAATTGTTCCCAAAGATGTTCTATTGGCTGAGGTCCAAATCATTTCATGGAGGGGGTATTATGGTATGGGGTTGCTTTTCAGGGATTTGGTTTGGCCCCTTAGTTCCAGTGAAGGAAAATCTTAAGGTGTCAACATACCAAGACATTTTGGACAATTTCATGCTTCCATCTTTGTGGGAACAGTTTGGGGATGGCCCCTTTCTGTTCCAACATGACTGCGCACCAGTGCACAAACAAGGTCCATAAAGACATGGATGAGTAAGTTTGGGGTGGAGGAACTTGACTGGCCTGCGCAGAGTACTGACCTCAACCCGATAGAACACCTTTTGGGATGAATTAATGAATTAGAGCGGAGACTGCGAGCCAGGCCTTCGCATCCACATGCCTGACCTCACAAATGTGCTTCTGGAAGAATATTCAAACATTCCCATAGACACACTCCTAAACCTTGTAGACAGCCTTCCCAGAAGACTTGAAGCTGTTATAGCTGCAAAGGGTGGGCCAACTCAATATTGAAGCCTACTGACTAAGACTGGGATGCCATTAACGTTCATGTGCGTGTAAAGGCAGGTGTCCCAATACTTTTGGTAAAATAGTGTATATTCCATAGTTTATAGACTCTCTAACTTTCACACAGACTAAATAATATACACTGACTTGGGTTATTTTTACAAAAAAATGTAGCAGAATACATTTTGGCCTAAATTTATTAACCACTTGCCGACCGACTTACGCCGATATACGTCCGCTAAGTGGCACGGGTGCGCAAAACGACATACCCGTACGTCACTCCGTCATCGGCGGCTAGCGGGCGCGTTCCCGTGGACTTCATATCCGCTGGTGGCCTGCGATCGTGGCACGGAGAGGCGGAATGGGGAGATGCTTATGTAAACAAGGCATTTCCCTGTTCTGCCTAGCAACATGACCAGGGATCTACTGCTCCCAGTGATCGGAGCAATGATCTCTGTCATGTTCTAGTGAGCCCATCCCCCCTACAGTTAGAACACACTGAGGGAACACACTTAACCCCTTGATCGCCCCCTAGTGTTAATCCTTTCCCTGCCAGTGACATTTACACAGTAATCAGTGCATTTTTATAGCACTGATCGCTGTATAAATGCCAGTGGTCCCAAAATAGTGTCAAAAGTGTCACTATAAAAATCGCAGATCGCCGCCATTACTAATAAAAAAAAACAATAAAAATGGCATAAATCTATCCCCTATAATGTAGACGCGATAACTTTTACGCAAACCAATCAATATACGCTTATTGCGATTTTTTTTTTTCCCAACAATATGTAGAAGAATACATGTTGGCCTAAACTGAGGAAGAAATTTGTTTGCTTTATATTTTTGGGGGGTATTATACCGGTAGCAAAAAGTTAAAAAATATTGCTTTTTTTATTCCAAAATTGTCGCTTTTAGTTTGTTTATAGCTAGGGTTGTCCCGATACCACTTTTTTAGGACCGAGTACAAGTACCGATACTTTTTTCAAGTACTCGCCGATACCGATTACTGATACTTTTTTTTTAATGTCACGTGACAGTTTTTTTTTTTGCTATTTTTTGGGGGGGGGGGGGTTTGAACGTTGTATGTGTGTGTGTTTGTTTTTTTTTTTTACAATTTTTATTTTTGACAATAATATTTTTTTATTCTTTATTGTTTTTTTTTTTTTGTTTGTTTTTTAATCAGCCTTGTTGGGGGACTTTGGTGAAATATCAGGGGTCTTAACAGACCTCTGATATCTCCCCCTTGAGACAGAGAAAGAGAGAGAAGATAGAGATTCCCCAGTCCCTTTCTCTGCAGCCTCAGCTGCACTGAGAATGAATGGAGAGAAGACAGCGGCTCCTCTCCATTCATAAACTGAGACATCGTAATCACAGGAGGTTACAATGTTTCAGTTATGTGAATGGACAGAGTCAGCTGACTCTATCCATACACAAAGGAAGGAGGAGGGGGACGGAGGAACTGAGGGGGAGAACGGAGAGGACAGATAAGGAGAGAGGAACGGAGGGGGAGAACGGAGGGGGACAGATAAGGAGAGAGGAACGGAGGGGGACAGATAAGGAGAGAGGAACGGAGGGGGACAGATAAGGAGAGAGGAACGGAGGGGGAGAACAGAGGGGGACAGATAAGGAGAGAGGAACGGAGGGGGACAGATAAGGAGAGAGGAACGGAGGGGGACAGAAAAGGAGAGAGGAACGGAGGGGGACAGATAAGGAGAGAGGAACGGAGGGGGAGAACGGAGGGGGACAGATAAGGAGAGAGGAACGGAGGGGGACAGATAAGGAGAGAGGAACGGAGGGGGAGAACGGAGGGGGACAGATAAGGAGAGAGGAACGGAGGGGGACAGATAAGGAGAGAGGAACGGAGGGGGAGAACGGAGGGGGACAGATAAGGAGAGAGGAATGCAGGGGACAGCGGAGAGGCACAGAGGAAAGGAGGGGGCATGGAGGAGGATGCAGTGACAGTCAGCGCTGAGCGATCACCGCTGTATGTCACTAAAGCTGGTGAAAGCCACTGGGGGAGAATCTTGTAACTCCCCCACGCGCCGATCACAGCTGTCCTCTAGGTATCGGGGGAAGCATCGGAAGTATTTGCCCGAGTACAAATACAAATCGCAGAGGTGATCAAATACCACCAAAAGAAAGCTCTATTTGTGTGAAAAAAAGGGGGTAAATTTTGTTTGGGTACAGCGTCACACGACCGCGCAATTGTCAGTTAAAGCGTCACGGTGCCGTATCGCAAAAAACGGCTTGGTCAGGAGGGGGGTAAATAGTTCTGGGGCTGAAGTGGTTAAGAAAGATAATTATTTGCAAAATGTTATAACAGAAACAAAGAAAAATTTGCTTTTTTTTTTAATTGTTTACCGTTTGTTTATATAGCATTAACTAAAAAAAAAACAGGGGTGATTAAATATTACTAAAAGAATGCCACCACCATAAAGTTCTGTCTGTTTCAAAAAATGTCACTTGAGTACATTGTTGCATGACTGATTAATTGTCATACAGAGTGACAGCGCTGAAAAATTAAAAATGGCCTGGGCAGAAAGGGGGTGAAAATGTCTGGTATTGAGGTAGTTAAAAAGCATTTAGGACTCATGCACATGGACGCTTTTGTCCATAGAACATAAAACTGGGAAGGCACAGGTGCAGCATGCAGCTCACTGTCAGCAGCCTGTCAAAATTGATGAGAGGCTGCAACATGTAGTGGCTGTACACTGTTCTGAATGGTACTCATGTACTGTGCCATATGCGTACAGGAACGTATGTCCCATATGCAGACATTGTGCTCTCCCAGTATGCATGCTGCCATGTAAGAGAGTTCTGCTTGGAACTGTATACAGTTGCCATGTATTGCAGCCTCTCATTGATTTTGACAGACTGCTGGCAGTGGGCTGTATCCTGCACCTGTGCCTCCCGGCCACCCCAATATGCCCCGTTTTTACACTCTATAAGCAAAAGTGCCTGTGTGCATGAGGCATATGATGTGGCAGGGAAAGGTATTTAAGGCAGAATCTGCTTGTAAACAGTAGCTGTGTGTAGCTAGTAAGCATCATAGTTTAGGCAATGTTTTATGTTTACTGGTTGTGTTACTCTTCGTATAGCCTAAAATCCACCACCAAGCACCCAACAGGGCACGTACTTAACCTAAGTGCACTACCACACACAGGATGGTCCTAATGCCAGCGCTTTAAAACCAACCTGTGTGCAGTCAAGCAGCTTACATAGGTGCGTGACCTTTCGGGTACCTGGTGGTAGTTTTTAAGCAGCAGGAACAGCATAGCCTGTAAGATCTGTGTATGCTAGAGATTGGGCCTGATGTTACACATGAAAATAAATCTTAAGCTTTTCACTTATCAGTTAATGCCGTATCCACATACTGTTTCTGGTCAGGTCTGTATTGAGAATAAAGGCCTTGTAGTAATTGTGAATTAATGAAAGCAAGCATTTTTTCATCTGATTACTGAATTTTTAGCATGAAAAATAAGTTATGAATCCAGATATGTCATCACTTAATCAAGAAATGAATCGTGCATTTTCCTTTGTTACATATTTAATGATATGATTTTTGAATTTCATAGAATGTGTCACTATCTGCACTGTTGATGGCATGCCGTTCTTCTGGAAGGTTACTCGATTCAGAACAGCACTCTGATGTGGCTGTGATTATAGTCCAGTTGGTTCCCCTTTTTTTTCAAAATCAGGTAAAATATAGAGAACAATTTTTAAATGGTGTTGGTATAGTAATTTAAAGTGGTTGTAAACCACATATACCCAGTGAAGTGACTAGCTTTAGGTGATACACAGAGATGAAATAAATCATCCTACATATAGTAAGTATACCTCTTTATCTGTAGTCATCTCTTCTCTACAGCCATTCAGAGTGCAGAATTTAAACAGCTTGTCTGAGCTTTCAGGCCCCATTCACACTTGGGCAATTGGTAATTGCTGCCAGGATTGGCATGTTTCTACTCTCAATCCAAAATCGTGGCAAATTCCGTGACTCCTGTTTTGGGTGCCATTCATCCTTAATGACATTCTAAACACAGTGGGAATTTTCCACAATTGTCAGGCATGTAAAAAATGCTCCAAATATTTGGTCTCTGAGCTTCTTTGCCACAACAAACGTGCATAGGGCAGCTTATTCGAGAAAATGACTTGGCCCTTTGCGCAACAGATGGAATTACGTGAAAATCTTGCACATAAAATCGTGAGCGGGGACATGAGTTCCCGCTATACAAACTGTGAATGGGACCTCAGAAAGCAGGGTAAAGCGGAAGTAAACCCATCCATAAAACATTTTCATTTTCAGCATATGCCGGAAGTGTAACACTCCCATTGGTTATGCTCTCAACCAAACTGTCAAACCATCCAATGGCTGGTGTCATAACTGATCACATGTGGATCATCATGGCAGTTATAGATTAAACCGAGGCAAAGATGGCAGCTTCCTTGGCTGAAAACAATAGGAGGGTTTAAGTACACTTTAAGTTACACACTATATATCTCAGTAAGGCGAGTTCTGAGAGCTGATTAGAGGTAAGGGACACACTCCCCTTCACACAGCACACAAACAGCGATAAGGCTGTCAATCTCATGCTATGTGCTAGAGCTCCCTTCCCTGTTACCTTATGTCTCATGGTGTCAGGAAAACCTGTCAGAAGTGACTCATTCAGATAGGAGAAGAATGAGGCAGCGGACAGACATGACGCTTAGCGCTTTGGATTGAGTCAATTACACACTATAGAGGGATATGCTTTATTCATAATTCATGTCAGAGGTTTGCAACCACTGTAATACAGAAGTTTATGCATTTAAAACTGCCTGCAGAATGAAAACAACAATGCTATATTTTATTGATCAGTTTACATATACACCATTACTTACAATAGCCTTATGCCAGCACATACAACTTAGTTGTCAGAATTGTGAGACCTTGACTTTAGTATATACGGGCAGGTGGCCCTTAGTAATGTAGTTCGCTTTGTGTAGCCATGAAATATTTGTACACACAATTTGTTACTGGGCACTTAAAACCCCTTCCTGCCCAGACCAATTTTCAGCTTTCAGCACTCTCACACTTTGAATGACAGTTGCGCGGTCATGCAACACTTTACCCAAATTTAGCTTTAGCTCTGAAGGCATAGGGAATCTTGTGAATTTGATGGATAGATGAATGCAGCATGTTATCAGAAAATACTGAGAGACAATTTGCATTCTTCTGAACTGAAACCTGCACATGGGACGCTCTTGGGCTTTCCAGCACGACAATGACCCTAAGCACAAGGCTAAGTTGACCCGCCAGTGGTTACAGCAGAAAAAGTGAAGGTTCTGGAATGGCCATCACTGTCTCCTGACCTTATAATCATCAACCACTCTGGAGAGATCTGAAACGTGCGGTTCATGCAAGTCGACCAAAGACTTTGCATGACCTGGAGGTATTTTGCCATGACGAATGGGCAGTTATACCTCCTGCAAGAATTAGGGGACTCGTAGACAACTATTACAGAAGACTGCATGCGTCTTTGATGCTAAAGGGGGCAATACACAGTAAGGGTATGTGAAGAGTAAAGAAAATTGCTGCACTGAACCACTCAATGGAAAGCTGCTAATATTACTAAACCAACAAAGTCCAAGTGAAATATATAAACAAAAGTGTAGCGCTGAATATACCAGAATGGATAAGGTGGACCAAGGTATATAATTACGAATGGTGAATATGAGTCCTATGACACAAGATAAAAATGGTGTAATATTCAAAAACCTTGTGAGGATATGAAAAACAATAATGTGTAGTGACTATAATAATAATTCCTCAGTGACAAATGATGGGATGATGAAGGCAAAAAGATAGCTGTGTGGCACATACTAAATGGGATGGACATTCGTCTAATGGAAAGTTGTAGATAAATACTTCTTACCAGACAAGGTGGACCCACCTGTCATACGACAGTGGGTCAATTGGGCTTATGTTGGCTGAAAGCCAGATGCTCATCGGTAGTACCAGCTCAGATACAGATGAAGCCTGTAGAGTGATCACTCCAGAAGCAGACATTTGATCGATCAACAAAAATTGATCCAGGTATGGCAACCAAATATCCAGAACTCAGACAGGTCTTCCAAGCAGATAGAGATAGGACCATTTGAACCATATTACAAAAAAAGAAAAACGGCTCCATATAGTGCAGGTCATAAAAAGGAGAAGATTTTTAATCTCATAAAAGATACAAACATCAATAACAGATGGCTGCATAAAATGTGATCACAAAAACATATAGTAGTAAAAGCAATGTGGGAAGCACATACAGCAATCCCGACGCGTTTTGACTCAAAGGCCTTCAACTGGGGCATAACACAGCTCCCCCACATTGCTCATATATATAACATATCTCATTAGCCATAAGGGAGGAGGAAGACTCGGCCCTCAGACTGTAGACCGAAAATGGTGGCCCCCAGTGTGAGTTCCATGCCTCATTATGGAGACCTGTATATTGAATCTCTCCAATATGAAAAACCAGATGGTTTTACCTGCTAAATGGGACCCGGAACTCATGCTGAGGGCCACCATTTCCGGTCTACAGTCCGAGGACGGAGTCTTCCTCCTCCCTTATGGCTAATGAGATATATTATATATATGAGCAATGTGGGGGAGCTGTGTTATGCCCCAGTTGAAGGCCTCTAGGTCAAAACGTGTCGGGATTGCTGTACGTGCTTCCCACATTGCTTTTACTACTATATGTTTTTGTGATCACATTTTATGCAGCCATCTGTTATTGATGTTTGTATCTTTTATGAAATTAAAAATCTTCTCCTTTTTATTAGCTGCACCGTATGGAGCCTTTTTTCTTTTTTTGTAACATGGTTCAAATGTGACAACATCCTATTTGTTACTGGCTCCTGGTACAGACCCTCCATTGAGGTCCAATCTCTATCTGCTTGGAAGACCTGTCTGAGTTCTGGATATTTGGTTGCCATACCTGGATCCATTGTTAAACGATCAAACGTCTGCTTCTGGAGTGATCACTCTACAGGCTTCATCTGTATCTGAGCTGGTGCTAACGATGAGCATCTGGCTTTCGGCCAACATAAGCCCGATTGACCCACTGTGGTATGACAGGTGGGTCCACCTTGTCTGGTAAGAAGTATTTATCTAGAACTTTCCATTAGACAAATGTCCATCCCGTTTTCTATGTGCCACACAGCTTCTTGCCTGCATCATCCCATCATTTGTCACTGAGGAATTAACTACAGTCATCTGATTGGACTCAACTGCCATAAAGTTCACCTATACTTCCTCTTTTTAGTGTTTGGACTTTATTATAGTCACTACACATTAATGTTTTCCATATCCTCACAAGGTTTTTTAATATTACACCATTTTTATCTTGTCATAACACTCATATTCACCATTTGTAATTATATACTTTGGTCCACCTTATCCATGGTGTTCCATTCTGGTATATTCAGTGCTACACTTTTGTTTATATAAGAACTAAGGGTATGCAGACTTTTGGACAGGGGTTGTTTCATTTGTCTAATAGGTGCCATTCAGTTATGACCTACAGTTGAATATGAACCCCCTAAAATTAATTTAAAAAATGTGTTTTGCCTGCTCACTTATGTTTTCTTTAAAAATGGTACATACTGTATATTGCCAATTCTCCAGGTGTATACAAACTTTTGAGCACAACTGTATGTTAGAATCAACATATTCTGGTATGTTAATATTTTACTATTAAAATAAACATGTAATAATAATGAGAACATCTGGCCTTTTCTTCATCAGGTCTCTGGACATCCTCTTCTGCAAGAAACATTTTGCCTTTTTCTAGATCTTTTTTCATATATTGCAAGGAAAACAGAACCTGCCAAGTTAATACAGGTACTACTTGAGTCACAGAGCCTTTTTCCTCTATTAGTCCTCTTGAGTTCCAGAACATTTTTTTTTTCATTTTGGAGATATCTCGATTCACACCTTTTAGCTTTTGTATTCTACAGTAACATATTATATATGGTTATATATATTTTTTTATTTTAGGAGGGACAGATAGGACTTTATGGTAGAGGGTTTGCATAAATATACTTTTAATTCCTGCAATATCCACACCCCCTAGATGTTTATCCCAAAATAAAAGCCTCAGACTGCGTTGATTAACATAATATCACATTAGTGTGATTTAAATGTATCATAGCTATATAATAAATGTAACAAGCCCCTTGCTAGCTCGATTCCACTCCCGACACTCCTCTGCTGCTATAGAATCAGATTGCAGATCGCAACATCTGACTGTTCGGTCATCCGATGCTCCGGGATTAGAACTACAGCTATGTGCCCTTCTAACCCAGTTGTGATAGCTCAGAACAAATTCCAGGCAGGCTGTATGTAAGTTCAAACAGGAATCTCCTTTATTGGAAAATACAGGCTCTTTTATACACTAAAAGTGGAGGTGCATACCTCCGGCTCATATTACTCTAACAATACACCTGTAACATAATTAACCTAATTAACATGGGCTAATTAACTAATCCCTTTAGACATTCTAGATGACTGAGACATGACCTTTAGGCCAGGCTGGTCGTCTTGTAGCTCAGAAAACCCAATCAACATTATCACAATGGCAGAGTTAATTAACACAAACAGCAATGGCTCTTAGATCCCATACTAGAGACTTAGTTACAATACACATTCTAGCAGGCAACAGACAAACAGGTGCTGGAATTTACATCAGCATCTCCTAACAGTATCTGTCCCAGCATTATAAATCAGCCACTATTTCAAATATGGCAAATCCAGGGTCCCCAGAGTCTGTGTGTCCTGGGGGACCAGGACCCGAATCCATAGTAATACCACCTCAAGCGTCCCCAGGCAATACAGCTCACAAAGAGCACCGTTCCCCCAAATGCCAGGGCCCACGATCGATCGGCAAGAAGCTAGCATTCAGTCCCCTCCAAAAGTCTCTCTCCCGGCTAGGTCTGTCACATTTCTCCCCTTTCGGCAGGAGACTAACACAGGAGGAGACCCCAGAAGGGTTGACTCCGAAGTTAGTCAGTAGTTCCAGACCTCTAATGCCTGTACCCACACAGTACCCCAAACAAATTGTTCCAAACAAAGCATTACTCACCCAGCCAACCTCTGCCTCTCTCAGAGAACATATCTGCCGCTGGGCGCTGGGGAGAGGCCTGGACTGGCCCTTCTCCCTGGAGTCCTTTCTGCCGCTGGAGAGAAGACAGGATGTCTGGGCTCACTCCGTCATGCTGTTGGGGATCTGGGCTGACTGCCCAGTATCCCTGGGGTATACAGGTGGAGACTGAAGTCCCATCCACCTTCACAGGAAAACAATCCTCTGTTAGTTGAGGGCAGAGTCCAGCAGTACTCGGCCCTGTTGCCAGCCCTTCTGCTGGAAACCCCACACCATCTGCTCCGGCTAACTGTTGGGGAGGGACAACACACACCTCCTCTCCCTTCTCCCCCTGTATCTGCTGCTGGTGTCTGGGGATAAAGGTTCACCATCTCCTCTCCGTGGAACCCAGAAGATGCTATTAGTGCTGGGCAGAGGTTAGCAGAGCTCTGCCCTGTTGTCAGCACTTCAGGTTTGGGGACGGCAATCTTCAGATTTTCCACTGCCGATTCTCTGGCATGCTGCTGGACAGGCACATTCCTCCATCCAAGATCATCCCATGCAGAAACAGGTTCATCAAGGTCAGTCAGCACTTGCTGCATCCGCCATAAGACCTCCGCCTCCATAGCTGCAGGGGCAGGTTGGCAAAGCACACTGTTACTCTGCCACATTGTCAACTCTTCAGCAAGGATTTCAGAGTTGTCAACTGGTATTTCCTGATAGTCCCAAGCAAAGGGAGCCCCACTCTGCTGCTGAGCAGAGTCTAGCAGCTGTCTGTAGGCCATCTCAAGCTCCCATTCCTGAACGGCCAGAAACTCCAAATCTTCCTGTGCCCAGTGCACTTCCGAGACATTCAGTCTCCGCTCTCTGTGCTCCATTATTTCCTCCAAACGCCACTACCGATCACTCCCAAAGTCAGGGTCCCTGGACAGCCTCCAGTACAACAATCCCAGGCCATCGTAGTCAAAGCCTTCCGTGGGGCTGTCATCCGCTGTCCACGGGCACACTTGGGCTACATACCACTGGAGGGCTCTGTAGCTCTCGTCCAACCGCATTTCTGCCCAGATCAGCCTGCTTAACTCAGCTGTCCACTCCTGGTTCGGCTGTTCCCCCAATAACCGCAATCGTACTTCATACTGTGACCAGTACCTTACATGGATGGAGGGGAGAACTTTTCCCTGGTGTCGCTGCTCACGGGCTAGCGCTCCCTTCCAGAGTTCACAGCGGATAAAATCAAACCATTTCAGCAGGACCTGCTCTGATACTGGTCCTCTGTGCTGTATCTGCTTCTCTCGCAACCTCCTTCTGAATTCCTCATCCATTGTGGCTGGTATCTCTCCTCTCCTGCTATCTGGACCTTGGATCCAGGTAATGGTTTGGATGTGTTCACGGCAAGGAAGCACGATCCCACCATTCCCTCCACAGCTCTCAAGTAAGTCTTTCAGTGTGGCTCTCCTGCAGGCTGGTTTGGAGTGTCCCAGTAACTGGAGAGCAAATCCCACGGCTACCAACCAATGTAACGAGCCCCTTGCACGCTCGATTCCACTCTCCCGACACTCCTCTGCTGCTATAGAATCAGATTGCAGATCGCAACATCTGACTGTTCGGTCATCCTATGCTCCGGGATTAGAACTACAGCTATGTACCGTTCTAACCCAGTTGTGATAGCTCAGAACAAACACCAGGCAGGCTGTATGTAAGTTCAAACAGGAATCTCCTTTATTGGAAAATACAGGCTTTTTTATACACTAAAAGTGGAGGTGCATACCTCCGGCTCATATTACTCTAACAATACACCTGTAACATAATTAACATGGGCTAATTAACTAATCCCTTTAGACAGCCTAGATGACTGAGACATGACCTTTAGGCCAGGCTGGTCGTCTTGTAGCTCAGAAAACCCAATCAACATTATCACAATGGCAGATTTAATTAACACAAACAACAATGGGGATCTAATGACTCTTAGATCCCATACTAGAGACTTAGTTACAATACACATTCTAGCAGGCAACAGACAGACAGGTGCTGGAATTTACATCAGCATCTCCTAACAGTATCTGTCCCAGCATTATGAATCAGCCACTATTTCAAATATGGCAAATCCAGGGTCCCCAGAGTCTGTGTGTCCTGGGGGACCAGGACCCGAATCCATAGTAGTACCACCTCAAGGGTCCCCAGGCATACAGCTCACAAAGAGCACCATTCCCCCCAAATGCCAGGGCCCACGATCGATCGGCAAGAGGCTAACATTCAGTCCCCTCCAAAAGTCTCTCTCCCGGCTAGGTCTGTCACAATAAAGTTAAAAGTTTGTGTTTTACTTTAGGAGAATTTTATTCCCCCTTAAACTCTACCTAACCAGAACATGGTTAGGTTCATTCTTCACGTGGGGAAAGCTGGAGTTGTATTAGGGGCTCATGATTTGCTTGTATGTATCAGCTAATTTAAAGAGCATCTATCCCAGGGATGTGCACTTAGCGGACCTCCAGTTGTTGCAGAACTACAACTCCCATGAGGCATAGCAAGACTCTAACAGCCAAAAAGCATGAAACCCAGAGGTGTGGTAGTTTTGCAACAGCTGGAGGTCCGCTAATTGCATATCCCTGGTCTATCCTATCAACGTTTGGATATATGGAGCTATATTATCATTACCGATGTATATTAATTCTTCCGTTCCTGCCACATGATCTATCCAAATTTGGTATAACCATTTTGCTGCTTTGATTGCCTCAAATGGGAGGAAACGATTATATGCAGGGGAATAATATAGTTGAATGATGTATATATGCACTAGTTTGTAGACTCTATAACTTTCCTACAGACTAAATACAAAAGACACTTATTTGGGTTATTTTCACCAAAGAAATGTAGCGGAATACATTTTGGCCTAAATTTGCATCATACATACTAGGGGGAGTACAACTGGGGAAATCACTGGTGAAGGATCTGGGTTTTCTGTTTGATCATACGCTTAATAGCTTGCAATGCCAAGCTGCAGTTTCCAAACAGAGCAAAGTTTTTTCTTGTATAGAGAGGTATGGACCCCAGAGAGAGAGAGATATCATCTTGCCCCTGTAAAAATCATTAGTAACACCTCATCTGGAATATGCAGTTCAGTTCTGGGCACCAGTTATCATAAAAGGTATTGGGGAACTGGAGAAACCGCAGAAAAGAAATAAGGAAAGATTAGAGGAACTGAATCTATTCTCTTTTGAGAAGAGATTAAGGGGAGGGGAGATATGAGCAACATCTATAAATACATAAGTGGTCCATATAGTGAACTTGGTGTTGAGTTATTCACTTTAAGGTCATTACAGAGGACAATTGGGTACTCCTTATGTCTGGAGGAAAGTAAAGTTTATCTTCAAATACGGAAAGGCTGCTTCACAGTAAGAGCTGTAAACATGTGAGATAGACTCCCTCAAGAGCTGGTTCTGGCCAGCCCAGTAGATTGCTTTAAAAAAGGCCTGGATTCTTTACGAAATGTATATAATATAACTGGATACTAACATTTATAGGTAAAGTTGACCCAGGGAACATCTGATTGCCCCTGCTGGAGCAAATTGTTGCATCATGCTTTGCTGGGGTTTTTTGCCTTCCTCATGGATCAACTGTGGGTATGGGATTGTGTATATATAGGATTGTAAAAAAATGTTTTTTGTTTGTTTTCCCCTTTTTATTGGTTGAACTAGGTGGACTTGTATCTTTTTTCAACCAGACTAACTATGTCAGTTTATGAAGACAGATTATTTATTTGCAAAATTTTATAACAGAAACTAAGAAAACACATTTTATTTTTTTCAAAGTGTTCAGTCTTTTTTGGTTTATATAGCAAAAAATAAAAAACCCAGTGGTGATTAACCATTTCATACAACGCGGACTTACTTTGCCGGGAGGACGTACATGGATGTCCTCCCGTGATCACGCTGCCCGCACAACCCCTGCAGCAGCAGGCGGTGCGTTCTGTGATTGCCGAGTTGTTCAAACTCAGCTGATCACAGATCGGGGGGAAAGGGTCAATCACAGGGGCCTTTTACCACGTGATCAGCTGTTAACCAATGACAGCTGATCACGGCTTTTATTTCCTCACGCTGACAGCGTGATGAGAGAAGAAGAGAGCCGATAACCAGCTTCTGTTAAAGGGACATCAGCACTGATAATCAGTGCTGCCAATCAGTGCCACGTCATCGGTGTCATCCTTCAGTGCCGCCTATCAGAGCCCATCAGTGCAGCCTCATCAGCGCACATCAGTGAAGGAGAAAAATTACCTGTTTGCAAAATTTTATAATAAACTATGAAAACTGTTTTTTTTTTTCAAAATGTTCGGTCTTTTTTTGTAAAATAAAAATGTCAGATGGGTACAGTTGCATGACCGTGCAATTGTCATTCAAAGTGTGACAGCGCTGAAAGCTGAAAATTGGCCTGGGCTAGTAGGGTGTAAAACTGCCCAGTAGGTAAGTGGTTAAAAACCACTAAAAGAAGTCTCTATTTGTGTGGAAAAAAAAGGATGAAAACTGGCCTGGGTGGGAAGAGGGTAAAAGTGCCCTGCATTGAAGTGATTAAAAATTAAATATATAGTGTTTTAGGTTTGTGCTGCTCAGATGCACGTGTAGCTCTGCTTTAATTATAAATTACAAGACCCAAGCAACATTCATACACAATGGGTTGTATGTTTTTACTTTCAGGTGATTAAACACTGGCAAGTTTTTGAGGACGTGCCCTCCTGGGGCGTCTCCCCTATAACCCTACCCCACGCCATGGGTGCTCTTTTTTTTTTTATTTTTTTTTTATTTTTTAAAGCATCTAAAGCTGTTGGACCTCTTCTCTTTCATGAAGAAATCAGCTTATCTAGTTTGTTTTTTCTTTATTTTCTTAAAACTCTTTTCTTCAGTCAACCCTCACTGTCTTCTAATGCCTACGCAGAAGCTGGATCAGAGCTGGACCCAGTTTTATCACCATTCTCGGGATCCTATTCTAGCCCTATTTCAGACATGCAATAAGTGATCTGCTTGACAAAAGCAGGATTTTCTGCATCTAAAGTATATCACAATTACTTGGGCAGATTTTGGCCTTAATACAGGCATCTTTGTCCAGCTCTCAGAAACGCCCCACCTCTTCTACTCCCCTTTCTCAACTGAAGTCAGACCCTGATATGCCAGTCCACAGGATCAGAAGGGAATATGAAGAGTATGTTGAGGCACTATTGGGTGAAGCTGCAGAAGACTTCTCTCCCCCCCACATTATCACTATATTGGAGAGGGAGCTTCATGCAACATGCTTGCTAATGTTGAAAAGCTCATTGCCTCTGTCCGCAAGATCCTTGGTACTGGTCAGATTGTCTCTCCTCTGTCTCGCCAAGCCCCTTTGGGTAAAGAGAGACCTGCAAAAACTTGCAGAACACTACCTGTTCATGAACAGTTGGTGTGCATTTTAAAACAATTGGATCGCACCTGAAATGATTTTCAATCCCCCTAAATTTTTGCAGTACTGTATCCAGTGGAAGAAGAATAGGCAAAAAAGTGGGCTGTTCCTGTGTTAATCCTGCTGTCCTAAACAAATCTCTCACTTTACCTATTGAGGATGTTTCTTCATTCAAAGATTCTGCTGATGGAAGATTGAGACGCTCATAAAAACTCTATTTAACCTGGCATGACCAGGCTCGCTGATATTTCTGTTTGTCAAACTGCAGCTAACTGGACTAGGATAATAAATATACAATATGACCCTGCATTTCTGGATCATGTTGTTAGAGCAATGCAGTTGTCTTCTGCTCTTCTTTTTTGTGTAGATGTCCTGGAAGACATCATAAGAAACATATCCAGAATGGATCTAATCTCCATTCATATGCACAGAATCGAATGGATAAATTGACATTGGAAGCTGCCTGTCAAAGGTGCTGCACATGTATGCCCTTGAAAGGAAGATGTCTGTTTGGTGAGGCAATTGACCTGTTCATGAACGAGGTCACAGTTGGGAAGGCTTTTTTTCATCAGAGGAAGGTACCAAAACCCCTCTATTCAGTAGCCCCCTGATCCTCTAAACACACAGCACCTATATTCTCTAACCAGGCTTCCGTTTTAAACCCTAAGTTCAGCCCTTCTTTTGACACAAGGCTTCCCCACAGCCCTCTTTACAATGAAGAAGCGCCCCCTCTCTTCTAAGAGTGAGGGATTGCTTAAAAGAGTTTGCATCCCTCTGAGCCACAAACTTCCCAGACCTGTGGGTTCAATCGGTGGTTTTAAAAGGGTACAAGATAGAGTTCAGACCTTTACCACGTCACCGCTTTCTTCTTTCAAATCAACCAAAAGATGTCCAAGGACAGTCAGATGCTGCACATCTTTTGGTTGATTTGAAAGAAGAGTGTCATTGTACCAATACCACCACAAGACAGGTTCAAGGGATTCTACTCAAACCTGTTCTTGGTACAAAAGCCCAACATGGGTATTCGTCCTATCCTGGACCTAAAATCTCTTGAGAAATTCCTTCAAATTCCAAAATTTCACATGAAATCCACAAGATCAGTAATTTCCAGGGCAACACCAACATTCAAGATGCAAATCGGCATGTTCCCATTCTCCCAACTCATTAGCAATTTCTACACTTTGCAATTGCAGACAACCACTTACAGTTTGTCACACTGCCTTTTGGTCTATCCTCTACTCCCAGGGTGTTCACAAAGGTCTTAGCCTTCCCTCTGGATGACCTGAGTTCTGAGAAGAGCAAGCAAGGGTGCTATTTGGACAACCTTCTCATGAAGGATTCATCTCCCTTGCAACTCTCAGCAAATGTCCAATAAGACAATTCAGCTGCTCCAGGCCTTTTGGCTGAGTGATCAATTTTAACACCTTTTTGCCTGGCATGAATGCAGTCAGTTTAGCCCCAGAGATTAATCTGTGCTTTTTATTCTGGCTTTCCTACAAACAAGTCTTGACCCAAATCTTGCTCTTCCCACCCTAAAAGGGCAGGTGTAGGCCTTTGTCCATCCTTTTTCAGACGCCTCTGACTTCACACTTCCTTGTGTCAATCTTTATTCAAGGTGAAGGGCCCTCCTTGCCTTGTGTATCCCTAGGACGCTAATTTGTGTCTCTCTGCCCTGCAGAAACCACCCTTTGAACCCATCAGGGATATTGGAGATTCTTGCCTTTTTCATAGTCATCATATCTGTCATACGTGCTTCCATCTCAATGAGGACAGTGTTCCATCTCAATGAGGACATTGTTCTGCCATCCTTGTGCCCTGCTCCTAAGCATCCAAAGGAATTCTCTCTACCATGCCTTTCCAGATATGTAAAACTGTCCTGGGCTTTAAGGCCCTAAGCCTCTGTTGTCCAACTTTGTAAGGCTGCCACCAGTTCTTCTGTTTATATTTTATAAAATTTTCATTAGGTGGATCTCCAATATTGTGCGGATGCAGCTTTTGGACGCAAGGTTCTTGCAGCGGCACTGTGAATTTGACCCTGTCCTTGACATTTGTTTTTTGAACCTGTTGGCATAGTTCCTTTGGCCTAGTTGTTGCCCAAACTTTGTGTTCATTGCTTGGGAATGTCCCATGGTGTATAAATAAGTTGCCTGTGTCTGGTATTATATGATTAGGATAAGAGGATTTTTTTTCTTGCCTGTAAATTCCATATCATGAAGTATGGTACAGGACAAAGGCCACCCTCCCTAAGCTCTCCTTGTTACTCTGTATTGCTTGCTACAAACATTGTGGACTCATGGAGTGGGGTAGGGTTATAAGGAGGCATGTCCTTTAAAGCTTACAAACTAAATTATTCCGCGCTTAGGACAATATCTAAAATAATATTTAAAAGAGAACTGCAGCCCCCCAGAAAATGGAAAAACACTGAGGTGAAATCCAAAAAATTAAGAAACTCTAGTGGGGAATGTGGCGCTGTTCAAAAGTGTATATTAATAGGAATGTGTAGTGGCAATATGTGAGAAATACTGTGAACAAATGTTAAACGAAGCATGTCATGTGTATACCACAAATATAAAACATCACATAGTATAAAAAACAAAAGTGCAAATCCGTTGTGAATAATCATAAAAGAAATACATGCACTCAAAGTAAAATATAACCAATATATAAATGTGCGTGATATTAGCGTGAGTAAACAAAATCGCAAGAGAAACGCACAAAGATATCTAAAAAATGCACAAGTATCATCAATGGTGTAATAAATAATTAATGTGATAGTGCACCAAAATTTTCAAAAATCAAATTCAAATAGTGTAAGTGTCCAAACAAAATTAAAGTTTTACATGAAAAAAGGAAAACTGTGAAAAATGTCTTGGCAATCCGAAAAATCCAATGAAAATTATTGTGATCGTTGTGTAAGATATTCTTCTGGAACCCCCACTTTTGTCCCCACTCACCGGAAGACCCAACCCCTGCAGGGGTAATGGGCAAGTGAAAATAAATCCACTGGTAGGAATCGATCGGTGTCCCCCTCTATGGTTCCGCCATCTCCTTCCTGGTTAGGCTGTCACTGGTCCTGGTCTGTCAAGGCTGATACACAGACCAGGACCAGTGACAGCCCAACCAGGAAGGAGATCGCGGAACCATAGAGAGGGACACCGATCGATTCCTACCAGTGGATTTTTTTTTCACTTGCCCATTAGGTAGGGTGCGGGTAATCAAACTGTCTACAGTTCCAATTTAGCGATCCTGTTTGTGTAGTGGGGTGGAACTTACAGGCGGGGGAGCAAAATGTGGGGGGGGGGGGGGGGAGTCGGGTGAGGGGCGGGTATCAATAATTTGTGCTTGGAATGAGAGGTGGAGGGATTGGTTATTTGTGCTGGGAAGGGTAATTGGAGGGGGGGATATTTGCTAGGAGGGGGGATTGGGGCAGATATGTAGGAGTTAAGGGGAATATGTGCTATGAGGGTTTGTGCTGGGAAGAGTCATTTGTAGGTGGTTGTGCTAGGAGAAAGGATGGGGGGGGGGGTTGTGCTAGGAGGGGGGGGGGGGATGGGGAGGAATCATGCTAGGAGGGGTGATTCTTTTGTGTGGGGGGGGGGATTTGAGCTAGGTGGTTGGATTGAATGGCAAAGATTTGTGCTGGGGTGCATTTACTGCACCCCCACATCAGACAGGCTAGATCTGGCCCAGTTGTGAAGCTCTCTCTCTATTGGAAAGGATAAAGTCACTGTTTGGTCGATAATTTCACACCAGGCTCATTCGATTTTTAAATTGACTTTGGTCAAGTCAGGTGATGCTTGCAGGGCCACCAACGGCTCAAATTTTGGCCAATCCTGCTGGAATTGGCTGAAATTGAGGCCGTTAATGGGAGCTTAAGCGTAAAGAAATCGGGTATTAAGAACAATCTGGGAGGTCAATGAAAGGAAAAAGTGGTCTATTGGTGGTAAAGGCTTTTTGTACTTGTTGCATATAGAAGTTGAAGAAATTTGAGTCTGGTTTTTATTCTAAACGCCACATTCTATAAAAATTAAACACCTTTGCAGTGTAAAATAATTGGACTGAAGTTATGAAATTATGCAGTTGAAACTATTTTTTGTGATTCACATACAACTCTATCACAGTTCACAGGCAGGTGATAAATCTGTTTCCTTGTCCAGCTCATTACCCATCTTCTACTTGTTTAGTAGGCTTCTCCCTCAGTGGAACACTTCCTGCCTTAAAATGATTTACCCACTTATCCAGCAGGTTGGAAACTTGGTTTTAAGTGTACATATTACACACCGAATAATATAATGATCTCCCATTTACAGAGCAGTGTTGGGTGTAGGTGGTTACTGTAAAGCCTCGTACACATGATCGGATTGTTGGCAGACAAAGCGCCAGACTTTTGTCCGAAGGGCGTGTGCCATGAACTTGTCTTGCATACAAACGGTACACAATTGTCGGCGAACAAACACAAACGTAGTGACGTACTACGTGAAATGTCAGCTCTTCAGTGCCATCCTTTGGGCACCTTCTACTAATGTCGTGTTTGGTGAGCTTTGATTCCGAGCATGTGTGATTGTACTTTGGACTTTTGTGTGGCGGACTTGTGTACACACGATCGGAAAAATCTGACAACAGAAAGTTGTCCGCCGAAAATTTACTAGCCTGCCATCCAACATTTGTTGGCAGAAAGTTGGACAACAATTGTATGATGGAGCAAACTAACAGTCTGTCATCACACAATTCCCTGACGCATATTAGAGTTCTTTAAGTTTATAAGTGTAAAGGTTTCTAGTGCTTTCTACAATAGGAATGATTTACTTAACTTTTTTTTTTCTAATTCTAGGTTGTGTCTTTAATCCCTTCTTTGTGTCAAGAGGACTCTCCTGCACAGATAAAATTGTCAGTGCTGGACTTTTTATCCAGCTTAGCAAACATTCTGATTCCACAGGAAGCCCAGGTAACCTTTCAACATGTATAAATGTTTTATAGTAAAGTTTAGATATTTGTAGCAAGCTATCATGATCATAGATGGGTGGAAACGTTCTAAATCTGATTCTTAGAGGATCATCAATCACTATAAAAAGAAAATTGAGTCAGCAGCTACAACTACGTACTACTACTATAGCTGACTTTTAATAAACAAGACACTTACCTGTCAAGGGATCCAGCGCGTCCTCGCCTGGGCTGGTTCTTCACTGGTCTCAGGGTCCCCAGCGCCAGCACGATTACTGCGGGAAGCCTGCTATTACTCCCTGTCCAGGGATCACAGCTGGCTCCCCACTGTGCATGCCTGAGCTGTGCTGTGTGAAAGGTCTTGCAGGCACCTGGAGCCTGTGACACATCCTTGGAGGTTGCGAGGGGGCTGAACCTCCAGTGTAATTGCCTAAGCGTTTCCAGCAGAAGTGAAAGCCGGTACCTGCCAAAACTAGGTGTGGAGGATTATTTAAAGTGGACCTTTCCGTTTAGGGTGAAGTTCTGCTTTAAAGTTTTACACTACATTTTAGAGCTACGGTGGAACCTCGGTTTGCGAGTAACGCGGTTAACGAGCGTTTCACAAACCGAGCACTGTATTTCTAAAAATCCTAACTCAGTTTGCGAGTGTAGTCTCGCAAAACGAGCAGGATTCAGGCCAAAAGCGGTTTGCAGTACAGTTTTTGGCCTGAGGTAAGGGGCGCTGGAGCCGAGCAGAGCCGAAAGTCGCCGATCTACGCCATTCGGAAATGCACAGAAAGGCCCGAGGACAGTTCTGCTGACCTCCAGAAAGGCTCATGAACTGAGTCTTTCCGAGGTTTGCTGAGGTCAGCCGAAGTGTCCCTCTGGCCTTTTCGGCCGTTTCCGAGGCATCCCATTGAAGTCAGTACGGAACAAATTATTTTCGTTTCCATTGACTTCAATGGGAAAACTCGCTTTGATATGCGAGTACGTTGGATTACAAGCATACTCCTGGAATGGAGTATGCTCATAATCCGAGGTTCCACTGTGACCCTTTTCCTAACATGAATGTGTATCTTGATTGGTTTCTCTATGAAAACATTTCTGCCTTATACCTTAGGGGAGAACTTTTCTGAAGTGACCAACCAGGCCAATTCAGTCCACTAATTAATTTTACACTGCCAATAATTTGTTGAAGCTCTCTGGCGGGGGAGGCGGTTGTCTGTAATGTGTTTTCTCTTCTGTTCATTTTAGGGCATATCAAAGATCAGTTGATCTTAACCACTGGATGTAGGATGCTAGGTACAAAAAAAAAAAAAAAAAATCCTAGGCTCGGCCCTTGCTGGTGGCCATTCCCACCGTCTCCTGATAACAGCCATGCTCTAGGAGTTAGGACCCAAGAATTTGTACTGGAATTCTTTTTCCCTTTTTTTTTTCATTAAAGACTTGCATCTTTGTGAGCTTTAGTGATTTTTTTCAATTAGCAGAAGGCTGGGTGACATTATAGATCATTGTACTCTACCCCCCCCCACCAAAACTGACAGACAGCATGTGGTTTGTCAAAATGACAAGTTGCAACAGCTCTGTCCCACGCACAGAGCAGCCTTTGAGAACTAACCGAGAGGCATTCATGACCAGCCAGTCCTGACCATCCAATCACAGCATGCTTCCACAGACTGGCAGTACCAGCCAGAGGGCTCCCACCATCATGGAGATCCCCACTTCAGTAAGAGGACATCACCAAGGCGATGCACTCTCCTTCTCTAACCCAGGTGTTATGTATAACCTTGTGTCTGGGGGATGTGTAGGCTTACTGTGCGGAGGGGGTCCACATGTACCTGCCCAGGTCTGGCATCCACTGTTGTCCTAGTTGGTGCCTGCAATTTCATTATGACACAGCCAGTCTGGGTCTTCCCTGTACTGTAGGTTGTGGCTGCCATGTTTTTTTTGTTGGCATTTTGCCTGGATGAGTGTAATTTCTGTGTATGGAAGGGGCACCCTTTTAGTCCCAGTTCACACTGGTGCGATGCGGGAAACCCTGCTATTCCTGTGCGGGCTCTGCATGGCACCTGAATCAATGTACAGTTAATGACACCCCCAGATCGGATCGCAGTTCGAACTATCAAATGGTACAGGAATTGGATCGCATGAGTGTGAACACCCATGTGATCCAATTTCAGTGCGGACTGAAAAAGGATCCTGCACCATTCCGGTGCGAATGCGATGCGATTTCAGCTATGCAGGTTGTATGGCTGAATTCGCATTGCAAAGACATTGCATGTGATCTGCACCGCAGTGTGAACCCAGCCTTAAGCTCTAAAACACCAAAAGCACCTGTGAACATTGGTGGGCATGTAAGTATCCCTCTTGGTACTGCCTCCCCTTCTGTTGCAAACCTTTAGTGTATGGGTGTCACCTCGGCCACAGCAATGACTGACATGACTGAACAGTCTACTGGTTTCCCCTCTGTGGAGCTGCTTGGTATGGGATCCCCCCTTAATCTGTGAAGTTTGTAGACTATGCTGTTTGGGTGATGCGCAGCTCCCCATGTATGACTTTCAGGTGCCTGCCACTATACCCCAAACATCCTCCCCAATATCAAGTTCTGCCTCAGATGTTTATGGGGCTCAGGTCACCCCTCTGTCACTTAAGATCTTTTCTTCTGCCATGGATAGCTTTGGTTCACATGTCACGGGCTTCCTCAAAGAAACACCCTCGTATTGATTAGGAGCTCATGAAAGAACAGAACCACAGAGGTCCATTCCTCTCTAATACTGTGTTGCCCTGGTTCCCCCCCTCACCCCTTCACTTCTCCTCTGTCCCCTCCCCTTCTCCCCCTCTCATTCCCCCCCCTCTCCTCCCCTAGTAAAGAAGGACTGTGATCATCTATTTTTGACTTTAGGAATCGATTGAAATAATTTGTGCATAGTTGAATATTCCCATGTACGGTATTTCCCCTTGCCTGTACTTTTTCCAAACTGTTACAAACTGTTCTATGCTGTACTACCTATATGTAATATACTGACCTAAGTGAATGGCTGTACACTGAAATCTATGTGTTGCTATATGTAATGTATGATTGTACGAAGTACCTCTCGTTTTGGAGACAATAAAAACATATCTGTTAAAAAAAAAAAAAAGACGCCCTCCTCCTTTCCCTGTCTTGTCTGAGGCGTTTGAAATTGAAAATGCTTTTAAAGGCTCTCTTTACTCCCGCAGGCCCATCTCTGTCCATATGCACAGAATCTTCTGATTAAAAGTTTGGACAGCTAAAGCTGCCTGTAAGACACCTCACACAATCATCCAAGATACTTATCTGCATATTCTGATTTACCCACAGCGCTTTGTACGCTTTGCAGTAGGAGACAGACACTTCCAGTTTGTGACACTGTCCTTTGGCCTATCCTCTGTTCCCAGGGCAATCACGAAGATGCTTGTACCCATTCTTGCCTTCCTAAGAACTCAGAGCATTCAGGTCACAGGATATCTAGACCAATGTTTCTCAACTGCAGTCCTCAAGTACCCCAATAGGTCATGTTTTCAGGCTTTCAATTATTTTGAACAGGTGATTTGATCAGTTTCATTGCCTTAGTAATTACCACAGTCATTTCATCTGAGGTAAATCCTGAAAACATGACCTGTTGGGGATACTTGAGGACTGGAGTTGAAACATTGATCTAGATGACCTCCTTCTGAAGGACTCCCTTCCACCTTTCTGCAAACGTTCACAAGATTATTCAGATGCTTCAGGCTTTCGGTTGGTTAATGAGCGTTCAAAAATCTGCTCTCCAACCTTCCCTTCACCTAAAATCTTTGGGCCTCATCCTAGACACAGCCCAAACAAATGTCTTTCTTCCAGAAAACAAACTGGTCTCTCTCAGATCTCACGCTTGGGCCCTAAGGTCAAAGAAACATCCCTCTGTGAAGTTCTCCATATGTATTCTGAGCCTCATGGTGGCCTATATTAAGGCGGTTCTATTCACCCAATTGCATTCAAGGCCTCTCCAACACAACATCTTGTTGACATGAAACAAACACGCTCATTCACTTGACCTCCCTATGCTTCTTTCAAGCCAATTAGGGAACTCCCTAGCCTGGTGGCTTGCCAACTCAGTCTTGACAATGGGTAAAGTCCTTCCTTTCATATCAATGGAAAGTGATAACATAGTTATTTAGTTACATAGTTGGTTGGATAAAGGTTGAATAAGGCAACAGTCCATCCCGTTCAAGTGTTTGTGTGTGTGTTTGCTACTACCATTTTCCATATTTCTGTACATTGCGTTTGCTAGAAAAAACACATCTAGAAGTTTTTTTAATTTATCTACATTCCACACCGACACCACCAACTCTGGAAGGGAGTTCCACATTCTTACCGCTCTAACAGTAAAGTAAAGAACCCTTTATGCAGGTTAAGATTGAATCGCTTCTTGTCCAGCTTCATTGTGTTTCCGCATACCTTCTTTAGGTACCTTAGGTTAAATAGTTTCCTCCAATGCTACAGTCACTACTTAAAGATTTCCTTATCACAACCAAGCCCCCTCTTAAGTGCCTCTTCTCCAGGAGGAATACGTTAAATTTTTTTAAAGTGTTTGTTAAGGCATTTTTTAAGTTTATGCCAGCCCCTCTATTGGAGGCTGGCATAGCACACTATGCAAGTCATTTTAAAAAATGAGTGTTGTAAATACCGATTTTGAGCTGTCTTCAGGCCAGTCACGTGACTCGCAGCCGCTTTACAGCTCCGATGGATGGTTTCTGCGGGAGGGGCCGTGATCTCCCTCTGATGTCAGCCGGGGAGATCACGTGGCCGCTCGTCTCCTCCCGCAGAAGCCATCCATTGGAGCTGTAAAGCGGCCATGAGTCATGTGACCGGCCTGAAGACAGCTCAAAATCTGTATTTACAACACTCGTTTTTCAAAATGACTTACATAGTGTGCTATGCCAGCCTCTAATAGAGGGGCTGGCAGTGACAATTTTGGGTTTCTTTTTTACCATAATAGCGGCGGGGCTGGGCCGCGCTGGAGACAGACACAGAGAGGGAGCTGACAGACAGGAAGGAGGGGGTGAGGGGGGAGAGAGGACAGCAGTGTATGACGGAGGGACGCACTTTGACCATGGTGGTCAGGGCTGAGCAGCCCTGATTTTCGTGGTCTGTATAGAGAGCATACAGGAAATGGCAGGTTCAGGGAGTTTTTTTTTTTTTTTTTTTACAGTTTAGAGGGGGGCAGATTACACAGCAGAAGCACTGTGCTATCTTCTTTAAGGGACCAGGATCAATATTTATTTTTGGTTTTTATTTATTTTTTGCATTAAACACTTTAATGCATGCTGATATTCTGCTAGCCTGCTTGCTGCAGCTTGGCATTGCATGCATTTGCTGAGTCTGTGATCTGCTAGGGCCCCATAACAGGTGCCTATCTTTTAGGCTGTGGTGGCGTATTGCAATCTCTCACAGTGCAGGGAACATGGTCACCAAAGGAATCCAAGCTTCCCATCAATTCTTGGTGTTCAAAGCAATCAGAATAGCTCTGGCCCACTGGACTCTCCTTGTTCAGGGTCACCTGCTCAAGGTGCATACAGACAATGCCACGGCTGTCCACTACATGAATCGTCAGGGGGTATCAGGAGTTATGCAGCCATGAAGGAAGCAAGCCTGTTCATCTCATGGACAGAGAAACACTGTCGAGTGTTCTGTGCTTTTCTGCTTCTTTCTAATAGAGGCTTTGTTAGCAGATGGAAAAGTGGGGTTGGCCACAAGCAGAGCCTCCCTTAAGCTGTTTTTTGTTTGTAGCTAGCATCCTCCTCTTGTAGGTGACACTCAGTGGTCAAGTTCTATTAATCTTCACTGTGTCCTTCAAGGCACGCAGAGAGAAGAACTTTATGGTACAAAAATCCAATTTTGAACTTCAGCTTTAATTAAATAGCTGATTCTATTAGTACAAGAAATGCATCAGTTATCTATCTAGAAATGCATTTTCCTTCATTTGATGGCGGATTGAAATTAGATGGGGCTTTACCAGGGCTTTGCCAAACTGTTTCAGGTGTTACCTTTTCCAGAAATCAGATGCCTCTTCATTAGCCACATGTATACTTAGCTTAGTTAGTCGCTTACACATGTGTTGTCTGTGAAAGGTGATCCATCGCAGATCGCTTTTAACAGAGCTGCAAGTTGTCAGCTGACAGGCATTTTAGCCTCCTGATAGTCTGTTTTTTGGGGGGTTTTTGACAGCCAAATGGGCTCTTTACAGAAAATACCCAACCACGACAGAGAATATAGTTTGGCTTGCGAATGCGGGACAGCCCCGTTCTTGAATAGGTAATTAGCGGTACTACCTGCCAACGTGACAGGGGATATTGTTTTTGCAACGACACGCAGCATTGCATCCGCTGCATGTTTGAACCCCCAATATGGTTGTCCTTGCAGGTTATGGGAGACTGTAAAAATGCAGCTTAACCTCCTAGTCATACCACCCCCCAACCACAAGTGTAGCACTGAAGACATTGTATAAAAATTGTATTTGGAGCGGCATAGTTTCTTTCTCCACAAAATACACTTGTGGGGAAATTACAGAGGGAATTGTGATGCCATCCTTTTTTCTGTTCAGCACACTAGGGCCTCATGCACACCGAGCATTTGCTCAGCTCCTGTGAATGCCTTCTTGAGAAAATCTGTTTTAAAAATGCTGTAAGAGCCGTGAATTGCACATGTGTCTATGCACGTAAATCCATTCTTTTGCATCTAGTATTGATGTATCTTCTGCTTTTTTTTTTTTGCCTAAAATCTCCTCTCCTACATGCACTGGTGATGCTTGCTTTTTTTTTTTTTTCCTGTAATCATCTGTGTGCATGGACAGACGAGCTAACATAGAGGTACGTTTACAGCCATGAAAAAACTGCCAAATGCCTGTGTAAAAGCATTTTTTTTTTAAGCCCAGTGTTCATGAACCCTAATAAGTATTCAGTGGTCACAGCTTTCGATACACAGGGAAAGACCAAATAAGAGGTCATCTTTTAAAGTTGCTTAGTGTGTCTTGGTTTAGTGAAATAAAGAGTGTTTAAAATCCTTTTGCTTTGAATTTCAACTGAGCTGTACCATGTTTTATATTTCAGATTATGGTTCTGCCAAAAATAGCAGGTTTGTTCTCCATGTTCCTTTCAGATCCAGTGTGGCTGGTAAATCAACATGCATTAGAGACATTCACTCGGTTTGCTGAGGTATATGTTGCATTTATTAATAACTTTTATGTGAATAAAATGTAGTAGCTCCTAAAGTGATAAAGTTTGTTAAAAATAACAAGCATGTCATACTTACTTGCTCTGTAAAGTGGATGCGAGAGGTGGATCAGCAGAATGAGTGTGCCAGAACAGGTAGATGTGTCTCATCTCTGCTTCTTTTTTCAGATGAGCAGGGGTGTACAGAGGTAGTGCAGATGTGCAGGATAGTACAGTGGTTGGGCAGATATGCAGGGGGTTACAGTGGTGGGGCAGATGAGAAAGGGGTACATTGGTAGGGCAGATGAGAAAGGGGTACATTGCTGGGGCAGATGAACAGGGGGGTGCAGTGGTGGGACATGTGAGCAGTGGGGTACAGTGGTGGGACATGTGAGCAGTGGGGTACAGTGATGGGACATATGAGCAGTGGGGTACAGTGGTGGGACAGATGAGCAGGGGGTACAGTGGTGGGACAGATGAGCAGGGGGTACAGTGGTGGGACAGATGAGCAGGGGGTACAGTGGTGGGGCACATGAGCAGGGGGTACAGTGGTGGGGCACATGAGCAGGGGGTACAGTGGTGGGACAGATGAGCAGGGGGTACAGTGGTGGGACAGATGAGCAGGGGGTACAGTGGTGGGGCACATGAGCAGGGGGGTACAGTGGTGGGACAGATGAGCAGGGGGGTACAGTGGTGGGACAGATGAGCAGGGGGGTACAGTGGTGGGACAGATGAGCAGGGGGGTACAGTGGTGGGGCAGATGTACAGTGGTGGGGCAGATTTGCATGGGGGACAGTGATCTGAGATGTGAAGGTGTATAAATTGGGGCTCATCTGAGGTGTGGAGTTGCAGGAATTGGGGCTGATCTGAGGCGTGAGAGTGCAGGATGTTAATTTCGCACTACTAAAGTAGTTTACAGCATTTACTTTATAAAAAAAATCCTTTTTGTGATTGAGAGTGTGAATTTCTTTGAAAACTCTGTTCTCAAAAGGTTGCCTACCCCCTGTGTTAGAGGACGCAAGAAGTATTTTCAGTAACTTAAAGCAGTATTAAACCCAAAAGCAAACATTTATTATATTGCACCTTACCAATTACTAGATGTGATGGCTGCATTAGTTTCCTTTTTTAGGCTTACTTTCTTTTATTTTCTGGTGAAACACCCAGCGAGTCTGTTGTCTTTCACGAAATCAAGCTCTCAAGCAGAATGTATATACATGGATGAGAGAAACCACTTAACACTGCCAGGGGTGATTAAAATGATCAGCTTTTATTTATTCATGCAAAACCTTTATTCCAAAAAAAAAAAAAACACTGTTTACTGTTACTGTACTTATGAGTTTGGCTTCAATTTGTTAGTGTACCTAAATTTTCTAATACATTTAACACTACCCTCCCCCACATACTGACAATGCTGCTGTCTGCTGTGCCCATGTGCTCATTCCTCCGGAGTTGTATCTCACTAATAAAGGAGGTGTGTTACTGGCTAGGTCACCAGGTGAAAGGGGGGGGTGGAACAAAGAAAATGTTTGGTAAGCTGCAATATAATACATTTTTGGTTTAGGGTTTAATGCCGCTTTAAATTACTGACCCAGTATAAGCATATAGATGATGAGCTCTGGCTTTCTTTGCTGCAGGCTTGTTATGAGTATGCGACTGCTGTATTGAAGCCAGACACCGCAAAAATAACTAACACTTTCGTTAGTATGCCAAGAATGGCAGCCTCTATATTTCCTTCATGACGTCTGTACTTCAACCATATACAGTATATCGAAATGGATTTACCCTTTTTCCTCCTTTTGAATCTTTTTGACATCAATGAATATTTATAACTTGTTTTCCAGTTTTTTCATATTTTGAACTGTGTGCACTTTTTGGACACTTCTGTGCAGTCAAATGGTGAACAAATATCAATGCATAAACTAGTGCAGAGCTACCCCAACATGGTTGCCCAAAAAACAAAAAATAACTATTAATGTGACAAAGTAAAAAATACTAATGTAATTCACAAAAACATATACAGGCAGTCCCTGGGTTACAAACAAGGCTCTGAAGATTTGTTCTTAAAGCGGAGTTCCACCCAAAAAGGGAACTTCTGCTTATGCGGTTCCTCCCCCCCTCCGGTGCCACATTTGGCACCTTTCAGGGGGGAGGGGGGAGCAGATACCTGTCTAATACAGGTGTTTGCTCCCACTTCCGGCAATATATCGCCGCAGAATCCGCGGCGATCTACTCCATGTCTGGCCCCTCCTCCATCCCCCTTATGTCTTCTGTGAGACATACAGGGACCAGTCAGGACACGCAGCGCGACTCGCGCATGCGCAGTAGGGAACCAGGCTGTGAAGCTGTAACTTCCTGATTCCCTTACTGAAGATACCGCCGTCTGCACCCGGGAGCCGAGGGTGAGGACATCGCGGGCGCCCTGGACAAGTTAGTGTCCTTATTTTAAAAGTTAGCAGCTGCAGTATTTGTAGCTGCTGACTTTTATTTTTTTTTTTCGGCGGAACTCCGCTTTAAAGTAATTGTAAAGGTTTGTGGGGTTTTTTTTTTTTGTTTTTTTTTTTTTAAATAAATAACGAACATGTTATACTTACCTGCTCTGCGCAAGGTTTTTTGCACAGAGCAGCCCCGATCCTCTTCTGGGGTACCCTGGTGACACTCCTGGCTCCTCCCCTTCATCGGGTGCCCCCACGGAGAGCTGCTTTCATGGGGCTGTTTCGTCAGATTAGGTGACCCGTCAGATTTTGTAACTGGAGTGACGTTCCGTCGCCGCCATCTTGCTACACCCTGCACTCATCTACAGTGAGAAGGCGGCATGCGGGCATCTTGTTACACCCACCAGAGTCTTGCATTTCACACTTATTTTTAACATTAAACTCAGCTTATATAGTGAAATTCTGTATTTTTAAATCCGTAAGACTGTTTTGATGTTCTGTGTTCTGTCATATTAGCAAACCTGTGAGATCAGCAGGCTCGTCGCTGCTTTTAAAATTCGACATCTAAACAGATGGATTTTGAAATACTGTATTTCACTATTTAAGTTCAGTTTACTGTTAAAAATATGTGTAAAATGCAAGACTCCGGTGAGTGTAACAAGATGTCCGTTTGCTGTCTTCTCACTGTATCCTTACTTTGGACAAGTGCGGGATGTAGCAAGATGGCATCTGACGGGTCACCTAATCTGACGAAATGCCCCCATGGAAAGCGGCTGACTCGCCCTCGTCCCCCCCCCCCCGCTCCCGTGTCACTGGATTTGATTGACAGCAGAGGGAGCCAATGGTTCCTGCTGCTACCAATCTATCCAATGAGGAAGGAGACCGGCTGGAGTCATTGGGCTTGTGCAAATCGCTGGAATGGATCGCTCAGTTAAGAAAAGGGGGGGCTCTGGGAGCAGCTGCAGCCCAGGTTTTTCGCCTTAATGCAAAGAATGCATTAAGGTGAAAAACCTGGAGACTTTACAACCCCTTTAGGTTGAATTTGTTTGTTAGTTGAACAGGTACATTTTTTAGGTGTAATTTGAGTCTGCTCACATCGATAATTGACCTCAAGGCTTCCTAACAGGTCAGAACAGCTTCAGGTCTGTCTTCTATCTTTATTATATATGATATACATCCACCATAGACCATCACGTTTTGTACCAGAAACTTGTGATGAGCTGGAGAATTACTATGTGATATGCAAGTTAGTCAAACCGTTTTATGTGAGTGTATTTTTATTCCTTTTTTTTAAAGATAAATACAGTGAGCACTATAGGTCTTCTCTGTCCTATGTTGTTCATGCTTGCATGGTCAACGGTGGATGTATGTCAGAGGACTAAAGATAAGACAGACCTGGATGATATACCCTCATATAAGAAAAGTTGTTTAGACCTCTTAAAGTGGTTGCAAACCTAGTTACACCACTTGTACCTACAGGTAAGCCTATAATAAGGTTTACTTGTAGGTAATGTAAATATTTCCTAAACCTGCACGGTTTAGGAGATATTTATCATATACGCCTGCGCCGATGTCACCGGCACATGCGCACAAAAGAAACTGCCTGCTCATGCCATTTCTTCAGGGCCGGTGCCGTAGCGTCATCGCGGCTCTGGCCAATCGCAGCGCCAGAGTCCGTGAACCCAGAAATAACGCCGGGAGACATGACGCCGGTATCAGCGGTGTGTGGGGACCGCTGCAACAGCTTTGATCTAAGGTAAGTATTTCATAATGAGCTAGTATGCGATGCATACTAGCTCATTATGCTTTTTTTTTTTTTTAACCACTTCAGCCCCGGACCATTTGGCTGCCTAAGGACTTTAACTGCTAATTGCGCAGTCATGCAATGCTGTACCCAAACGAAATTTGCGTCCTTTTCTTCCCACAAATAGAGCTTTCTTTTGATGGTATTTGATCACCTCTGCCAATTTTTATTTTTTGCGCGACTTTTTTTTTGGGAGACTTTTTGGGAGCCTAGCCGCGTACGGGACCCCGAAAACCAAGCACCGCCTTCGGGCTTTCTAAGGGTGTAAATTTTTGATTTCACCCTTCACTGCCTATCACAGTTTCGGAGGCCATGGAATGCCCAGATGGCACAAACCCCCCCCAAATGACCTCATTTTGGAAAGTAGACACCTCAAGCTATTTGCTGAGAGGCATGTTGAGCCCATGGAATATTTTATTTTTTGACACAAGTTGCGGGAAAGTGACAATTTTTTTTTTTTTTTTTTTGCACAAAGTTGTCACTAAATGATATATTGCTCACACAGGCCATGGGCATATGTGGAATTGCACCCCAAAATACATTTAGCTGCTTCTACTGAGTATGGGGATACCACATGTGTGGGACTTTTTGGGAGGCTAGCCGAGTACGGGGCCCCAAAAACCAATCACTGCCTTCATGATTTCTAAGGGCGTAAATTTTTGATTTCACTCCTCACTACCTATCACAGTTTTGAAGGCCATAAAATACCAAGATGGCACAAAACCTCCCCAAATGACCCCATTTTGGAAAGTAGACACCCCAAGCTATTTGCTGAGAGGCATGTTGAGTCCATGGAATATTTTATATTTTGACACAAGTTGCGGGAAAGTAACACATTTTTTTTTTTTTTTTTTTTGCACAAAGTTGTCACTAAATGATATATTGCTTAAAAAATGCCATGGGCATATGTGGAATTACACCCCAAAATACATTCTGCTGCTTCTCCTGAGTATGGGGATACCACATGTTTAGGACTTTTTGGGAGCCTAGCTTCATACGGGGCCCCGAAATCCAATCACCGCCTTCAGGATTTCTAAGGGGGTACGTTTTTGATTTCACTCCTCACTACCTATCACAGTTTTGAAGGCCATAAAATGCTAAGATAGCACAAAACCCCCCAAAATGACCCCATTTTGGAAAGTAGACACCCCAAGCTATTTGCTGAGAGGCATGGTGAGTATTTTGCAGCTCTCATTTGTTTTTGAAAATGAAGACAGACAAGAAAAATGTTTTTTTGTTTTCTTTTTTCAATTTTCAAAAGTTTGTGACAAAAAGTGAGGTCTGCAAAATACTCACTATACCTCTCAGCAAATAGCTTGGGGTGTCTATTTTCCAAAATGGGGTCATTTGGGGGGGGGGTTGTGCCATCTAGGCATTCCATGGCCTCCGAAACTGTGATAGGCAGTGAAGAGTGAAATCAAAAATTCACGCCCTTAGTACGCGGCTAGGCTCCCAAAAAGTCTCACACATGTGGTATCCCCGTACTCAGGAGAAGCAACAGAATTTATTTTGGGGTGTAATTTCACATATTCCCATGGCATGTTTGAGCAATATATCATTTAGTGACAACTTTGTGCATAAAAAAAAAAAATGTCTTTTTCCCGCAATTCCTGTCACAATATAAAATATTCCATGGACTCGACATGCTTCTCAGCAAATAGCTTGGGGTGTCTACTTTCCAAAATGGGGTCATTTGGGGGGGGGTTTGAACTGTCCTGGCATTTTATGCACAACATTTAGAAGCTTATGTCACACATCACCCACTCTTCTAACCACTTGAAGACAAAGCCCTTTCTGACACTTTTTGTTTACATGAAAAAATTATTTTTTTTTGCAAGAAAATTACTTTGAACCCCCAAACATTATATATTTTTTTAAAGCAAGTGCCCTACAGATTAAAATGGTGGGTGTTTCATTTTTTTTTTTCACACAGTAATTGCGCAGCGATTTTTCAAACGCATTTTTTGGGGAAAAAACACTTTTTTACATTTTAATGCACTAAAACACACTATATTGCCAAAATGTTTGATGAAATAAAAAAGATGATCTTAGGCCGAGTACATGGATACCAAACATGACATGCTTTAAAATTGCGCACAAACGTGCAGTGGCGACAAACTAAATACATTTTTAACCACTTAAGGACCGCCTCACGCCGATGTACGTCGGCAAGGTGGCACGGGCAGGCAGAATCACGTACATATACACCCCCCCCCCCCCCCCGGTGCCCGAGGCGATCTGTTTTTGATCAGCGGCGATCGGAGATGAGGGGGAGACCATACGTTCGTGGCCCCTCCCTCGCGATCACCGCCGGCCAATCAAATCATTCCTCTGCTGCTGTATGCTAAACAGCAGCAAAGGAAATGATGTCATCTCTCCTCCGCTCGGTATTTTCCGTTCCGGCGCCGAGGAGAGAAGACTGCAATGTGAGTGTAACACTACACACACACACAGTAGAACATGGCAGGCACACAAAACACCCCCCAATCACCCCCCAGCCCCCCCCCCCCCCCCCGTCACACTGCCACCAAGCAGTTTTGTTTTTTTGTTTTTTCTGATTATGATTACTGCATGGTGTCAGTTTGTGACAGTTAGTGTGTTAGGGTTAGCCCCCTTTAGGTCTAGGGTACCCCACTAACCCCCCCAATAAAGTTTTAACCCCTTGATCACCCCCCGTCGCCAGTGTCGCTAAGCGATCATTTTTCTGATCGCTGTATTAGTGTCACTGATGACGCTAGTTAGGGAGGTAAATATATAGGTTCGCCGTCAGCGTTTTATAGCGACAGGGACCCCCGTATACTACCTAATAAATGTTTTAACCCCTTGATTGCCCCCTAGTTAACCCTTTCACCACTGATCACCGTATAACTGTTACGGGTGACGCTGGTTAGTTCGTTTATTTTTTATAGTGTCAGGGCACCCGCCGTTTATTACTGAATAAAGGTTTAGCCCCCTGATCGCCCGGCGGTGATATGAGTCGCCCCAGGCAGCGTCAGATTAGCGCCAGTACCGCTAACACCCACGCACGCAGCATACGCCTCCCTTAGTGGTATAGTATCTGAACTAATCAATATCTGATCCGATCAGATCTATACTAGCGTCCCCAGCAGTTTAGGGTTCCCAAAAACGCAGTGTTAGCGGGATCAGCCCAGATACCTGCTAGCAACTGCATTTTGCCCCTCCGCCCAGCCCACCCAAGTGCAGTTTTGATCGATCACTGACACTTACAAAACACTAAACGCATAGCTGCAGCGTTTGCAGAGTCAGGCCTGATCCCTGCGATCGCTAACAGTTTTTTTTGTAGCATTTTGGTGAACTGGCAAGCACCAGCCCCAGACAGCGTCAGGTTAGCGCCAGTACCGCTAACACCCACGCACGCACCGTACACCTCCCTTAGTGGCATAGTATCTGATCGGATCAATATCTGATCAGATCTATACTAGCGTCCCCAGCAGTTTAGGGTTCCCAAAAACGCAGTGTTAGTGGGATCAGCCCAGATACCTGCTAGCACCTGCGTTTTGCCCCTCCGCCCAGCCCACCCAAGTGCATTATCGATCGATCACTGACACTTACAAAACACTAAACGCATAGCTGCAGCGTTTGCAGAGTCAGGCCTGATCCCTGCAATCGCTAAAAGTTTTTTCGGTAGCGTTTTGGTGAACTGGCAAGCACCAGCGGCCTAGTACACCCCGGTCGTAGTCAAACCAGCACTGCAGTAACACTTAGTGACGTGGCGAGTCCCATAAGTGCAGTTCAAGCTGGCGAGGTGGCAAGCACAAGTAGTGTCCCGTTGCCACCAAGAAGAAGACAAACACAGGCCCATAGTGCCCTTCCTGCTGCATTCGCCAATCCTAATTGGGAACCCACCACTTCTGCAGCACCTGTACTTCCCCCATTCACATCCCCAACCAAATGCAGTCGGCTGCATGAGAGGCATTTTCTTTATGTCCTCTTGAGTACCCCTACCCAGCGAACCCCCTCAAAAAAGATGTTGTGTCTGCAGCAAGCGTGGATATAAAAGCGTGACACCCGCTATTATTGTCCCTCCTGTCCTGACAATCCTGGTCTTTGCATTGGTGAATGTTTTGAACGCTACCATTCACTAGTTGAGTATTAGCGTAGGGTACAGCATTGCACAGACTAGGCACACTTTCACAGGGTCTCCCAAGATGCCATCGCATTTTGAGAGACCCGAACCTGGAACCAGTTACAGTTATAAAAGTTAGTTACAAAAAAAAGTGTAAAAAAAAAAATATATATATATAAAATAAAAAAAAATATTGTCGTTTTTATTGTTCTCTCTCTCTCTCTATTCTCTCTATTGTTCTGCTCTTTTTTACTGTATTCTATTCTGCAATGTTTTATTGTTATTATGTTTTATCATTTTGCTTTTCAGGTATGCAATTTTTTATACTTTACCGTTTACTGTGTTTTATTATTAACCATTTTTTTGTCTTCAGGTACGCCATTCACGACTTTGAGTGGTTATACCAGAATGATGCCTGCAGGTTTAGGTATCATCTTGGTATCATTCTTTCCAGCCAGCGGTCGGCTTTCATGTAAAAGCAATCCTAGCGGCTAATTAGCCTCTAGACTGCTTTTACAAGCAGTGGGAGGGAATGCCCCCCCCCCCCCCCGTCTTCCGTGTTTTTCTCTGGCTCTCCTGTCTCAACAGGGAACCTGAGAATGCAGCCGGTGATTCAGCCAGCTGACCATAGAGCTGATCAGAGACCAGAGTGGCTCCAAACATCTCTATGGCCTAAGAAACCGGAAGCTAACGAGCATTTCATGACTTAGATTTCGCCGGATGTAAACAACGCCATTGGGAAATTGGGAAAGCATTTTATCACACGGATCTTGGTGTGGTCAGATGCTTTGAGGGCAGAGGAGAGATCTAGAGTCTAATAGACCCCAATTTTTTCAAAAGAGTACCTGTCACTACCTATTGCGATCATAGGGGATATTTACATTCCCTGAGATAACAATAAAAATGATTAAAAAAAAAAAAATGAAAGAAACAGTATAAAAATAAGATAAAAAAGCAAAAAAAAAATAAATAAAAAAAAAAAAAACACCCCTGTCCCCCCCTGCTCTTGCACCAAGGCGAACGCAAGCGTCGGTCTGGCATCAAATGTAAACAGCAATTGCACTATGCATGTGAGATGTCACCGCGAACGTCAGATCGAGGGCAGTAATTTTAGCAGTAGACCTCCTCTGTAAATCTAAAGTGGTAACCTGTAAAGGCTTTTCAAAATGTATTTAGTTTGTCGCCACTGCACGTTTGTGCGCAATTTTAAAGCATGTCATGTTTGGTATCCATGTACTCGGCCTAAGATCATCTTTTTTATTGCATCAAACATTTGGGCAATATAGTGTGTTTTAGTGCATTAAAATTTTAAAAAGTGTGTTTTTTCCCCAAAAAATGCGTTTAAAAAATCGCTGCGCAAATACTGTGTGAAAAAAAAAAATCAAACACCCACCATTTTAATCTGTAGGGCGTTTGCTTTAACAAAATATATAATGTTTGGGGGTTCAAAGTAATTTTCTTGCAAAAAAAAAATAATTTTTTCATGTAAACAAAAAGTGTCAGAAAGGGCTTTGTCTTCAAGTGGTTAGAAGAGTGTGTGATGTGTGACATAAGCTTCTAAATGTTGTACATAAAATGCCAGGACAGTTCAAAACCCCCCCAAATGACCCCATTTTGGAAAGTAGACACCCCAAGCTATTTGCTAAGAGTCATGTCGAGTCCATGGAATATTTTATATTGTGACACAAGTTGCGGGAAAGAGACAAATTTTTTTTTTTTTTTTTTTTTTGCACAAAGTTGTCACTAAATGATATATTGCTCAAACATGCCATGGGAATATGTGAAATTACACCCCAAAATAAATTCTGTTGCTTCTCCTGAGTACGGGGATACCGCATGTGTGAGACTTTTTGAGAGCCTAGCCGCGTACGGGACCCCGAAAACCAAGCACCGCCTTCAGGCTTTCTAAGGGCGTAAATTTTTGATTTCATTCTTCACTGCCTATCACAGTTTCGGAGGCAATGGAATGCCCAGGTGGCACAAAACCCCCCCCCAAATGACCCCATTTTGAAAAGTAGACACCCCAAGCTATTTGCTGAGAGGTATAGTGAGTATTTTGCAGACCTCACTTTTTGTCACAAGGTTTTGAAAAAAGAAAAAAAAATGTTTTTTCTTGTCTTTCTTCATTTTCAAATACAAATGAGTGCTGCAAAATACTCACCATGCTTCTCAGCAAATAGCTTGGGGTGTCTACTTTCCAAAATGGGGTCATTTGGGGGGGTTTTATGCCAACTGGGCATTCCATGGCCTCCAAAACTGTGATAGACAGTGAAGAGTGAAATCAAAAATTTACACCCTTAGAAATCCTGAAGGCGGTGATTGGTTTTCGGGGCCCCGTACGCAGCTAGGCTCTCAAAAAGTCCCACACATGTGGTATCCCCATACTCAGGAGAAGCAGCTAAATGTATTTTGGGGTGCAATTCCACATATGCCCATGGCCTGTGTGAGCAATATATCATTTAGTGACAACTTTGTGCAAAAAAAAAAAAAACAAAATTTGTCACTTTCCCGCAACTTGTGTTAAAATATAAAATATTCCATGGACTCAACATGCCTCTCAGCAAATAGCTTGGGGTGTCTACTTTCCAAAATGGGGTCATTTGGGGGGGGGGGGGGGTTGTGCCATCTGGGCATTTTATGGCCTTCAAAACTGTGATTGGTAGTGAGGAGTGGAATCAAAAATTTACGCCCTTAGAAATCCTGAAGGCGGTGATTGGTTTTCGGGGCCCCGTACACAGCTGGGCTCCCAAAAAGTCCCACACATGTGGTATCCCCGTACTCAGGAGAAGCAGCTGAATGTATTTTGGGGTGCAATTCCACATAGGCCCATGGCCTGTGTGAGCAATATATAATTTAGTGACAACTTTTTGTAAATATTTTTTTTTTTTTGTTGTTGTCATTATTCAATCACTTGGGACAAAAAAAATAAATATTCAATGGGTTCAACATGCCTCTCAGCAATTTCCTTGGGGTGTCTACTTTCCAAAATGGGGTCATTTGGGGGGGGTTTGTACTGCCCTGCCATTTTAGCACCTCAAGAAATGACATAGGCAGTCATAAACTAAAAGCTGTGTAAATTCCAGAAAATGTACCCTAGTTTGTAGACGCTATAACTTTTGCGCAAACCAATAAATATACGCTTATTGACTTTTTTTTTACCAAAGACATGTGGCCGAATACATTTTGGCCTAAATGTATGACTAAAATTGAGTTTATTGGATTTTTTTTATAACAAACAGTAGAAAATATCATTTTTTTCAAAATTTTCGGTCTTTTTCCGTTTATAGCGCAAAAAATAAAAACGGCAGAGGTGATCATATAGCATCAAAAGAAAGCTCTATTTGTGGGAAGAAAAGGATGCAAATTTTGTTTGGGTACAGCATTGCATGACCGCGCAATTAGCAGTTAAAACGACGCAGTGCCAAATTGGAAAAAGTCCTCTGGTCCTTAGGCAGCATAATGGTCCGGGGCTGAAGTGGTTAAAAGCCTTTACAGGTTACCACTTTAGATTTACAGAGGAGGTCTACTGCTAAAATTGACCTTCGCGGTGATACCTCACATGCATGGTGCAATTGCTGTTTACATTTGACGCCAGACCGACGCTTGTGTTCGCCTTTGCGCGAGAGCAGGGGGGACAGAGGTGCTTTTTTTTATTATTTTTTTTATTTTTTTTATCTTATTTTTAAACTGTTCCTTTCATTTTTATGTTTTTTAATCATTTTAATTGTTATCTCAGGGAATGTAAATATCCCCTATGATAGCAATAGGTAGTGACAGGTACTCTTTTTTGAAAAAATTGGGGTCTATTAGACCCTAGATCTCTCCTCTGCCCTCAAAGCATCTGACCACACCAAGATCGGTGTGATAAAATGCTTTCCCAATTTCCCAATGGCGCTGTTTACATCCGGCGAAATCTAAGTCATGAAATGCTCGTAGCTTCCGGTTTCTTAGGCCATAGAGATGTTTGGAGCCATTCTGGTCTCTGATCAGTTCTATGCTCAGCTGGCTGAATCACCGGCTGCATTTTCAGGTTCCCTGTTGGGACAGGAGAGCCAGAGAAAAACATGGAAGATGGTGGGGGGGGGGGCATTCCCTCCCACTGCTTGTAAAAGCAGTCTAGAGGCTAATTAGCCGCTAGGATTGCTTTTACATGAAAGCCGACCGCTGGCTGAAAAGAATGATACCAAGATGATACCTAAACCTGCAGGCATCATTCTGGTATAACCACTCAAAGTCCAGCAACATACCAGTAATTTGCTGGTCCTTGTTGGGCATATATTGTAAACTTTTTTTTTTCATGCAGCCTGTGGGCTGAACGAAAAAAAGATATTGATCAGTGGGTATGCCCACCATTAGAATACCTCCCTTCATCCACCCACTTCTAATGATGGGCATACATGCACCATTTATATATGCTGAAGCATGGGGGCATCCTCCCGCAAAAGGCAGGAGCAAATCGCTCCTCCACCCACTGCTGCCCCCACGCTTTGGCATATATGCTGAAGTATGTAACTGTGGTGGTGAAATCACCTCCGACAGCGCTGGAGTCACGGCTTTATATATCGTGCGAGCAAACGCTGTTGCTGTCAAGATAAATAAATCCGCACTGCAACTGAATGGCGTACCTGCTAAGCAAGTGATGGTTAACAATAAAACAAAATAACATTACAGTATAACAGTAAGACTTACCATACCTGCAAAGCAAATACAAAAAAAAAACATAGTAAAAAATAAAACATTTAACGCAACCTGTGCCTAAAATATATATATGCCGAAGCATGGGGGCATCCTCCCACAAAAGGCAGGAGCAAATCGCTCCTCCACCCACTGCTGCCCCCCCCGCTTCGGCATATATGCTGAAGTATGTAACTGTGGTGGTGAAATCACCTCCGACAGCGCTGGAGTCACGGCTTTATGTATCGTGGGAGCAAACGCTATTGCTGTCAAGATAAATAAATCCGCTCTGCAGCTGAATGGCGTACCTGAAAACAATAAAATGGTTACCAACAAAACACAGTAAACAGTAAAGTATAAAAAAATTGCATATCTGAAAAGCAAGCATAGTAAAACATAATAACAATAAAACATTGCAGAATAGAATACAGTAAAAAAGAGCAGAACAATAGAGAGAGAGAGAACAATAAAACTATTTTTGGTTTTTTTATTTTATATTTTTTTGTGTTTTTATTTTTTATTTATTTTTTTTTACACTTTTTTTAGTAACTTTAACTTTTGTAACTGGTACCAGGTTTGGGTCTCTGAAAATGCGATGGCATCTTGGGAGACCCTGTGAAAGTGTGTCCTAGTCTGTGCAGTGTTGTACCCTACGCTAATACTCAACTAGTGAATGGTAGCGTTCAAAACATTCACCCATGCAAAGACCAGGATTGCCAGGACAGGAGGGACAATAACACCGGGTGTCACGCCTAAATCCGCGCTTGCTACAGACACGACATCTTTTTTGGGGGGCTCATTGGGTAGGGGTGCTCGGGAGGGCATAAGGAAAATGCCTCTCATGCAGCCGGCCTACTGCATTTGGTTGGGGATGGTGAGGTGGAGCACCGTCTGGATACAGAAGGGCTCTGACGATCTCTTCCTGGAATTTAAGGAAGGATCCAGTCCGTCCTGAAGCTCTGTATAGCACATGAGCGTTCAGCAAAGCCAATTGAAATAAATAAACAAACAGACACTTTTTTGTACCAGCGTCTGGCCTTACGGGCAACTAGGTACGGTGCCAACAACTGGTCGTTGAGGTCCACCCCTCCCATATTTTGGTTATATTCGTGGACACAGAGGGGTTTCTCCACAACACCAGTCGCCGTAGTAATTTGGGCCATCATGTCTGCATGAAGGGAGGTGAGAACGAAAACATTCTTCTTATCCCTCCACTTCATAGTGGCAAATTATTACACTGCAAGCAGGCTCTCTCCCCCAGCCTAAGACGGGAATCTACAAGCCGCTGGGGAAAGCCCCGGCGATTAGGTTGCACGGTGCCACATGCTCCAATCTGCTGATCAAACAAGTGACTAAAAAGTGGCACGCTCGTGTAATAATTGTCCACGTACAAGTGGTACCCCTTTCCGAATAAGGGTGACACCAAGTCCCACACTATCTTGCCAGCGCTTCCTATGTAGTCAGGGCAGTTTGTCGGCTCTACGTGAATATATTTGCCCTCGTAAACCATAAAACTACATGTATAGCCTGTGGCCCTGTCACAGAGCTTATACATCTTGACCCCATATCTGGCACGCTTGCTGGGAAGGTACTGTTTGAATGACAAGCGGCCAGAAAATTTAATCAGGGACTCATCAACGCAGACAACTTGATGGGGAGTAAACAAGTCTGCAAAACGTTGGTTGAAGTGGTTTACGAGGGGCCGAAGTTTGTAGAGCCGATCGTATCCAGGGTCTCCACGAGGACGACAGAGTTCATTGTCATTGAAGTGCATGAACCGCAAAATCTGCTCGTATCGTGCCCTGGCCATGGAAGCAGAGAACACGGGCATATGGTAAATTAGGTCAGTGGACCAATATGACCGCAACTTACCCTTTTTATTTATGCCCATGTTGAGGGAAAGGCCCAGAAAGATCTTAAATTCGGAAACCGTAATTGGTCTCCAATCTCTGGCAAGGGAGGACTGGGGATTAGCGGCGATGTGTTGACCAGCGTATAAATTGCTTTGGTCCACAATAGATCTATAGAGATCTTCGGTGAAAAACAGCAAATAAATATCCAGTGGCGTAAAATCAACTGTTTCCACCTGAATACCGGGTTGGCCAGTAAATGGGGGAAGTACGGGTGCTGCAGAAGTTGTGGGTTCCCAATTCGGATTGGCGAATGCAGCAGGAAGGGCACTATGGGCACGACGGGCCTGTCTTTGTCTTCTTGGTGGCAGCGGGACACTACTTGTGCTTGCCAGCTTGAACTGCACTTATGGGACTCGCCACGTCACCACGTGATACTGCAGTGCTGGATGTACGACCAAGGTGTACTAGGCCGCTGGTGCTTGCCAGTTCACCAGAAGGAATAGCGGCACTAGTACTGCTCTGCTCCATACGAGAGCCCTGCGGTTCTTGCACTTCAAGGACAGAAGAAGAAGATTGGGGTCTGGTACGCCTGACCTTGGCAGGGACCACAACTCCGTCGTCAGAGCTATCTGTCATGGAGCCGCTGTCCTCTACAGGATCGTATTCTGAGCCTGAATCTGACAGATGAGTGACTTCCTCTTCACTATCTGTCATGCTCAGAAACGTGTAGGCCTCTTCACTATTGTACCTTCAATTTGCCATTTTGGGCTCTAAATTTAGGGGTACACTAGTGACACTCACAGGCAAAAAAGCTCCTGACTGTCAGCGACTGTATCAAAACGCTACCAAAAAACTGTTGGCGATCGCAGGGATCAGGCCTGACTCTGCGAACGCTGTAGTTATGTGTGCTTAGTGTTTTGTAAGTGTCAGTGATCGATCGATACTGCACTTGGGTGGGCTGGGCCAAGGGGCAAAACGCAGGTGCTAGCAGGTATCTGGGCTGTTCCCGCTAACACTGTGTTTATGGGAACCCTAAACTGCTGGGGATGCTAGTATAGATCTGATCGGATCAGATATCGATCCGCTCAGATACTATAGCACTAAGGGAGGTGTATGCTGCGTGCGTGGGTGTTAGTGGTACTGGCGCTAACATGACGCTGCCTGGGGCGACGCAGACCTTATCTGACCCTAAAAACTTAACTTATATCACCGCTGGGCAATTAGGGGGTTAAACCTTTATAAGGTAATAAACGGCGGGTGCCCTAAAACTATAATAAACTATAAAAAACAAACTAACCAGCGTCACCCGTAACACTTATACGGTGATCGCTGGTGAAAGGGTTAACTAGGGGGCAACTAGGGGGCAATCAGGGGGTTAAAACCTTTAGTATGTAGTATATGGGGGTCCCTGTCGCTATAAAACACTGACAGCGAACCTATATACTTACCTCCCTAACTAGCGTCACCTGTGTCACTAATACAGCATCAGAAAAACGATCGATTAGTGACACTGGCGACGGGGGGTGATCAAGGGGTTAACCTTTATTAGGGGGGTTAGGGGGGTACCCTGGACCTAAAGGGGGGGTACCCTAGACCTAAAGGGGGCTAACCCTAACTGCCCTAACACTTATAACTGTCACAAACTGACACCAATGCAAATAAAAAAAATAAAAAACTGCTATTGGTGTGAGTGTGACCGGGGGGTGATGGGGGGTGAAAAGTGTGCCTGGCGTGTTCTACTGGAAGTGTAGTGTTGGTGCACTTGGATGTCTTCTCTCCTCGGCGACCAGATCGAAAAGACCGGCTCGAGGAGGGATGACATCACTTCCTCTCCCTCTGTTTACATTACAGAGGGAGAGGAAGCATTTTCATTCACCAGGAGAGATCGGGATGGGGTGGCCACGAATGGATGGCCTCCCCCCCACCTCTGATCACCCGGGAACAATTGGCCGCCTCAGGCAGCAGGGGGGGGGGGGGGGCGATAGGACCCCCCGCCCACGGAAGGTAGATAACCTGTATGTACGTGATTCTGCCTGTCCGTGCCACCTTGCCGACGTACATCGGCATGAGGCGGTCATCAAGTGGTTAAGGGTTTTATTTTGGTTTACAACCACTTTATGAAGCCTTGAAGTCAATTTTCAAGTTGAGGACTCATGTTACACCTGGGTGTTTGGCACTTTGTGGAAGAGGGGTGTCACTATTATAGAAGATTGAATCTATCTTTTACCATTGACTTTTATATTGGTCTGTTAGTATCTCATAACATTTTTAATATTGTGAGAAAGTTCAATATTGTCACACTCTAATCAGCTAATTAACTGAAAACACCTGTAAAGGTCTCCTGAGCCTTTAAATGGTCTCTCAGTAGGTTCACACAATCAGAGGAAAGACTGCTGACTTGACAGTTGTCCAGAATACAGTCAATGACACCCTTCACAAGAAGGGCAAGTCACTAAAGCTCATTGCTAAAGAAGCTGGCTATCCAGAGTGATGTATCCAAGCATATTAATGTAAAGTTGAGCAGAAGGAAAGGTTTATGGATTGATATTGATACTAAGTGCTGTGGAATCACTGTTTTTATATAAGCTTGCAATCCATTCTTGTATATGTAAGACTGCATGGATTATTTGTTGACCATAAATAGTAAACAAAGACAGTTAAGGTTCTACTGTATTCTGCTTTTCCTTTTGACTGAATTAAAACTGTTTATAGGAAACCAGCTATGAAGAAATTGTTACACAAAGCATGAATTCAGAAGACATCAAGAATCGTGTAATATCTATCTTAAACAAGGTAAACTGTAGTTATCTTGTTTTACATTGGCTGTCTCTTGGGGTAGGAGTCACTCATTCAGTGCTTAATCCAAGCCTGGGTTGTCTAGCTTTGTAAACAAGCTTTTTACAATATGAAACAAAAAAAAACGTGAAAAGATGATGAGAAAACCCTACCTGCTGGTTACTTGTGAAATAGAAACTGAAATAAAATATGTATATCAACAATTTGTCTAACTAAAAGACATTTTTAGTACATGTTTTGTCCTACTGCAAAAAACCCTATATTATAGAATAATTCACTGTGTTAGTTGTCTAATGAAGATCTTTGGGCTAGTATGTTAAAGTGGAGTTCCACCCACTTTTACAACTCTTCAGCATCCCTCACTAAGCTGCGCACTGTAAACGAATTGGATATTTTTAAATTTTTTTTCTCAGCACTTACTGTATATCTGCTGTATTCATTTTTCACTTCCTCCTCCCTGGCCGCGGCCCATCGCATCATTTCCTGTTTGCAATGCCTTCTGGGAAGGGGCGGCAACTTCCTCTGAAACTGCCGTTGCTATGGAAACCCGACCTGAAACCTATTACACTGCTTGTGCTGCACTGAGTATGTGCGAGATCTGCAAGGATGAGATCCAGGAAGAAATGCAGTCTGGCTTCAGATGCCCACACTTAAGATGGCCACGGCCTGCTGTAAGTTTATAAAATAACAAACTACTGCTATAAACTAACAAAACAGACCTTAGTTTACAGACTAACTTTACTAGAATACATTAAGCTTGTGTATTATAGGGGTATTTTTATTTAAAAAGTATCATTTCGGCCGGAACACCACTTTAAGTATGTGTTGCTCTTCTTCGGACTACCCTCTATAGCACATCTAGAGAAAGTGGAAATCATCTACTTTTGAAAAATGTAGTTGTACTTGTTCTTATCTTTAGCAATTCTTCCTTTGCTATAGTGAGCCTTTAGATACAGCACAGTAAGGCTGACCAAACACACAGTAGGCCAGATCAAAAAATTCCAGCAGATTCCTTCACCCACTCTAAATAGCACAGAATAATGAATCTCCCAGTGCTGTTATGACTAATTTTATGCAGTTGACCGTTTTTTGTCTGGTTTCAATTCTTCAGTCAAAAGATGTCAGGCAAGAGGAAGCCAACACAGCCACCCACAAAGCAACGTTTTGGCTGGTTCATCAGGAACCCAGACAAAGCTTTATCAGTGTACAGCCAGCTTTAGTATTGAAGGAACAAAGTATAAAGATCATCATAAATATCTTGTACAATAGCAATTTAACTTGTATATATATCTCCCCGGAACTGTTGTTTTTGCTTTTACTGAATTATTTATAACATGGATAAATCGTCCTGCCCACTGATTTGAGTGATCAATGTTTTGAACTGTTGCAATTTTTGTATTTCAAATAACCAGATGGACTTGTATAAAGCAACTGTGTCGCCAGATTACATTTTTTTACATAAGTGTACCCATACCAGCTGTAGAGCCTGGGTGATGAGGTCCCCTATAGGCTTACTATGAGGCATCCGCTGTCAGCTCTCCCTCCTCTGCGCTGAAGCCGGTCATGTGACTGGACCAGAGCAAATAGGTAGGTATAATCAAATCTCCTTTTACATGGTAGATAGATTAGACTCAAAAGAGGGTGGAAGTAGATTTAAAGTGTAAGATGGTGGAGACCACAGATAACTATAGCGCCACAATGTATTTGGACTTTACAAGCACAATATTGGGCAAACCAAACTCATTATAAAATTATACATTTATATTGTTTTCTTTAAAACAATAATATCAAACCACATAAAAACCATAAAAGGTGGTCATAAATGAACACCACCCACAAACGTAATTGGGTCCCTGCCAAACATATACATTCAAAGTTTTTCAATCACTTTTGTATGAAAATCTAACAGGGTCTTCTTTCTGTATATTCTTTCAACGCGTTTCGCGAAAAATGCCACTTATTCAGGACAAGATAGTGAACAGATAATATATTACATATTTAAAAAAAAAACAAAGTTACTATCCATTTTGCATACTGTATATTTTATAAATTTGCATAACAGAGATGAAATGCTCAGGTGTTGGGGAAATGTGATGGCCAATGTAAAAAGTGTCTCAGGCGGACATAGGGGTAATGAAAGACAGAACATGCATCAACCTGTACATATACGGACCATGGACAGACAAGGGCCAGAAAATATCAGAAAGCCACAGACTTAGACCATACATTGTTTCTAAAATCTATACTTACAAATGATAAATAAGGGAAGGAAGTACAATGAAAAATCCCTTTTATAACCTAATGTCTCCATATAACACTCTTGGTAGCACTATATATCCCACTAGGACCACATGTTTAGGAACACTTAAAGATGGTATCCAACTGTAAAAAAGGAATATATGGAGCGTACCATAATATAAAGCCGGTGGATACCTATTCCTATGATGGATATTCTCAGGAGAGAAGGGCATTGAATACTAGGGCTGTATAGAGCATCCCATACTTTATATAAGAATAGTAGTAATGCTGTATCAAACGTCCCTTCAAAAATGTGTATGTGTGTGTGTATATGTGTGTATGTATATATATATATATGTATATATATACCGTATTTATCGGCGTATAACACGCACCGGCGTATAACACGCACCCCAATTTAGGAGGGAATTTTAAGGAAAAAAAACTTTTTGGAGGGAAGTTGAAGGGAAAAAAACTTACATTTAAATGCCCTTCATTGCAGCTTTGTCAGTGCAGCCTTGCCCCAGTGCAGCCTTGCCCCAGTGCAGCCTTGCCCCAGTGCAGCCTTGCCCCAGTGCAGCCTTGTCAGTGCAGCCTTCCCCAGTGCAGCCTTCCCCAGTGCAGCCTTCCCCAGTGCAGCCTTCCCCAGTGCAGCCTTCCCCAGTGCAGCCTTCCCCAGTGCAGCCTTCCCCAGTGCAGCCTTGTCAGTGCAGCCTTCCCCAGTGCAGCCTTGTCAGTGCAGCCTTCCCCAATGCAGCCTTGTCAGTGCAGCCTTCCCCAATGCAGCCTTGTCAGTGCAGCCTTCCCCAGTGCAGCCTTGTCAGTGCAGCCTTCCCCAGTGCAGCCTTGCCCCAGTGCAGCCTGGGATCCCCTGTCCCTGCTTCCAGGGCTTCAAAATCGCGGTCCGCGATTTGAAAATGGCGCCGCCGGCGCCGAAGTACACAGAGCCGGTCCTCGGCTCTTTCCGGCGGCTCTCGTTTACTTTCGGCTCCACTCGTAGTCCCGAGCGGAGCTATCCGAGTAGGTTCGAATAGCTCCGCTCGGGACTACGAGTGGAGCCGAAAGTAAACGAGAGCCGCCGGAAAGAGCCGAGGACCGGCTCTGTGTACTTCGGCTCCGGCGGCGCCATTTTCAAATCGCGGTCCGCGATTTTGAAAATGTGACAGCGGGGATCGGCGTATAACACGCACCTGCGACTTTCCCCTGATTTTAAGGGGAAAAAAGTGCGTGTTATACGCTGATAAATACGGTGTGTATATATATATATATATATATATATATATATATATATATATATATATATATATATATATATATATATATATTATACAGCATATACATAAAGGAAGGAAAATTCAAATACCCTTTATCTTGTATACCAGGACAAAGTATGTATAAAATATCCAATATTTGTGGGCATAACCATACTCAAATTAATATTACACCTCTCAGGGCGCTTTTCAAGGCACTATGATTAGGAAGGAAAGAAAAATCGGTTTTCCTCTATGAATATATTGTGGGGGCAAAACTCAAGAAACTAAAAAGAGAAAAAGTAGAACAATATAGCACTGAAGGAGAGAGCGCCTACGATCAAACAGTTAGATTACCGCATATACAGTACCATCATCCCAAATATCAAATACAAGGAGAGGCAGGGAGTAGGGCAAGCCGCAGCTAGCTGCTTCTGTCGGCAGATGTCCCAACCCCCCACACATAGGAAAAAGCACAGGGGACTATTACGGTACTAAAGGTAGTTGGATATTAGTACAAGAAGAGAGGAAAAAAGTGGTAAGATAAAAAACTACATTTTAATAGAAAATCATTTTAAAAGAAGATATATATATCTATATATTACAATAACATATACAGTTGTAATACAGGACAAGGCAATATATACAACCATATGAATTGCATCAAGTAATAACAGAAATTGCAAACATGACTTGGATTCTCGACCGGTTTCGCGGTATTCACCGCTTCCTCAGGAGAGTAAAGTCTATAATATAGCATAGAAAACATGAAATAAATATACAAACATTTCACAGATGTATGAAGGTTTTTGTAATGGTTGCAGCAGAGTCATTGAATAATACATTAAACAATTATGTACAAGTTAAATATAGAAAGGACAGGCTCACCCGTTCAGGTATTCTCTGTAGGTATGTAGAGCCCCATACGATTCCCCCTGCGACGAACACAGGGGATAACAGAACAGCCTCTGGTAGATAAAGTATTTAAGTAATTGGTTTATGTGTGAGTCACTGAATCACAAGACCGAGCAAAAGGTAGTATAGTGTAGGGGTACCCATACGGTAGCTCGAAGGTTTAGAACCCAGTGTGCAAAGAAATGGTACTAAATTAAGTGGTTGAAAGAGGATAACAAGAAAGTGAGGGGGGGGGGGGAAGGGGGGGGAAGGGAGGGGGGGGGAGCGGGAGGGAGGGGGGAGGGGGGAAACGAGGGAGGAGAGGGAGTGGGGGGAGGAAGAGGGGCAGGGGGAAGAGGGAGGGGGGCAGTGAGAATAGTGTAGTGAACAGGACCTAAAACTTACATCCAGGTGAGAGATAGGTCAACCTTAAAAAGAAAAGGAAAGAGGAAGATTGCACACAGGTATTGAGAGCCAACACTTACCCCTACAGCATTGATCGGTGAGGGGGAATGAGATGAAGTACAAGAGGAACATATAGTAAAAGGGATCGTGATATACAGTAATTTGAACGATCCAAGCACTCATGGGCTAATGATGAAAGCTCCCCAGGGCTGAAGCCACTGGTGTATGCAGGAAGAGTAGTCACCGCAGCCGCTGTAATAGAGTAGAATAAATTTACCTTCCGCAGTAATAAAGAGGGAGGGGGGGGGAAGGGGAAATACCCACACAGTAGGGGGGAACAACAGAGGTAGGTCACTGGGGTGAAAAAGTACCAAAGCATGGGTAAAAAATAGGTAGCCAGTACCAAGAGGTATCAAAGTAAAAATTGTATGGAATCCCCAGTAAGGAAAGATATTGAATTACCAGCAGAGGAACCAGCATAGATGCTGCAGGCAGCCCTGTGTGGGGAGGCAGTGATCAACAAGTTCAGCATAAATAGAGGAAGAAGCAAGGGAAAAAGCCGACCAGGAGGAAGGACGGGGAAGGGAGGGGAGGGGAGAGAGGGGAGGGGGGGAGGGAAGGGGGGGGGGAGGCGAGACTTACCCCAAGTACTGTTCCTCGTTTAGCGCGACAATGGAGGGCTGTAGGCTCTTACTGCGGCCGTGTCCGGCCGCTATAAGAGCACCCCAACCCGGAAGCCAGGGACGGCATAACGAGGGCGGTCCCTGACGTCACCGGGTCTGCTCGCCCGCACTGCGCAGGTGCACTGTATGTGCTACTGCGCAAGTGCGCGCTCCTGTCAAAGGGAACCAAGTTCCCAAACAAGGAGACGCAAGCAGTCAAAAGACTGCCAGGGCGAGCATGTGTCCGTCGCCTAGGAGAAGGATCGGGGCAAGATACCATCAACAGAGTCTGGAAACGGGGGAGAGAGAGCCTGACCTTGTACAGCAACAGAATAAAACAGCATGGTACAACAAAATGAAATAAAAATAAAAATAAAAATAAATTATATACAAAATTATATGGAATTGTGTGAGGGTGTCAGCCATCCACAACTTTTAAGGATAAACCTTGGGCAGACATGACCAGTTCATTGATACTCGGTCTTGGGGTGACAATGGGAGGGAGTGGGGGAGAAGAGGGGGGGGAAGGAGGGGGAAGACAAGGGGGGAAAAAAAAAAAAAGGGGGGGGGGGGAAAGTAAGGAGAGAAAGGAACAGGGGGAGGGGGGGGGGGGGGGGGAAACCAGGGAAGGGGGGAGGGAGGGAAAGGAGGGAAAAGGAGGAAAAGAAGGGGAGGAAGGTGGGGAAGGGGACAATCGGGGAAAGAAAGGGAAAGGGGGGGAAGGGAAACGAGGGAGGAAGGGGAAGGGAAGAAGGGAGGGCGAGAAGGGGAGGGAAAAAGAAGGGAGGGAGAGGGAAAGAAGAAATAGGGGAGGAAAGGGAAGGGGAGAAGGAAGGGGGGGGGGGGAGTGGAACAAGATCTCATAAGAAGGCCCTATAGGACACCGACTCGTTTAGGCCAGGCGGGGTGGTGGCGTTGAGTCGCTCGATCCAGAGGGACTCCCTCTGCAATATCGAGCGATCCCAATCACCACCTCTAGTACCAGAAATTTGGCCACGGAATTGTCGAATCTGTGATAAAGTCCGATGTGTCGGCCGATCGTAGTCAATTTACCGTTTTCTGAGTCATAGAGGTGGTCACCGATTCTCTGTCTAAGTTCCCTAATAGTTTTGCCCACATAGAAAGCTTTGCATACACATTTCATGAGATAGATGACCCCCTTTGTAGCACAGTTCGCGAAGGTCCGTGGAACCAATATTTCCCCATTAGGTAGAATCACAGTTCTGCTTTCATGGACCCAAGGGCACCGGGGGCATTCCCCACATTGAAATGTGCCATTGGGGCCATTACGCACAGGTTTGATGGGGTTATAGTGGCTGGCAGTTAGTTGATCACGTAGTGATCGAGCTCTGCGAAAGACCACTTCCGGTGTATCTCTGATGTATTTGGTCAAGGTATGGTGTTCAGTCAAGAGGTGCCAATGTTTGGCTAGAATATTGCGCAGTACGTGGTGGTGTGCAGAATAGGTGGTAATAAATCTTACAGTTTCTGTGGGGGGAGGCGGTTTCCTATCTTTAAAAAGGAGAGAGGTCCGTGAACGTGCCAAAGACTTGTTATAAGCTTTGCGCAAGGTGGTAGAGGGATAGCCTCGTCGTAGGAGGCGATCGCGCAGTGCTTTAGCCTGGCGTTTAAAGTCGCTGTCGTGTGTGCAGTTCCTGCGTAGTCGTAGGTATTGGGCATAGGGTATGCTCCGTATCAGGGAATTGGGGTGGGCACTCGTGGCAAACAATAGGGTGTTCCCCGCCGTGGGTTTTCTATAGAGATCCGTTCCTAGGGTGCCATCAGGTTGTTTGATGATTAGTAGATCTAAGAAGGGGATTTGTTCCGTCTCAATTTTAAAGGTAAATTTAAGATTTAGATCGTTGTTATCGAGTTGACGTAGAAATTGTAAAAGTTTTTCCCTGGGGCCCGACCAGACCATAAACAGGTCATCAATAAAACGATACCATACCAAGATATCGTTTAAGAACTCCATGTACTGGTCATGAGCATGAATCTGTCGCTCCCAGCCGCCTAGATATAAGTTGGCATAGGCTGGGGCGCAGGACGTCCCCATTGCAACACCCTGTATTTGTAAAAATAATTGATCATTGAAAATAAAGTAATTCTTGGTTAGAATAAAGTACAGTAGTGTCAATATAAACTGATTCAGGGGCCAGGTCGTTGTATCTTGTTCAGCTAAGAAGGATCCAGCCGTCCGTACGCCCTGCTCGTGGGGGATACTGGAATAAAGAGCCTCAATATCAACAGCCACGAGCAGGGCGTCCGGAGGGATCTGGATACCCTCAAGATGTTGTAGCAGGTCGGTAGTATCCCTGATGTAGGACGGGAGGCTACGGACATGGGGCATTAGGAAAGCGTCAACAAATTTACTTGCGTTGTCTGTTAGGGAGCCTATCCCCGACACTATAGGTCTTCCGGGAGGGCGATGCAAATCTTTATGAGTCTTGGGAAGGGAATAAAAGGTGGGAGTGCGGGGAAACTTGGGGACCAGGAACTCCAAGGTATCTTTGTCAATGAGGCCTGAGAAGTAGGCCTCAGTGCAAAGAGCCCGGAGTTCCTGTGCAAAGGACTGAATGTGAGTGGGGGAGATAGGTCTATACCAATGTTTATTGTTCAAAATGGCAAGGCACATAGATTGATATTGATGGTTAGTCATAAGGACAATGTTCCCACCCTTGTCTGATTGTTTAATCACAATATCAGAACGTTGCTGTAGGGACCGAAGGGCTCGAGTTTGACTGAAATCGAGATTTGAGGAAAAATCAGGCCATTTTTGTTTCTTAAGGTCACTGATTGTGGCTCGCAAAAAGGCCCATATCTCAGGACAAGTGTTAAGGTCGGGGAACCTGCGAGATCGCAGACGAAAGGATTTCGGCAAGGGAGTGCATCTGTGGTCGACCGGAAGGTCACGCCTATTAGGTGCAGGGAGCGCAGGTACAGCTGTCCCTGCTGCAGATACATTTGGGAAGATATTAATATGATCAACGCTATCCTGTGAGGCTGCGGGATCTCCTGTATCTCCCTCGTCGAAGAGGAGCATCAGATCACGGAGCGCCCTGAATTCCTCCATCGAGAAACCCTTGGTGCGCTCCGTGAGCTCACGCTCCAATCCCTGGTTGATGCGGTCTTTATCATACATGAATCTAAAGGTTAAATTGCGTGCAAATAGATAAAGATCCTTAATTGTTTCAGTGACCTTAAGCGCATCAAGGGGACAGAAACCCAACCCCAATTGGAGTATCGAGATTTCCTCATTATTAAGTGTGTAGGGGGTAAGATTGATGACATTGCGATCAGTGTGGGGTGGGGAGGGAAGTGCTACTGAGACGGTGGGGGTTTTAGAACGTACGCATCTAGATTGCTCTGTTGTTTTTTTAGATCTAAAAAAATAGCATCCTCATTAACTTTAGTGTATTTGTTGGTCATTAAACCCGAATTCAAAATTTTAGGAATGGTACCGTGCAGTGTGGAGTAACCAGTTGCCCCTTCCACGGGGGTATTGGGATCCTGTGAGGTTTGTGTGGGAGGTACCTGGATAGGTTTGGGGCCTCTAGGGCCTTTCTTGTCTTTTTTAGGGTTTGTGGGTGGGGTGTTACCTCCAAAGCGAAGTCTCTTACGTGAAGCATTAAGTGTAGAAGAAGTAGTAGATTGAGTGGTATTTAAAGAGGATACCGTAGAGGACAGTGATGAGTCTGATTCGATGTCGGTAATAGAGTTTCTATTATTGGTGCGGGGGGGGCCTCGTCTACCTCGGCCTCTCCCAGGCCAACGATAGGCCAAGCCCTCAGTAAAAGCTGCTTTGTCCTTTGCAAATTTAATCTGTTTCTTGACAATAATATCCTTATTCATAATTTCCAAGCGTTCTCTAAGGTCTTTCCACTTGGTTTTAAAAACCATATTGTCGATCAAGTGAGAGTATTCAGAATTGAGTCGATCGATATCATTGTCAAGGAGGGTCATGTCAAGGGTATATTGGGTAATGAGTAGTCGATATCATTGTCAAGGAGTATAGCACTGAATAAAAGTAAGTGCTCCTATATATAACGGATAAAGGACCCACAGTAGGAAATTACAGTGGAAAAACTGCAACATCCCAAACGGCTAATAGGGATCAGTCATTATCCATTAATTCCTAGCCACATATTAATCCACTTCTCCAGACCTCACCTATACTTTTGAAGACGTGCCACATTCTTGTCCATCTGCAATGCCGCCTGCATCAGGGTGCCAACACGAATCCTTGTATAGCCCCACGGTGCCATTCAGGAGTGCCCCCAGCCACTTCAGGTACCGGCATGGCCGGACAAAGTCATTGCCCTGCTTGCATGCTGACGCGACACATGCATAAATACATGCTCACTGTGGAAAAAGACTCCGGGACATATTGGGCACCCCCCCCACCTACCAGACTTGTGGGCACCACCCACAAGGGAAGAAGCAGGATGGTGCACAATCCAAAGAGGGGGAGAAGGCCTGGGATGACTTTGTGCCATGGCACAGCCCACAGCACCTATTATATCCACACACTGGAGATCTAAACATCTGCCCCCAATAATCAAACCCTGGGGGGGAGGTTCAGCACGCCATGAGATCCAGTTGGGCATCACTACGCCATCCCACACCGACAAATCTCAAATTATCTATATATACAAACTTACACGTGTTACAAGTAGAAAAAAATACAATATCAATGTTCAAATTTCCAATTTCTCTTTCGTTCATTGACGGGCACAGAACTTCCTTTCTTGACCTTAGGGTTATATCACCACCTTCAGGAGTAGGACTAGGCTGAAAAAAGAACCAGCACAGCACCACCTAGGGGTGGTCCTTACTGGTAGTAACCCCCCACTCTGCTACAGGCAGCTGTGTTTTTTTTTTTTTTTTTTTTTTACAAAAGGTTTTATTGATAGTCATAGCAATTTCACAGTCTAACAGTGTAGAGAACGCATCATGAACAAACATAACATAAAATTTAGCATCTTATAAGTAAAATAAGTGTGCAGCTGTTTTTTTTCTGTCTAGTCTAGAAGGACCTGGCTCCCTGCTGGGACATATGGTTCCTTTGTTTTTTTTGTTTTTTATTATTATTTTTGGTCTGCATCTGTAATCAACTGCTGGGCTGGGTGTCAGGCTGGATATCATAAATCCTGGTAGTCTCCCCATCCTGGACAGGGGCGGGCTAGATGCCTCGCAGGGACACACATGACCAGGCACCTGACGTCTGGGTCACAGTGTCACTCCATTTAGGCGGGAGGTGGATCTGTCTTGGGCGTGTGACCCACAATCCCTGCTGGATGGGTAAGTACATGCTCCCCGGCCCAGTCCGGGCACAGTTTGGAGCAGTTGGGGTACTCCCTGGGGTGGTCGGTTCTGGGGAATCTCCTCCTCTCCCTCCCCTCTTCCCCCCTGTTGCGCTGCCTGGCAGCCATCGCTTGTTGCCACTAGGTGGACGTTTTGACCCCTACCTGACCTTTACGGGGTCCCCTCCAGGTGCAGGGTGTGTGGCTGGCGGCGTCTTCCGCGTGTAGCAGCCACCATTTGTTTGAGGCTGGGTGCCATGGCCATTTTCCTGTAGCTGTGGCGGCCATTTTGCCTTACTCTATGGGCATTCCTTGCTTAGGGCTCTGTCTGCGGAAGTGCGGCCATTTTCTGGTAGCCTCGTGGGGAGACTTCTGCTGACCCTCTAGCACTGGATGTTACCCCTGGAGCCTGGCACAAGCATGGATCTCCTTGTGGCTTATCCTATCTGCCAGTGGATGGACAGTACCGCTCCTCTGAGGATTGGGTCGTGGGTGGTGAGTCCTCCTGGGGTGCCCCCAATCTGCAGCAGTTAGAGGGGGTGTGTTTCTCTTCTCTCTCCCTCGTGAGTGTGCTGTCCCTGGTGGTGTCCGGTCGAGTGTAGGACTTCCATGGTGTCTGAAGCAGGTACCCCTCCCCCAGACACCCCCGTGACAGCAGTTGTTCCCTCTGGGTCTGCTGGACGCTTTGTCGGCGGTCCTGGAATCATTCATCTCCCGGGTTGAAGTGGTGTGCGGGCGTTAGGTGGGTAAAAAACGCCCCATACTCCCTTAGTCTGCTGGGGAGGACTCTGATCCGGAGTCAGGCTCTGCCATATCGGGTGGCCCTTGCCCGGAGAGCTCAAATGATGTGGCCCCTGATCCTTCGGACAGTGAGGAGGAATCCTCAGTGTCCGCTGCACATGAAAAAGCACTGGTGGGCGCACTCATTATAGCGAAGAATGGTGAAAAAGGGAGAATCCGGCGGGAGCGTCTGAAGTGGTGTCGGTTCCCTTTGGGTCTCATAACCCGGTCCTCACCGCTATTGTGTTTCCTTACCTGTCTTATTTCAATAGGTTAATCTACAAAGATTTATATATAAATGACTCCCGTGTTGTCTAGAAGTTTAAACTAAGGGGGCACTGCTGCAAATACCTGTGATTCTGATCCAGACAGAAAAAAAGAATAGAATAGTGATGGTGTTTGCGCTGTGAGAATAGGAAAAGAGGTGAGGGTAGTGTTACAAAAAAATGCTAGTGGAGACTGAAGTGGTAATGACAACTGAATAATTATACATAAAATCCAAGTAAATCAAGTAATGACTAGTGCAGTATAATCATACAATCAAAAGAATAGAATCAATAGTGAACACGTGTAAAACATATGAAATAAATATAAATGCCAGTCAAGTGATGACTCATATGAAAACACACAAAAATGAATCCAAAAGAATAAATTATAAAAGTGGCAAAATGTCCATGTGATAATAAGAAAAAGTTTAAAAAAGTCTGTATCAGACAAAAAAAGGATCAATCCCACCACCAGGAAGCACACTTGTACCAAATGCAATATTCAGTGATGACACCTCTGTGTCTGCAAGCAGCTCACCTTACTGCTGTAAGGTGTACAGCATATGCTGATCACAGATGAGGATGGTTGATGCAAAGGTAAAACAATCTCCTGTGTATTGCTTGAACGGTCCCAGTGATGGATGTTTAAGTTCATACGGAGAAACATAAAAAATTTATATAGCGTGATTCCGCGACAAACACAATGGGACAGGGGCAGATCAAACAGTAATGCACTCACTTTTATAAAAGGAGCATAGGCATCAATCCAACGAACGCCGAGTTCGTATGCCCTCAGGGTGGAAACTTCGGTCAGCGCCTGCTCCCCAGTGTTTGTCAGATGGACTTGGTTGATGTTAATGTAAACATGAAGAGATAATGCACATAGCGTAATCCCATATATAAAAGCCAATTTATTAATAGAAAAACTTAAACAAACTCACATATAAGAAGCTGTATGAAATAAAACATCCACGAGCGCCGAGCTCGTCTCCTGCCGTCAGGCTGTGTGTGTACCCGGTGCTCCAATCCCTTTTCCTATTCTCACAGCGCAAACACCATCACCATTCTAATCTACAAAGATTGGGAACGCCCGGATCAGTCCTTTTCATTCCCGAGATGTTTTTCGGTGAGTTACCCTTTTGAGGAGAGTCTGCTTAGAAATGGTCTTCCCCTCCTGTCGTTGATCCTCCCATATCTAGGTTGAACAAGGCGACCGTGATTCCGGTGGAGGGGTCCCCTTCTTTCAAGGACCCTGCCGACTAGAAAGGTCGAGGCAGTCGTTTGGTCTATGTTTACAATGGCGAGTTTGGCCCTTCGTCCGGTGTTGGCCACAGCTCTGGTGTCTCAGACGCTTGCTAAGTGGGCTAAGCTATTAAACCGCGAGTTGGGTAATGAGCAAGTTTCTCCGGTCTGTGTGGAGCTGGTAGACCAATTAGTGCAAGGGCTCAAGTAAGTTTGTGATGCGGTCTTGGGCACCACCCCGTTACTTTCTAAAATCTTGGTGTCGGCCATGGTTCTTCGCCGGTTGCTTTGGCTTAAGCCCATTTTGGACCTAAGATCCCTGAACCAGTATCTACTGATCCAGTCCTTTCGGATGAAGTCTGTCCGCTCAGTAGTAGCCTTGCTCCAGATGAGACTTTCTAGCCTCCGTCGATATAAAGGACACGTATTTACACGTACCTATCTTTCAGCCTCATCAAAGGTTCCTGCGATTTGCAGTAGAGGAACGTCATTTTCAGTTTGTGGCTCTACCCTTCGGGCTTGCTACAGCTCCCTGGGTGTTCCCAACGGTCCTAGCACCAGTACTGGATATTTTAAGGGCCCAAGGGATCTTGGTGCTCGGGTATCTGGATGACCTGCTCAGAGATCACTCACTACAGGCTCTAGAACAGAGCATAACGTGCACAGTGCGGTATTTAGAAAGCTTAGGCTGGATCTTAAATACTGAAAAGTCACCTTGAGTCCAGCTCAAAGTCTAAAGTATTTAGGTTTGATCCTAGATACGGTCCAAGCAAGAGTATTCTTGCCACCCGCAAGGATCTGTGCCCTGAAGAATCAGGTGCGTCAGTTAAGGGGCACCGGACAACCCTTTATTTGGCTCTTTATGTGTCTTCTAGGGAGGATGGTATCCTCGTTCAAGGCAGTGCCCTATGCCCAGTTCCACTCCAGGCCTCTACAACAGGACATCTTGGCTTGGAACAGGAGAGTACAAGCCCTGCATTATCCAATGTTCTTATCTCCTCAGGCACGCTTAAGCCTAAACTGGTGGTTCCAGGATCAAAACCTGCAAAAGGGAAGATCTTGGAGAGTACTGACTACAGATGCCAGTCTCTCAGGCTGGGGAGCGACCCTAGAAGGGCTCACAGCTCAGGTGAAATGGTCAAGCACAGAACAGATCCTGCCCATCAACGTCCTGGAATTACGGGCAGTACAACTGGCCCTACGGTCCTGGGCGGTGGAGCTTCAGGACTACCCTATCGGGGTTCAGTCCAACAATGCCACTGCAGTGGCCTATATAAACCGCCAAGGTAGTACCAGGAGTCGTTCAGCTCTGAAGGAGGTGAACCACATACTAGCCTGAGCAGAGGGACATGTGCCAATTCTATCGGCCGACCATATCCTGGGAGTAGAGAACTGGAAGGCAGATTATCTCAGCCGCCAGCAGATCTGCCTTGTGATGATGGGGCAGGGCTGAGCCATGGTCTCTGTGTCTAGACAGCGCAATTTGGAATAAATCCTGCATGAATGCCCCCATAGGAAGCGGCTTCCTATGGTGGAATTCACAAAAGAGATGCAGCCAGGAGCACAGACAGGACCCCAGAAGAGAAGGATCGGGGCTGCTCTGTGAAAAACCATTGCACAGAGCAGGTAAGTATGACATGTTTATTAATTTTAATAAAAAATGACGATTTACAATGACTTTAAGCTTAGTTAGGTTTTGACTTACCTTCCACTTTAAACATTTGGGTAGGGCTGGGGTCAACAGATCCAGTCTTTTGTATATTGAACACTTACAGATTTTCCATCCCCACTGTTAATACTCAGTTACCACATGGAAATTCTGAAAGAATCCACATATCGTTCTTAAAGCTATGTTTATTTACTCTGCATCATTTTGCTTACCTGTACTGTTTATATCATGAGTTTTCTGTGACCGTTTAGGCTGTCGCTTTTGTGGAACCAATCAACAGAAGACAGGAACGACTAGAGGAAGAAAAAAGCATTTTGGAAAAAAAAATTTCTCACTGTGTACAGAAACGTGAAGAATTTCTTTCCTTAGAGGCAAGTGTAGTCTTCATAATAAATGTTTATCTGGAGACAGATTTATTTATTCATTCATCAGCTTTGGTGCAGTGATTTTGCTTTATAAAGCAACATACTTTCCAGATGAATTAATGACTGTAAAATGTTCGTAAAACTCAAACAACTAAATGATTGATTAAAAAATCGAGTTTAATAATTTAATTTATTGTATTGAATCATAAATACATGCCATTGTTTGGGGTTTGGGACCATTGGAGCATGGGAGAATAAATTTCATCATATAGATCCTCTGACTAGGCTAAAAAAATATGTATGCATATGTTTGTTGTAAGCAGTGTTAATTTTGTCGTCTAATTTCGATTTCATTTTAGTCATAGACTTTTGACTAAAATGCCATTTTAGTTTTAGTCGTATTTTATTCATCGGAGTTGTTTTAGTTGCATTTTAGTCAACTAAAATCTCCAGTACATTTTAATCAACTAAAATCTCCAGTATCGTAAACAAAAATATTGTTTTTTGACAAACAGAAGTGCTACTTTAAAATATATTTTAAAAAAATTAAAAAAAAGCTGTAAACTCTATTGGCTGTAATGCTATTTCACATATTACCTGAATAAAAAACTGTTCTTTGTTAAAAAGAAGGAAGCCCTTGTCACCGCTGGAGACCACATCCATCTTCGTCCGTCTCCTTTCCAGGCCAGCCGGTCACGGCACAGGGTTTTGAAGAAACGGCACGGGTGGCCGTTCCTTCAGAATGCATGCGCCGATGACATATTTGGCTGCATATACAGTAAATATCTCCTAAACCGCACATGTTTAGGCAATATATACAGGACCCCTATAGGTAAGCTTTATTATAGGCTTACCTATAGGTACAAACAATAAATGAAAGTTTACTTCCTCTTTAATAATGAAAACAAGGGTGTCTGAGAGGAGCTCCAGGTATCCTGAACTCAATCCTTCCATCCTCGCATCTAACTGCCCAAAACAGACCTGCCAATCTGTTCCTCTCTGTCCCCTGCTGAGTCCTGAGCGGATCTTGAGTGGAGATTCTGCCTTGGTTGTCCGGGAGGCCATGCATTGCTCAGGCCTGCAGCCGCCATCTTGCTGACCTCTACCCGGCCGGAGCGAGCTGATCCCAGCCTGGGGTAAGAGACTGCCATCCGTCCTTGAGACTGTGTAACATCCTCCCTCCTGCCTGCCCTCCACCTGCCTGGCGTGGTCTGATTGCCTGCTGGGCCGCTGGGAGCGCTTGCGGCGGCCACGGCCTAGTTAAGCCTGCCTGACACCGCTGTTTCCTGAGTGGCTACCCCGCAGGAATGCGCTGCGGCTGGCCTGGCCTCAAAGAGTGCGGATCTTGCTGCCCCATCATCCATCTCCCTGCAGTGGCCTGGTGTGCTGACCGGTGGAGACTGCCTGGGTGGAACTCAATCCTTCGCCATCCACGCATCTAACTGCCCAAAAAAGACCAGCCAACTTGCCAATCTGTTCCTTTCTGTCCCCTGCTGAGCCCTGAGCGGATCTTGAACGGAGATTCTACCGTGGTCGTCCGGGAGGCCGTGCATTGCTCAGGCCTGCAGCCGCCATCTTACTGACCTGTGCCCGGCCGGAGTGACCTGATCCACCTGATCCCAGCTTGGGAGACTGTCATCTGTCCTTTGAGACTGTGTTCCATCCTCCCTCCTGCCCGCCCTCCACCTGGCTGGCGTGGTCTGATTACCTGCTGGGCCGCTGGAAGCGCTCGCGGCCTAGTGAAGCCTGCCTGACACCGCTGTTTCCTGAGCGGCTACCCCGTGGGAGTGCGCTGCAGCTGTCCCGGCCTCAAATCAAGAGCACGGATCTTGCTGCCCCCACCTGCCTCACCATCCATCCCTCTCCCTGCAGTGGCCTGGTGTACTGAGGGCCTGGTGTCTTTGCCATCCTTCTTCCTGGGTCCCCCCTGCTTTGGGCCTTTCCTGATCACACTCCTAGCTTTCCACCCTTACTGGACTTCCTCTGCTCAGGGGGTTGCTGTGAAGAGGGGGATGCGGGTGATCGCTGCCTGCCCGGACTGTGCTCTCCCTGGCTCAATACCCACTGCTCCCTTGGGCCAACCACAGCTGCCTCCTGGACATTGATCTGGGCACGAGTTGCTCCTCTGTCGGGGTCCCCCTTTAGTGACTCATCAGATGTCCCCCCTTCCAGAAAGGGGAAGAACTACTCCAGGGCCGCTGGGATCGGCTCATCGCCCCGGCAGCCACAACTCTCTTCACCGCAGTCGGACCCCATACTGATTGGACGACTCCGGGCCTTATTGGCTGAATTGGATATGGGTCCCAGGGGGGTTCCGGTGACGGAAGGGTTAGCCCCGCTATCGCAAGATAGTACAGCCACGATCCTCGATGCGATCGAGCAGAGTAGGACCTCACTGCTTGTGCGCATTGACCATTTTATCAGGAATGACCTTGACAAAATAAGAGGGAGAATGACTGAAACTGAGACCAGAGTATCCGCCACCAAAGATCTTACCGCCACACATGCCTCCCGCATTGCTGAGTTGCAGCACATGGTACAGTCCCTTGTCGCAAAATTAGATGATGCCAAAAACCGACTCAGGCACAACAATGTCAGAGTCCTGGGGCTACCTGGGAAAGAGGAAGGGGACCACCCGGCTGAATTTGCGGAGGAGTTCTTTAAAAACCTCCTGAGCCTCACAGATGTCCCTCCTACCTGCGTGGTTGAAAGGGCGCGGCTGGTACCCACCAGCCACGCCATCCCGGGGAACCTCTCCAGGCCTTTTCTGGTCTGCGTCCTCAATTATTGGGACAGTGACAAGATTCTCTCTGAAGCCCGCAAACATCCCACTCTCAATTATAGTAACACCTCCGTTCATCTTTCCCCCAACTTTTCGGCCGATTTGCAGCGGAAGAGGAAAACCTTCAATGATGTTCGTAAACGACTCAGGGATAAAAACATAAAATATAGCATGCTTTACCCCAGCCGCCTGCGAGTCCAACATGCTGGAGCAATCCGGGTTCTTTGATAACCAAGCGGATGCTGTTGACTGGCTGACCACCTTGCATTGATGACCTAATACCATAAAGATATCAGATGCACGGATTTCCCACATTTTTCCCTGTTATATCCTACTAAATCTTCCTGTAAGTACCGGAGCCACCTCAAAAGTACCTCGACAAGTGATCCACATTGAACCCCCACGATTAGGTAGGTTCACAAGAAGCCAGAGACCTGGTGCTCTCCATCTAACTAAAGGAATTATCACCAGGCCCCTCTTGCCGTGACAGGTTACACATCCCCCCAATCTCGCCTCCGAGGATCTCGGTATAGCACGGAGGGACCAACTTGCACCTGCTTGCCCCCCGGAGAGCTTCCACAAGTTCTTACGCACGGCTTTGAACTATTGCCGAGAAAAGTTTAAGGTTGAGCCTGCAGCTTCTGTTCGGTGCTGTGGAGGACTGTAGTGTGGCCTAGCTCTCGGGTTAACACTTTACAATGTTGTGTTCAGTTTTAAGTATAGACCGTCTTTCGGCCCATCCCCAGTGTTTTTGGGGGGGTCCGGGTACCGGTAGGAAAAGCACACAGTGCTTGGGAAGTTGTATTGTTTTTTATGTGTTATGTGCAGTTGGCTCTTGCTCTAAAAACACTCATCAAGTGGGACTCAGTTGGGACTCATTCACCCTGACGTTAGCAATTCTCCCCGGGGATCATGGCGTCATGTGATCAGGGAACAATGTCGGTGATATCCTGGAATGTCAGAGGCCTCAACTCCAAATTTAAAAGGGCACTGATGTTCCGGTATGTCAAGACGCACAACCCGCAGGTACTGATCTTACAGGAGACCCACTTGTTGGGTGGCAGACTGATGGCCTTGAAAAAGCCCTGGGTTCAGAAAACTTTTCATGCCACGTATTCCTCATGCCAGGGGGGTCTCAATACTGATACAGTGGGGATGGAAAGTATTCAGACCCCCTTACATTTTTCACTCTTTGTTATATTGCAGCCATTTGCTAAAATTAAAAAGTTCATTTTTTTTCCCTCATTAACCACTTGAGCCCCGGACCATTATGCTGCCTAAGGACCAGAGGTCTTTTTCCAATTTGGCACTGCATCACTTTAACTTTTAATTGCGCGGTCATGCAATGCTGTACCCAAACGAAATTTGCGTCCTTTTCTTCCCACAAATAGAGCTTTCTTTTGATGGCATTTGATCACCTCTGCCGTTTTTATTTTTTGCGCTATAAACGGAAAAAGACCGAAAATTTTGAAAAAAAATGATATTTTCTACTTTTTGTTATAAAAAAAATCCAATAAACTCAATTTTAGTCATACATTTAGGCCAAAATTTATTCGGCCACATGTCTTTGGTAAAAAAAAAGTTAATAAGCGTATATTCATTGGTTTGCGCAAAAGTTATAGCGTCTACAAACTAGGGTACATTTTCTGGAATTTACACAGCTTTTAGTTTATGACTGCCTATGTCATTTCATGAGGTGCTAAAATGGCAGGGCAGTACAAAACCCCCCCAAATGACCCCATTTTGGAAAGTAGACACCCCAAGGAAATTGCTGAGAGGCATGTTGAACCCATTGAATATTTATTTTTTTTGTCCCAAGTGATTGAATAATGACAAAAAAAAAAAAAAAAAAAAATATTTACAAAAAGTTGTCACTAAATGATATATTGCTCACACAGGCCATGGGCCTATGTGGAATTGCACCCCAAAATACATTCAGCTGCTTCTCCTGAGTATGGGGATACCACATGTGTGGGACTTTTTGGGAGCCTAGCCGCGTACGGGGCCCCGAAAACCAATCACCGCCTTCAGGATTTCTAAGGGCATAAATTTTTGATTTCATTCCTCACTACCTATCACAGTTTTGAAGGCCATAAAATGCCCAGATGGCACAAAACCCCCCCAAATGACCCCATTTTGGAAAGTAGACACCCCAAGCTATTTGCTGAGAGGCATGTTGAGTCCATGGAATACTTTCTTTTTTGACACAAGTTGCGGGAAAGTGACAATTTTTTTTTTTTTTGCACAAAGTTGTCACTAAATGATATATTTCTCACACAGGACATGGGCATATGTGGAATTGCACCCCAAAATACATTTAGCTGCTTCTCCTGAGTATGGGGATACCACATGTGTGGGACTTTTTGGGAGCCTAGCCGCATACGGGGCCCCGAAAACCAAGCACCGCCTTCAGGATTTCTAAGGGCGTAATGTTGTGATTTGACTCCTCACTACCTATCACAGTTTTGAAGGCCATAAAATGCCAAGATGGCACAAAACCCCCCCAAATGACCCCATTTTGGAAAGTAGACACCCCAAACTATTTGCTGAGAGGCATGTTGAGTCCATGGAATATTTTATATTTTGACACAAGTTGCGGGAAAGTAACACTTTTTTTTTTTTTTTTTTTTTTTTTGCACAAAGTTGTCACTAAATGATATATTGCTCAAACATGCCATGGGCATATGTGGAATTACACCCCAAAATACATTCTGCTGCTTCTCCTGAGTATGGGGATACCACATGTTTAGGACTTTTTGGGAGCCTATCCGCCTACGGGGCCCCGAAAACCAAGCACCGCCTTCAGGATTTCTAAGGGCATAAATTTTTGATTTCACTCCTCACTTCCTATCACAGTTTTGAAGGCCATAAAATGCCAAGATGGCACAAAACCCCCCCAAATGACCCCATTTTGGAAAGTAGACACCCCAAGGTAATTGCTGAGAGGCATGTTGAGTCCATGGAATATTTTATTTTTTGACACAAGTTGCGGGAAAGTGACAATTTTTTTTTTTTTGCACAAAGTTGTCACTAAATGATATATTTCTCACACAGGCCATGGGCATATGTGGAATTGCACCCCAAAATACATTTAGCTGCTTCTCCTGAGTATGGGGATACCACATGTGTGGGACTTTTTGGGAGCCTAGCCGCATACGGGGCCCCGAAAACCAAGCACCGCCTTCAGGATTTCTAAGGGCGTAATGTTGTGATTTGACTCCTCACTACCTATCACAGTTTTGAAGGCCATAAAATGCCAAGATGGCACAAAACCCCCCCAAATGACCCCATTTTGGAAAGTAGACACCCCAAACTATTTGCTGAGAGGCATGTTGAGTCCATGGAATATTTTATATTTTGACACAAGTTGCGGGAAAGTAACACTTTTTTTTTTTTTTTTTTTTTTTTTGCACAAAGTTGTCACTAAATGATATATTGCTCAAACATGCCATGGGCATATGTGGAATTACACCCCAAAATACATTCTGCTGCTTCTCCTGAGTATGGGGATACCACATGTGTGGGACTTTTTGGGAGCCTAGCCGCGTACGGGGCCCCGAAAACCAAGCACCGCCTTCAGGATTTCTAAGGGCATACATTTTTGATTTCACTCCTCACTTCCTATAACAGTTTTGAAGGCCATAAAATGCCAAGATGGCACAAAACCCCCCCAAATGACCCCATTTTGGAAAGTAGACACCCCAAGCTATTTGCTGAGAGGCATGGTGAGTATTTTGCAGCTCTCATTTGTTTTTGAAAATGAAGAAAGACAAAAAAAATGTATTTTTTTTTTCTTTTTTCAATTTTCGAAAGTTTGTGACAAAAAGTGAGGTCTGCAAAATACTCACTATACCTCTCAGCAAATAGCTTGGGGTGTCTATTTTCCAAAATGGGGTCATTTGGGGGGGGGTTGTGCTATCTGGGCATTCCATGGCCTCCGAAACTGTGCTAGGCAGTGAAGAGTGAAATCAAAAATTTACGCCCTTAGAAAGCCTGAAGGCGGGGCTTGTTTTTCGGGGTCCCGTGCGCGGCTAGGCTCCCAAAAAGTCCCACACATGTGGTATCCCCATACTCAGGAGAAGCAACAGAATGTATTTTGGGGTGTAATTTCACATATTCCCATGGCATGTTTGAGCAATATATCATTTAGTGACATCTTTGTGCAAAAAAAAAAAAAAAAAATATTTGTCTCTTTCCCGCAGCTTGTGTCACAATATAAAATATTCCATGGACTCGACATGCCTCTCAGCAAATAGCTTGGGGTGTCTACTTTCCAAAATGGGGTCATTTGGGGGGGGTTTGAACTGTCCTGGCAATTTATGCACAACATTTAGAAGCTTATGTCACACATCACCCACTCTTCTAACCACTTGAAGACAAAGCCCTTTCTGACACTTTTTGATTACATGAAACAATAATTTTTTTTTGCAAGAAAATTACTTTGAACCCCCAAACATTATATATTTTTTTTTAAAGCAAATGCCCTACAGATTAAAATGGTGGGTGTTTCATATTTTTCTTTCACACAGTATTTGCGCAGCGATTTTTCAAACGCATTTTTTGGGGAAAAAACACACTTTTTTAAATTTTAATGCACTAAAACACACTATATTGCCCAAATGTTTGATGAAATAAAAAAGATGATCTTAGGCCGAGTACATGGATACCAAACATGACATGCTTTAAAATTGCGCACAAACGCGCAGCGGCGACAAAATAAATACATTTTTAAAAGCCTTTAAAAGCCTTTACAGGTTACCACTTTAGATTTACAGAGGAGGTCTACTGCTAAAATTACTGCCCTTGTTCTGTCCTTCGCGGTGATACCTCACATGCATGGTGCAATTGCTGTTTACATTTGACGCCAGACCGACGCTTGCGTTCGCCTTTGCGCGAGAGCAGGGGGGGACAGGGGTGCTTTTTTTTTTTTTTTTTTTTTTCTTTATTATTTTTTTGCTTTTTTATCTTATTTTTAAACTGTTCCTTTCATTTTTATTTTTTTAAAATTAATTTTATTGTTATCTCAGGGAATGTAAATATCCCCTATGATAGCAATAGGTAGTGACAGGTACTCTTTTTTTAAAAAATTGGGCTCTATTAGACCCTAGATCTCTCCTCTGCCCTCAAAGCATCTGATCACACCAAGATCGGTGTGATAAAATGCTTTCCCAATTTCCCAATGGCGCTGTTTACATTCGGCGAAATCTAAGTCATAAAATGCTCGTAGCTTCCGGTTTCTTAGGCCATAGAGATGTTTGGAGCCATTCTGGTCTCTGATCAGCTCTATGGTCAGCTGGCTGAATGACCGGCTGCATTTTCAGGTTCCCTGTTGGGACAGGAAAGCCAGAGAAAAACATGGAAGACGGTGGGGGAGGGGGGGGCATTCCCTCCCACTGCTTGCAAAAGCAGTCTAGAGGCTAATTAGCCACTAGGATTGCTTTTACATGAAAGCCGACCGCTGGCTGAAAAGAATGATACCAAGATGATACCTAAACCTGCAGGCATCATTCTGGTATAACCACTCAAAGTCCAGCAACATACCAGTACGTTGCTGGTCCTTGTTAGGCATATATTGTAAACTTTTTTTTCATGCAGCCTGTGGGCTGAACGAAAAAAAGATATTGATCGGTGGGTATGCCCACCATTAGAATACCTCCCTTCATCCACCCACTTCTAATGATGGGCATACATGCACCATTTATATATGCCGAAGCATGGGGGCATCCTCCCGCAAAAGGCAGGAGCAAATTGCTCCTCCACCCACTGCTGCCCCCACGCTTCGGCATATATGCTGAAGTATGTAACTGTGGTGGTGAAATCACCTCCGACAGCGCTGGAGTCACGGCTTTATATATCGTGGGAGCAAACGCTGTTGCTGTCAAGATAAATAAATCCGCGCTGCAACTGAATGGCGTACCTGCTAAGCAAATGATGGTTAACAATAAAACAAAGTAACATTACAGTATAACAGTAAGACTTACCATACCTGCAAAGCAAATACAAAAAAAAAACATAGTAAAAAATAAAACATTTAACGCAACCTGTGCCTAAAATATATATATGCCGAAGCATGGGGGCATCCTCCCGCAAAAGGCAGGAGCAAATTGCTCCTCCACCCACTGCTGCCCCCACGCTTCGGCATATATGCTGAAGTATGTAACTGTGGTGGTGAAATCACCTCCGACAGCGCTGGAGTCACGGCTTTATATATCGTGGGAGCAAACGCTGTTGCTGTCAAGATAAATAAATCCGCGCTGCAACTGAATGGCGTACCTGCTAAGCAAATGATGGTTAACAATAAAACAAAGTAACATTACAGTATAACAGTAAGACTTACCATACCTGCAAAGCAAATACAAAAAAAAACCATAGTAAAAAATAAAACATTTAACGCAACCTGTGCCTAAAATATATATATATGCCGAAGCATGGGGGCATCCTCCCGCAAAAGGCAGGAGCAAATTGCTCCTCCACCCACTGCTGCCCCCACGCTTCGGCATATATGCTGAAGTATGTAACTGTGGTGGTGAAATCACCTCCGACAGCGCTGGAGTCACGGCTTTAGATATCGTGGGAGCAAACGCTGTTGCTGTCAAGATAAATAAATCCGCGCTGCAACTGAATGGTGTACCTGAAAACAATAAAATGGTTACCAACAAAACAAAGTAAACGGTAAAGTATGAAAAATCTGAAAAGGAAACATGGTAAAACATAATAACAATAAAACATTGCAGAATAGAATAGAGTAAAAAAGAGAAGAACAATAGAGAGAGAATAGAGAGAGAGAGAACAATAAAACAACAACTATTTTTGGTTTTTTTATTTTATATTTTTTTTTGTTTTTATTTTTTTTAATTTTTTTTTAATTTTTTTTTTACACTTTTTTTTAGTAACTTTTAACTTTTGTAACTTGTTCCAGGTTTGGGTCTCTCAAAATGCAATGGCATCTTGGGAGACCCTGTGTTAGTGTGCCTAGTCTGTGCAGTGCTGAACCCTACGCTAATACTCAACTAATGTATGGTAGCGTTCAAAGCATTCACCCATGCAAAGACCAGGATTGCCAGGACAGGAGGGACAATAAGACCGGGTGTCACGCCTAAATCCGCGCTTGCTACAGACACGACATCTTTTTTGGGGGGCTCGTTGGGTAGGGGTACTCGGGATGGCATAAAGAAAATGCCGCTCATGCAGCCGGCTTACTGCATTTGGTTGGGGAAGGTGAGGTAGAGCACCGTCTGGAAACAGAAGGGCTCTGACGATCTCTTCCTGGAATTTAAGGAAGGATCCAGTCTGTCCTGAAGCTCTGTATAGCACATGAGCATTCAGCAAAGCCAATTGAAATAAGTATACAGACACTTTTTTGTACCAGCGTCTGGCCTTACGGGCAACTAAGTACGGCGCCAACAACTGGTCGTTGAGGTCCACCCCTCCCATATTAAGGTTGTATTCGTGGACACAGAGGGGTTTCTCCACAACACCAGTCGCCGTAGAAATTTGGGTCGTCGTGTCTGCATGAAGGGAGGTGAGAACGAAAACATTCTTCTTATCCCTCCACTTCATAGCGAGCAAATTATTATACTTCAAGCAGGCTCTCTCCCCCAGCCTAAGACGGGAATCTACAAGCCGCTGGGGAAAGCCCCGGCGATTAGGTCGCACGGTGCCACATGCTCCAATCTGCTGATCAAACAAGTGACTAAAAAGTGGCACGCTCGTATAATAATTGTCCACGTACAAGTGGTACCCCTTTCCGAATAAGGGTGACACCAAGTCCCACACTATCTTGCCAGCGCTTCCTATGTAGTCAGGGCAGTTGATCGGCTCTACGTGACTATCTTTGCCCTCGTAAACCATAAATCTACATGTATAGCCTGTGGCCCTGTCACAGAGCTTATACATCTTGACCCCGTATCTGGCACGCTTGCTGGGAAGGTACTGTTTGAATGACAAGCGGCCAGAAAACTTAATCAGGGACTCATCAACGCAGACAACTTGATGGGGGGTAAACAAGTCTGCAAAACGTTGGTTGAAGTGGTTTACGAGGGGCCGAATTTTGTAGAGCCGATCGTATGCAGGGTCTCCACGAGGACGACAGAGTTCATTGTCGTTGAAGTGCATGAACCGCAAAATCTGCTCGTATCGTGCCCTGGCCATGGAAGCAGAGAACAAGGGTGAATGGTAAATTGGGTCAGTGGACCAATATGACCGCAACTTACTCTTTTTATTCAACCCCATGAGGAGGGAAAGGCCCAGAAAGGTCTTAAATTCGGAGACCGTAATTGGTCTCCAATCTCTGGCAAGGGAGGACTGGGGATTAGCGGCGATGTGTTGACCAGCGTATAAATTGCTTTGGTCCACAATAGATCTATAGAGATCTTCGGTGAAAAACAGTGAATAAAAATCCAGTGGCGTAAAGTCAACTGTTTCCACCTGAATTCCGGGTTGGCCAGTGAAAGGGGGAAGTACGGGTGCTGCAGAAGTGGAAGGTTCCCAATTCGGATTGGCCAATGCAGCAGGAAGGGCACTATGGGCACGACGGGCCTGTCTTTGTCTTCTTGGTGGCAGCGGGACACTACTAGTGCTTGCCACCTCGCCAGCTTGAACTGCACTTATGGGACTCGCCACGTCACCACGTGATACTGCAGTGCTGGATGTACGACCAGGGTGTACTAGGCCGCTGGTGCTTGCCAGTTCACCAGAAGGAATAGCGGCGCTAGTACTTCTCTGCTCCATACGAGAGCCCTGCGGTTCTTGCACTTCAAGGACAGAAGAAGAAGAATGGGGTCTGGTACGCCTGACTCTAGCAGGGACCACAACTCTGTCGTCAGAGCTATCTGTCATGGAGCCGCTGTCCTCTACAGGTTCGTATTCTGAGCCTGAACTTGACAGATGAGTGACTTCCTCTTCACTATCTGTCATACTCAGAAACGTGTAGGCCTCTTCACTAGTGTACCTTCGATTTGCCATTTTGGCCTCTAAATTTAGGGGTACACTAGTGAGACTCACAGGCAAAAAAGCTCCTGACTGTTGGCGACTGTATAAAAACGCTACCAAAAAACTGTTAGCGATCGCAGGGATCAGGCCTGACTCTGCGAACGCTGCAGTTATGTGTGCTTAGTGTTTTGTAAGTGTCAGTTATCGATCGATACTGCACTTGGGTGGGCTGGGCAGGGCTGGGCCGAGGAGCAAAACGCAGGTGCTAGCAGGTATCTGGGCTGATCCCGCTAACACTGCGTTTCAGGGAACCCTAAACTGCTGGGGAGTATAGATCTGATCGGATCAGATATCGATCCGTTCAGATACTATAGCACTAAGGGAGGTGTATGCTGCGTGCGTGGGTTTTAGCGGTACTGGCGCTAACCTGACGCTGCCTGGGGTGACGCAGACCTTATCTGATCCTAAAAACTTAACTTCTATCACCGCCGGGCAATTAGGGGGTTAAACCTTTATAGGGTAATAAACGGCGGGTGCCCTAAAACTATAATAAACTGTAATAAACTGTAATAAACTACAAAAAACAAACTAGCTAACCAGCGTCACCCGTAACAGTTATACGGTGATCGCTGGTGAAAGGGTTAACTAGGGGGCAATCAGGGGGTTAAAACCTTTAGCAGGTAGTATATGGGGGTCCCTGTCGCTATAAAACACTGACAGCGAACCTATATACTTACCTCCCTAACTAGCGTCACCTGTGTCACTAATACAGCGATCAGAAAAACGATCGCTTAGCGACACTGGTGACGGGGGGTAATCAAGGGGTTAACTTTTATTAGGGGGGGTTAGGGGGGTACCCTGGACCTAAGGGGGGGTACCCTAGACCTAAAGGGGGCTAACCTAACTGCCCTAACACTTCTAACTGACACAAACTGACACCAATGCAAAAAAAAAAAAAACTGCTATTGGTGACAGAGTGACAGGGGGTACAGGGGGGTGATCGGGGGGTGACAGGGGGGTGAAATGTGTGCCTGCGTGTTCTACTGTAAGTGTAGTGTTGGTGCACTTACTTGGATGTCTTCTCTCCTCTGCGTCGGATCAAAAAGACCGACTCGAGGAGAGATGACATCACTTCCTTTCCCTCTGTTTACATTACAGAGGGAAAGGAAGCATTTTCATTCGCCGGGAGCGATCGGGAGGGGGTGGCCAACAATGGATGGCCGCCCCCTCACCTCTCATCGCCCGGGAACAAATGGCGACCGCCTCGGGCACCGGGGGGGGGACCGATCGGACCCCCCACCCGCGGAAGGCAAATCACGTACATGTACGTGATTTTGCCTGTCCGTGCCACCTTGCCGACGTACATCGGCGTGAGGCGGTCGTCAAGTGGTTAATGCACACACAGCACCCCATATTGACAGAAAAACACAGAATTGTTGACATTTTTGCAGATTTATTAAAAAAGAAAAACTGAAATATCACATGGTCCTAAGTATTCAGACCCTTTGCTCAGTATTTAATAGAAGCACCCTTTTGATCTAATACAGCCATGAGTCTGTTGGGGAAAGATGCAACAAGTTTTTCACACCTGGATTTGGGGATCCTCTGCCATTCCTCCTTGCAGATCCTCTCCAGTTCTGTCAGGTTGGATGGTAAACATTGGTGGACAGCCATTTTTAGGTCTCTTCAGTGATGCTCAATTGGGTTTAAGTCAGGGCTCTGGCTGGGCCATTCAAGAACAGTCACGGAGTTGTTGTGAAGCCACTCCTTCATTATTTTAGCTGTGTGCTTAGGGTCATTGTCTTGTTGGAAGGTAAACCTTCGGCCCAGTCTGAGGTCCTGAGCACTCTGGAGAAGGTTTTCGTCCAGGATATCCCTGTACTTGGCCGCATTTATCTTTCCCTCGATTGCAACCAGTCGTCCTGTCCCTGCAGCTGAAAAACACACCCACAGCATGATGCTGCCACCACTATGCTTCACTGTTGGGACTGTATTGGACAGGTGATGAGCAGTGACTGGTTTTCTCCACACATACCGCTTAGAATTAAGGCCAAAAAGTTCTATCCTGGTCTCATCAGACCAGAGAATCTTATTTCTCACCATCTTGGAGTCCTTCAGATGTTTTTTTAGCAAACTCCATGCAGGCTTTCATGTGTTTTGCACTTAGGAGAGGCTTCCGTTGGGCCACTCTGCCATAAAGCCCCGACTGGTGGAGGGCTGCAGCGATTGTTGACTTTCTACAACTTTCTCCCATCTCCCGACTGCATCTCCGGTGCTCAGCCACAGTGATCTTTGGGTTCTTCATGACCTCTCTCACCAAGGCTCTTCTCCCCCGATAGCTCAGTTTGGCTGGACGGCCAGCTCTAGGAAGGGTTCTGGTCGTCCCAAACATCTTCCATTTAAGGATTATGGAGGCCACTGTGCTCTTAAGAACCATAAGTGCAGCAGAATTTTTTTGTAACCTTGGCCAGATCTGTGCCTTGCCACAATTCTGTATCTGAGCTCTTCAGGCAGTTCCTTTGACCTCATGATTCTCATTTGCTCTGACATGCACTGTGAGCTGTAAGGTCTTATATAGACAGGTGTGTGGCTTTCCTAATCAAGTCCAATCAGTATAATCAAACACAGCTGGACTCAAATGAAGGTGTAGAACCATCTCAAGGATGATCAGAAGAAATGGACAGCACCTGAGTTAAATATGAGTGTCACAGCAAAGGGTCTGAATACTTAGGACCATGTGATATTTCAGTTTTTCTTTTTTAATAAATCTGCAAAAATGTCAACAATTCTGTGTTTTTCTGTCAATATGGGGTGCTGTGTGTACATTAATGAGGAAAAAAATGAACTTAAATGATTTTAGCAAATGGCTGCAATATAACAAAGTGTGAAAAATGTGAGGGGGTCTGAATACTTTCTGTCCCCACTGTAAATAAATCCTACCCATGTAAAGTTGAGGCGGTCCATACAGACTCTCATGGCAGATTTATAATTGTGGTATTGATGGCCTGGCAACAAAAGTATATTATAGAAGGAGTTTATATCACACCACCTTTCAAACCGGAAGTGCTGTACACTATTTTGGAGAGGATTGCCCCGTACTGTCCAGCTAAATTGTTAATCCTAGGAGACTTCAACAACACCCTCTCCCCTGATCTTGACAGGCCCACACCATCACAGTCCTCTACGAGGGACCTGCTGGGGTGGACACACTCGGCAGGGGTTACTAAGTTGTGAAAATATATAAAGACAAGAGAGCGCACACGCCAGCCCTAGTATGTTATCGTTTAATAGATGAAGATAAGTGTATAAAAAACAAGGGTTGTACTCACAAACATCCAGCGTTAAATGGCATAAACAGCTCCATAATAGCCTCCTCTCCTGGTCTGTAGAGATAAGTTAGCTCACAGCAACTAGCAGCGTGGTAAAGTATTTCAGTAAACACAGACCACCTGCTTCCTTGTAACACACACCGCCCAAAGCACTTGCACGGACCAGCCGGCGCTGCCTGGCGCCACTCGTGGCCGGGGAGGGGATGCACAGTGATGCAGCTGACTCCTCTCGTAAGCTTCATGCAATTGCTAGGACAACATGTTTCGGAGGCATAACCTCCTTCAGGTAACGGCCCTCATCTCCTCTAGTGATAATATATGCTCAAACCCCCCGCCCCTCCTATCTATGAACCAATGGCATCATAACAGACCAGGAGCACGGAGTACACAGCAAGATGTATCTACAAGACGGAGGGGGTTATATAGCAACAGCATCCTAAAATGGTGTTTAGTACAAATAAACAGAGAATTAGCACTATCTTTAATGTAAATCTAAATAAAAAGAATTCTTGTCATATGTAATTAAAACTTATTTAAAAATTACTTATGTGAACAGTACTATAAAATATACACTATATATTAGTTAACATCATCAACAACAGAAAATCACGCTGCAAGGCCATAATCCTACATATCAAAATACATAAATATACATATTATATATCATTATTTATGTATTTTGATATGTATGATTATGCCCTTGCAGCGTGATTTTCTGTTGTTGATGATGTTAACTAAAATATAGTGTATATTCTATAGTACTGTTCACATAAGTACTTTATACACATCTTCTGGTCCTGCCCAGCAATTCAAAACTACTGGTCACAAGTAATATCTGTAATACAAGAAGTGGTGGGTATAGATATAGCCCCAACCCCGCAGATATGCCTTCTAGGCTTAGTAGAAGAATTAGCCCCCAGGATAGCGGTGAGAACTCTGATAGGACTCCTGATTTTCTACGCTGCTGGAAAAAACGTGCCCCGCCGTCAATATTACTATGGAAAACACATGTCAATAAAGTACTACCACTCTATAAGGAAACCTACCAAAATAGAGGATGCACCAAAAAATATGGTAGAGTGTGAGCCAAATGGCTAGCTGAGGCCTCCACGGCAACCGCAGACTGATTGAGCATGGTACATAATACCACTTAACGGGTGGATGTGATTTTGATGCTTTGGGTGACTTTTTTGTATTGTAATCTCTGATATGGGTTTATTTGATATCTATTACTGTGCCTTGGGTCTCAACTGAAAGATCTGATCCTTAACTGAGCAGGAGCCAATACAGCACTAGGTTGTTTGTTCTTTTCTTGTGAACGTGCTACAGCTGTATGTCACTAATGGAAGCAGCCCAATTGCCGGCTGGCACTGGCCCCTGCGTGGGTCTAGTCCCAATGCTGTAGCAGGTTTACTGTTGTCTTTCTGTTTGTATGTCTTATACTCAATAAAAAGATTTTAAAAAATTAAAAAAATAATGAAAACAAGTATCAAGTAAACCAAGTTTCGTAAACGAACAAGAATATTGCTTTTTGACTACTGTTAATTTGATGTCAAATTTTGATTTAGTTTTAGTCGCAGTCTTTTGGCTAAAATGCAGTTTTACTTTTAGTCATATTTTAGTTGTCTGATTTGTTTTAGTTTAAGTCGTATTTTAGTCCGCTGAATTGAAACTGAATTTTATTTTCATTTAGTTTTAGTCACTGAAAACATGCAGCTGACAAATATTTTCATCTACAAAATTGACACAGGTTGTAAGCAATTGTAGTGTTTGTTTGCAGCAGGCTTTATTTTCCTAAGAACTTGTAATTTGGTTACCTGGGATGAATCTGTTTATAAGTTACAGGTCTGTCATCTGGTTGTAATAAAAGTATCCTGCAATCCTCACTCTACAATTAAGCTCTTGACAAAGTAAAGCTGGCCATATCTGTCGAACGTGCATGCGATCATGCCATCATTTTATCAAAATATTTCCAATTGTTGACATATTATAGATCATTAACAACATAAATGGTATATTTTTCACTGATTAGCAGAAACGATGTAAAGATTTTTTGACCTTTGTGAATCCTCCCACTCGCCAGCAGTAAGATCTTTTTTTTAGTTGCTTGTACTTCCTGGGTTACGTTTTAACATGCATATGCGCTGTAGGTTTTTTCAAACTGTTTCTGATCAATTCCACTACTGATGTTAAGAAAATCGATCTTTTATGCTACAAAAATCCAACATGACGGTTCATTTTTTGCTTTATGGCATTTAGAGAATCAAAATAAACCCATTAACGTTTCGAAAGCCAAATGATCAAGCATATTGCATGCTTTTTGTAATGATTTTCTAACTATTAAATGAGTTGGAGGACAGAAGAGCAGGTGGAACAGCCTCTGTACTGAAAAATACCAGTAAATTGTCACATCAGTCTTTTTCTCTTCCATGGCCATTGCTAGAGGAGAACCTGCATGCGAGGCGAGGAGCAGAGCGGAGACGAGAGGGGCACATAGAACGGACTGTTCTGAGACACGGTGGAGTCATGAATGATGTCCACCTGCCCATTTAATACAGAACACATGGCCTTTGGAACAGAGTTGTGAATGCATTTAATGACATGTCAGAGCAAAATAAAAAAACAGGACAAGGTGGTGGGTTAACAAGCCTCAAAGAAGAAAACAAAATGAATAGCCATATCTCTAAATCAGGGGGAAAAAAAAGGAGAGAAGCTTGGAGCAATAAAGGCATGTATGTGACCCACAGAATCCATACAGACTTCTGCAACGCTCTTATGATTCTAATCACCAAATAAGAGCGTGTTGTTTACCTGATGTAGGAAAAATTTAACACTGTTTTCACATGCCCATTTAATGCCCGCCACATGGTACCTCAGGGAGAGCTAAGTTGCCACATTTTCCAATGTGATGAGCAGAAGTGCATTGAACAGGATATTACTGAAAATAACAATATGTACAAACAAGATGTCAGTCCAAGCCAATGGAATGCTCCACCTTACAATACTGAAGACTGGGATGAAGAGTTGCAGATCAATAAGTCTCCCTTCATTTGTGGGGACACCATCCTGTCTTGTTCCAAGTTCTGAAGGTGGTACATTGATCTCAAGAGTAACCTTGGCTCTAATCTTTGTGCTCTTGAATCTCTACCATATGTAGAGATGGAAAGTCAATTACCATGTCTGATTCCATGTTTGGATGTGCGCAATTTAGAATGAGTAGAAGACCAATTATCATCTGGTCTCCTGAGTGCACTTACTGTTCTCTGTTTTACTTGAACCGTCCTGCCTAACATAGTTTAGGGTCCTGTCAGTATTTAACATGCGTTTGGTGTATCAACGACCTTGCAATTCTCTTCAGTTCTTTAAAACAGAGTTGTGTTTGGACTGCATGAACATCGTTTAGAAGCTAACAACGTTTTTATTTAGCAGCATTCTTTTTATAAAGTGTGAAATGAATGATGCTAAACATCATCGCAAGACATTTCTGGATTCCCTAATTACATACACATAAAAATGGTGCTTAAAGCACCCGCTACTTATTTTTGCAGTTCGTACCATGTGAGTTTACAATTTAAAAATACGTTACAATTTTCATACCTATTTTTTAAAGTTTATTTTTTTCGTCCCTTCAAATGTCTGTACAAGTAGCATTATTGCAGATTACATATATGTACATGGTGTACATCTATTTTATTTGTTTCGGCTTACCTTTTTTTTCCTTTTTTCTTCTGGTGAGCTAGCAATCTACAATAAGAATGGCTACAGGTCATTACTTTCATTATTGCAGACCAGTTTTGGCATTGTCACAAACTGGAGAATGTGAGAAACTGTATCTATCTCACAAAAGACGTCTCAATCTTCTGAGATATGAAATAAATATGTAGTAGCTGCATAACTGCTGTTCAAACATGAAAAAAGTTCAAAATTTAGCTTTTTCTTTATTATTTGTATAAAAGTCAGCTACATTAGAAAAAAATATACATACATTTTTCCAAAATGTTCAGTGATTTTGGTACAGTTCTGATTTGGTGAAAATAAAAAATTGATATTTTATCATCCTTGTGTGCTTAAATGTGCTTAGTTTTTTTTTTAAGTTTTAAAAAAAGCAAATAAAACACTTAAAAAAAAAAAAAAAAAAACGTACATAGTAATCTGGCTTCAGTAAAGTGTAGCTTTTGTGATGGAGACCTTTCTCTATTGGAAGGCTTTGACTGTGGAGCAAGTAGCAAACTGCTTGAAGCCAGCACCCATCACTTGGTGGAGCAGGGGGTTAATTGCTTTAAACAGAGCAACATAGTTTCTCATCTGAATGAAGATGTTAAACTGTTTATTTTGATAGACTGTAAAGCTGGCCATAGATAAATCTTTTTTTTTTTTTTTTTTTTTTTTTAACCACTTGACAACTGGGTACTTAAACCCCCTTCCTAACCAGACCAATTTTCAGCTTTCGGTGCTCTCACATTTTGAATGACAATTAGTCATGCAACACTGTACCCATATGACATTTTTGTCCCTTTTTTTCACACAAATAGAGCTTTCTTTTGGTGGTATTTAATCACCGCTGAAAATTTGGTAAAAAAAAAAAAGAGTATTGGCAGAGTATGGCACAGTATTGGCAGAGTATGGCATAGTATTGAAGAGTATGGCCAGAGTATGGGCCATTATTGCAGAGTATTGCACATTATTGCAGAGTATTGCACAGTATGGGCACAGAGCAGCGCTGTGGGCACTACAGATCCAGCCCACAGCACTACTAAAAACGATCTCTCCCCTCGCACTGTACAGATCGGTACAGAGAGGGGAGGTAGGAACAGGCGTCATAACATGACGTCGGTTTGATTACAAGTGATCGCTCCATCATTCGATAGAGCGATCACATGGTAAACGGCCGCTACAAGTGGCCATTTACCGCGATCCGTGATGTTTGCGGGAGCGCGCCCCTGGGGGCGCGCGAGGGAAACATTCTGGGAGGACGTCCATGGACACCCACCCAGAATAAGCCGACCGTGCTGTAGCCGTCTTTCGGCTATGGCCCAGTCGGCAAGTGGTTAATCAGCCAGAAGGCTGATAAAAAAAAGTGAACAGATTCCCCCAGCCACACAAGCAAGGGGGATAGAGATATTGCCTTCCTACTGTGCTGTTATATTCTAACAGCAGGGACTCTTCTGCTGTCAAAATGCAATGATCAGCGCTGCAGCTGATTGCATGCACTAATCTAAGGAAAAAATGTCAATATTCCTGTTTCAAAGAAGCTAGTCATAAGATCGATTTCTCTCAAGGCCACAGATGCATCAAAATTCAGCTGGCTCTTCGATCCATCTATGGCCAGCTTACGTATGGCTGTATACAGTCAAATCTAAAAGTGGTGTGGTGGATTGAACATTGGACCTTTTTATAATATCAAAAAGCAATTAATTTCAAGCTTCCAGAGTTTAAGTTACTGCACACAGCAAATTTATTTTTTTTTAAATTGTTTATTTATTGAATGTTTTTACAAAATTAAACAAGGATATATCAGCATATATGTTCACAAAAGAAATAACATGGGTAGAAAGTCCGTCCCACGGAAACCGAAACATCACATGTTATGAACATTAGGGATAAAAATATAATAACGAATGATAGACCTATAATATATACACATCATGGTGAATGGAGGAAAATTTGGTTCGAGAAGAGATCATCAATAGTTTGTTTAAAGTATTAATATGCTGCATGAACCTCATAACTGCTTAGGTTTCTCCAAATAGTATTTGGAGAAACCCAGAAGCATCCAGTGGTTCCCAAATATTATCAAAACTAGGCAGAGACTCCTCAATAATAGCTGTAAGATGTTCCATCCTACGAATATCCGCTATGATATTTAGAAATTGCGCAAAAGTAGGAGGAGTGTTGGTCAGCCAACACTGAGGAATGGCCCGCTAATATTTTGCTGCTAATAAAATGAAGGCCATCAGTTTCCTACGAGACTTAGATATTTTTAGGATTGGGAGGCCTAGCAGAAGATGTATGGGTTGGAAGGGGATGGGAAGGTTCAGGATCTTCTCTAGTAATGTGTGAATCTGTGTCCAGAAGGGCAATAATACGGGACACTCCCAAAATATATGCTAATGAGTGCCTATGGACTTACCACATCTCCAACCAAGACCCGAAGTTGTCAATTTATGTTTCATCAGGAAATCTGGGGTCCTATACCAAAACATGCAGATTTTATAGGCCGTTTCTTTTTGGGTCACACATCTGGATACTTTAGAAGTAGAGTCCCAGATCTCCCCCCATTCCCGTAGTGTAATAGGCCTGTTTAAAATGTGGGACCATTTACGCATGTATGAGTGCGTATGTTCCGTGATAATAGGGGTTTCTTGCAAAATTTTATATATAGTAGAAATGAGGCGGGATTCGTGAGGGCCTCTGGAACATGTCAGTTCAAATTCTGTGGGTATGGTTAATGTCAGTTGTGGTAATTTATTGGAGAAAAAATGTTTAATTTGGAGAAATGAGTAAAAGAGATTCTTCGGGATTTCATGTTTAGATTGTAGTTCCGAGAAGGTGTAAAATTTGTGCGTCACTGGATGAACTATATGGCGTAGCTGGAATATATCTGCTTTCGTCCAAGGTAACATGGCTTCATAGGATAGGCTATCTGGAATTTCTGGATTAAAGGCTATATTTATTAAAGGAGAACATAGGGATGTGAGTGAGAATTTACCCGAACATTTTTTCCAAATTGAAAGTGTAAAAAGCATTGGATTTAGGCAGATTTTACGCAATTGGGCAAAAGACTTATCAGTGGATGGCCATAACATGCTACATGGATGAGCTGGCAATGTGATACTCATCTCAATTTCGGTCCAACGATGAGGAGCATATCTGGAAGTCCAAGAGGCTATAGCCCTCAAGTGTGTGGCATAGTAGTATTTGATTATGTCTGGCGCTCCTAGGCCACCTCTGGCTGGGGTTGTAAGGAGAATTGAGCTGGCTAATCTATGAGACTTATTATTCCATATAAAATTTAGAAAATTTCTCTGGAGGGTTTTGAGCTGGGACATCGGGATCATCACTGGCAAGGTTTCAAAGAGATATAAAAGTTTTGGGAGGATCGACATTTTTAGGACGTTTATCCTACCTAAAAGAGAGAGGGGAAGGTTCGTCCAGGTTTTCAATAAATTGTTGATTTCAGTGAACATAGGAGGGAAGTTTGCCTGGAAGAGAGTAGAATAGGAAGAAGTCAATTAAACTCCAAGGTATTTTAATGACTGAGAACACCAGCGATAGTTAAAGTTGCCTTTTAAGGTCGAGAGTGCGTCTACCGAAATATTAATAGGGAGTGCTTCCGTTTTGGATGGATTGATTTTAAAACCTGATATATATCCAAATAGGGCTAAGGTTGTGTGTAGTGAGGGAAGTGAAATATGAGGGCGAGTTAATGTTAGTAAGATGTCATCCGCAGAAAGTGACAATTTGTATTCCCGCTGTCTCAGCTGAACTCCACATATGTCTGGGTGGGATCTAATAGCCTCTGCCAGGGGTTCTAAACTAAGGATAAAAAGTAGGGTTGAGAGGGGACAACCCTGGCGAGTACCATTAGTTAGGGTAAACGATGGAGAAATATGGGAAGCCATCTGCACTTGGGACGAGGGTGTGGAATAAAGTGTTTTCAACGCTTGCACAAAGGGGCCAGAGAAGCCATATCTACGTAAAATAGCAAACATGAACGACCAATTCAAGCAGTCAAATGCCTTCTGGGCATCTAGGCTGAGTATCAAGGCAGGTTTCTTAGTTTTTGTCAGGAGATCAATGAGATCTACTGTTCTCCTGGTGTTATCTCCTGCCTGTCTAGTGGGGACAAACCCGACCTGGTCCCTATGTACAAGTGACGGAAGGAGTAGAGAAAGTCTGTTGGCCAAGATTTTAGTAAAAATGTTATAGTCAGAATTTAGAAGGGCAATAGGGCGATAATTGTCTGGTAAAGAGGGGTCCTTTCTGGGCTTTGGGATGACTGTAATGAAGGCGTGTAGAAATTGGGAGTGAGGTAATGTTCCTGACATTAGCGAGGAGAACAGATTAGCCATGTGGGGTAGTAGGACCGGAAGCAATCCTCTATAGTAGGAATAAGAAAGTCCATCAGGACCAGGGGCCTCATGATTAGGGAGCTGACTCACTACCTTAGTGATTTCTTCAACAGAAATGGGGGCATTTAGTCCCATGCGGTCTTCAGTGGATATTGTGGGGAGCTTCAGAGATTCTACAAAGCAGTCAAACTTTCCCTGGGTAAATTGGAAATTCGGGTCTGTTGATAAACAGTTGTACAATCTTTGGTAAAAGTCGCCAAAGACCTTGGACATATTACGAGGGCAATATGTGGGTTCACCATTAGGTTGCAATAAGTAGTCAGGAGCAGAAATATGTGTTCTATTATTATTATTATTATTTCAGGTACTTATATAGCGCCGTCAATTTACGCAGCGCTTTTACATATACATTGTACATTCACATCAGTCCCTACCCTCAAGGGGCTTACAATCTAAGGTCCCTAACTCCCATTCATACATACTAGGGACAATTTTAGACAGGATCCAATTAACCTACCAGCATGTCTTTGGAGTGTGGGAGGAAACCGGAGTACCCGGAGGAAACCCACGCAGGCACAGGGAGAACATGCAAACTCCAGGCAGGTAGTGTCGTGGTTGGGATTCGAACCAGCGACCCTTACTGCTAGGCGAAAGTGCTACCCACTGCACCACTGTGCCGCCCGTTCTAGGTCTTAGTTTGTTAACTAACATTTTATGGGGCTTGTTGGCAAATTCATAAAATGTTTGCTTGGACCATAGAGTGGATTTGGTAAATTTAGTCATGTCCAAGGACTTGATGCGATTACGCAACAAAACCACAGCTCTGAGGCGGGGCACCGTAGGAAGGCTGAGTAGGCGTTCCTCTGCTTTAGATAGGTCGTCTAAAAGGGACGATCTTTGAAGTTCACAATCTCGTTTGTAACGAGAGCCTTATGGGCTTCCCACAAAGTGGACGCCCCAGAGACTGAACCCTCGTTAAGTTCGAAAAATTCTGACAACTTCCCCTGTAAGTGAAGATGGATCACAGGCACCTTAAGGAGAGACTCGTTGAGGCGCCAATGACATGTTCTAGGTGTGGACGTTGACAGAAGGAGATCTAGGGCAATGGGTGCATGATCTGACCATGTTATGGGGGTAGATTTCTTAATTCACCACATAGGTCAAAAGGGGTGCGGAGACAAAGAAATGATCTAGTCTGGTATATAATTTATGGGGTGGGGAGTAAAACGTAAATTTTTTGGCCAATTGATGTTTCACCCTCCAAGTATCAAACAGATTTTGAGATCTTATCAATTTCCGGAATGCAGTGGAAAGCTTCTGAATCTGAGGGGGTGGGGAATGCGGAAAAAGGGCAAATCTATCCTTAGTTGGCGACATACAAATATTAAAGTCTCCTCCAATGACTAGAAAGGGTTGACGATAAGGCTGGAGATGTTCAAAAAAAAGTTTCCATAAACCCAATTTGTCCTGTGTTAGGCGCATAGACGTTGGCTAGGGTGAAAGAGATGTTGTGATCACAATTCAGGAGTACAAATCTACCCAGTGGGTCTAAATAAGAGGATTTTACCTGAATGGAAGAGGAGCGTTTCAAGAAAATAGCCACACCAGCCTTCCCGGTTGGGTCAGAGGCTATGTAGGCATTAGGGAATTGTTTAGAAGCAAATTTAAATGTACCATTTGCTTTAAAATGAGTCTCCTGAATCATGATCACGTCAGCCTTTGAAGACTTGAACTCCTTCAGCGCCAACCAACGCTTGCGTATGGAACCCAAACTTGCAGAAAAAAATACTTACAGCCATATTTCAAATATGTGTACAAAGCATTTGAAGCAATCACAAAATAGCAAGGATGTGTATACCATGATGTGTAAAATACGGAAACATGAACATTATATGCAATCAGATGGTCAAGAAAGGAAATGGCAAAAATGCCTCTGTTATCCAATGTTGGATCAAAAAAAGATCCCATGCAAAAAAATTTGAGTATATGAAAAACAAAAACGAAAAAATAAAAAAATAAGCAGAGATACAATCAAAAAGAAAAAATAGGATCAAAAAGGATCCATATTGAAAAGAAAAATGAAAAAACTTGAGAAGTAATTTCTCAGAGGGTCACATTCCTGGTTCATGACCATGATGGAAAAAAGGGGGGCATGACAGCCTGCAGGATCAGTCACAGAGGCCTCAGCCCCATCCGAACATCGATTAACAGAGTAGGCAGAGAACAATCCACCTGTAACAGTTAAATAATTAAAGAATCAGGGATTATATGTTATTTAAGGCAACTAGAATATAGCTATGGACTTGAAATATCAAGTCTGGGGTCGTGTAAGCCAAGAGAAAAACTCGACTTGTTACGACCGAGGGAGATCTAAAGTTATGCTGCATGAAAGTCTCAGGTGGGGCCCTTTGATGGTGCAGCTCTTTGGGGGTGACAGGTGGCTTCCGCGACCTTTGATGAACTGGGGTCCAAATCTTCGCAGGTGTAGACAAGGATCGAGAAGATGGAATCTGGGTCTGTAGATCTTCATCCGGGATCGGGGGTAATCCCAGGTTCCTGACAAAGGATTCACATTCCTGTAAATCTCTTATGGAATGTTGTGTTCCATCCTTGGTAACACAGACGAAAAGGAAACCCCCATCGATAGGGGATTTGATTTTGTTGTAGATGAGATGTAAGTGGTCTCAAAGCTCGGCGCTTATCCAGGGTAATAGGTGATGAGTCGTTGAAAATTTGAATCTTCACGCCTTTAAATTCCACTCGGGACCTATTGCGGGTGGCAATGGTCAGGGCTTCCTTGCTCTCATAGAAATGAAAGCGCGCGATAATGTCCCTGGGATTAGCACCTGGGGGAGGCTTAGGAGCTAATGACCTGTGCGCTCTGTCGAGACGCCATTCTATGTCAGGAATGTGGGGTGCCAGTGAAACAAAGAGGGCCAAAAGGTAGGGGCGTATTTCCCCGTCAGGAACATTTTCAGGGACTCCCCGGATTCGTAGATTCTGATGTCTCTCCCTGTTCTCGAGGTCCTCCTGCTGCATCTGTAGTTGTGTAACTGCATTTTTTAAAGAGACATTTTCCTCCTCTAGTGCGTGTACATAGTGGACCATATCATCGAATTTGGACTCCCAACGTGTCTGTGCGTTCCCCCAACTGGTCAATCTCACCTCTAAGTTCATGGGCAAGCTTGCTTACCTCTTTGGTGATGTTCTAGGTGATGTTATGAAGCAGAGCCTGCAGCTTAGTGTCCAACACATCCACTGTCACAGGTAGTGACATTGTGGTAGGGGCAGATGGGTATGAGGATCCTGGGTGTTGGAGATGGTCCGTGGCGAGAGGAGAGGGGCCAGCCAGCAGGGTTGTATCAGTTAGGATCTTATCAGTTAGGATCTCGGCGGGAGGAGGTGTACTCGAGGCCGGGGATTGCGGCCTACGGAGGCAGCGATCCATAGACTGGGCGGGTCCAAATGTGGTCTGTGATGATCGTCCGCGGTATACGTGCCTCTGGTCACCAATCTTCCCCATACACCGATCGGGATGTGGCTGGAAGGTTCCCTGGGCAAAAGCTGCAACTCCCGGGTCTGTGGCTGCTGTAATAGTGGAGCGGGAGGTTCAGATGTACGGGCGGAGGCCGGCGCTCAGATCCACAGTGTCCGCCATCTTAGCAAGCCGCGCATGCGCCCTGCACACAGCAATTTTATAACAGGATGAAATTTTTTTTTTTTAGCTGCTGCCCTTTCCTTTCCCTTTGGTGAAAGGTATCTCATTGCTGGTTGTTTTCAGCCAGACATCTTGGGGGGATTCGGCAGAGAGATCTACATGTATTCTTGGATCATTTCCTGCCCAAATTGGCATTTTTGATTTCTTTAGTTCCTTCTATTGCTTTCTCTGATAAAAGTCCAAGCAGGGGCAGGATATCCCATTGTAATGACTGTGGCAGCTATGCAGACAAGAAAATGTATAGTCATAGATCTCATACCTGAGTCCCCTCATGTGATGTAGGTGCATGCTTTGGGACTGCCATTACAATGACCCTGTGAGGGCAGAAAAGTGTTTTAACGCTGTCTTATTTTTAAAGGTGCATGCTTTGGGACTGTCATGGATTGATTCTGGCTGCTGTGCTCACTACCAGGTACAATGAAGCCAGTTAAATCTGAAAAGTCTCAAATGCCATTCTGCATACTTTTACCAGGTCATTGACTCACTAAGAACTGAAGCCACCACAAGAATTATAGCCCGAGAGCTTGCAATTTCTTTACATCTGCCATAGATTCATTTTAAAGCGGGGTTTCACCCAAATTTTGAACAATATCTGTATGTATTCTCTTCCTTGCCTAGATGCTGACATGCCGTTTAAAAAAATTTAAATCACCGTAATTACCTTTTAATTTTTCTATTCTTCTTTACACTTCCTGGTTCTCCTCCCGTGGGAGTAGGCGTGTTTCTAGCCTCTCCCAGACTCCTGGGAGCTAGTCTCAGGCTTCCCGGGATGCCACTGAGCATGTGCGGGAACGAGCGGTGAATGCTGGGAGCACAGCATTCACCACATCCAGGAAATAAATGCTTGTGGGCTTCAAATGCCCACAATGAAGATGGAAACCGCCTGCAGTGAATAATATAAGTTATTCTTTCCGATGAAATCTGACACAGGCGGACATGTTACACACAATATGTGCGTATGTAATGCTGAGAAGAAAAGTTTGTGAATGAACTAAAAAAAAAAAAAACGATAGATAGGTGGACCCCCGCTTTAAGTAAATTAATACATATTTCGCCTAAAACTGTAATATAAGATTTAAGTGAACTCCGTTTAAAACCACTTCCGGACGGCCGCACGCCGATGTACATCCCTATTTTGAAGGAGGATATCGTTGTTATGGCAGCAGCTAGCTGCCATAACATTGGTATCCTGTGTTCAGCCGGCGGTCCGCTACAAGATAAAAGTGGTCTCTGCTGCGGATTCACCGCGAGATCACTTTTATCGGCTCCCCCCTCCCGCTGCGATCCGGTGTCCGCCACTTACTGGAGCCGTCGGCAGCGGCGGAGGCAATCGGGTCCAGTCACTAGCTGAGTATGGAGACGAGTGAGGGGAAGTGTCTCCATGACACTGCAAGGTGGAAGCGATGTCAAAACGTCACTTCCGCCCATAGCTCCTAAAGGGCCATTTTATTTTTATTTTTTTAAATGACACATTTTTTTTTTTTAATTGCATTTTAGTGTAAATATGTATGAGATCGGAGGTCTTTTTGACCCCAGATCTTATATTTAAGAGGTCCTGTCATGCTTTTTTTCTATTACAAAGGATGTTTACATTCCTTCTTGTAATTGGAATAAAAGTGACACAATTTTTTTTTTTTTTTTTTTTTTTTTAAACCGTGTAAAAATAAAAAAATAAAAGGTAAAATAAATAAGAAAAAAAAAAGAAATTTTAAACGCGCCCCATCCAGCTGAGCTCGCATGCAGTAGCGAATGCACACGTGAGTAGCGCCCACATATGAAAACTGTGTTCAAACCACACGTGAGGTATCGCCACGATCGGTCGAGACAAAGCAATAATTCTAGCCCTTTACCTCCTCTGTAACGCAAAACATGCAACCGGTAGAATTTTTTAAATGTCGCCTATGGAGATTTCGAAGGGTAAGTTTGTCGACATTCCACGAGCGGGCGCAATTTTGAAGCGTGACATGTTGGGTATCAATTTACTCAGCGTAATATTATCTTTCACAATATAAAAAAATTGGGCTAACTTGACTGTTGTCTTATTTTTTAATTCAAAAAAGTGTATTTAAGAAAAAAAAAGTGCGCTTGTAAGACCGCTGTGCAAATAAGGTGTGACAGAAAGTATTGCAATGACTGCCATTTTATTCTCTAGGGTGTTAGGAAAAAAATGTATAATGTTTGGGGGTTCTAAGTAATTTTCTAGCAGAAAAAATTGTTTTTAACTTGTAAACACCACATCTAAAAAAGAGGCTCAGTCTTAAAGTGGTTAAAGGTTTGTTTCTTTGTGTTTTGCAGCCTTGTAGAAAAAGATCTCGAAAAGACAGCCTGTCCAGAGATGAGGAATATGAAATGCATATCCATTCTGCAGAAAAGTCATTAATTGCTGTGCAAGCCTTAATAAAGGAAAGTCATATTCCAGCATGGCTGCAAAAGAAATTGGACAGCATCCACAATCTATTAACTAAATTACAACATAGTTGTCAACAACACCCTTAGGGTAAGCCTTTCTAAAAAAAAAAAACTATAGGTACAGTGAGGAGGGATTAGATCCATTGCAGTGTTTTATTACTGTCTTTAAATTGAGGAGATTGTTGACCCCTTCCTTCTACAGATGCTGTTAACTTGGGTATTATACTCCAACTTAAAAAGACTCACTGACTTTGAATGGTTATGCAAATTAAGAGTGAGGATTAGGTGCATATTTGATGCAGGTCAGTGATGTAAAAAGTATTGAAGTCAAAGAGAGCCAGGCAGCGCTAGGTAAGTGGATTTTCCTGAAAGAGGTCAGGCTAACTAAATGTTTCTCTGGGTTTACATTAAAGTGCACTTGTGCTTTGGATTAAACCTGACAAAGATCTTTGACTTCAAGCAGGTGAGGACAGGCAGGTTACATAGTTGGCAAGGACCTTTCTGCTGCCTTACCTCTCTACAGATAGGATGTTTGAGGCCCATTTTGAGGTATCTTTCTGTCTGGTGGTGGCAGCTGTGCAGTCAGTAGTGGCTGCGGTAGGAGTCTACCAGGCTCCCAGTGTTTGGGTATGCTTCATTCCAGAGAATCAAATCCTGCCACTGGTCAATGCCTGAAGGATTTTCTAGTGGGTAAGAGCACACATTTGTCCCTGAAGAAGACGACAAAATTGATAATTTAGAAGTTGGTGTCTTATTTGAACTCCAAGAAACGTTCCTTACATGAGCCACATGCTTCGGGCTCAAAGCAGAAGCCTGCCTTGCAGTTCCACAGCAAGAACTGGACTCTAAAAACTTCCAAGTCCAGGGAGAAAGTCTCTTCCCAGTGAAAGGGTGCCCCCATTCTCTCCAGAAAATCACAGACAAACGGGTGAACAGCTCTGACACTTTACCCTTTATGCAGTGAAATGTCTTTAGAGTCACAAAAGAGAGTGGTTTTCTTTGCATTACTGGAAAGACTGCTGTATCAGGGTGTCGTTAAACCCATTCTGTTGAGGAAAGTTGAAAGATAGCGATGGACCCGTAGGCTTATTTTACTGGTATTGTTATTTTAAGGTATTACTGTTGGTGTAAATGATCTGGTTCCTGGGCAGGTGGCGTCTTTACCCCAGGGGATCTCCACAGTGTCCTTGGCTTGTAGTGTGATGTAAAAAGGGTTGAAATTGAAGTGCCACACCACTGCTAAGAGGTCCAGATACAACTTTATTCAATTAAAGGTAAGGGGTACAAGTCAAAAGTAGCCAACGCATTTTGGGGGTCTGGGGTGTCCCCTTCATCAGGGCTTGATTGGCAACAAAGTGAACAAACCAGAAGTAAACTGGACCTACAGTGGTATTTTTACCGGTGTGAATTCAAAGCACAAGCCTAGTCAGCAGCTTGTTTGGCTGCCAAACAAGCTGCTGACTAGGCCTGTGCTTTTAATTTGCTCACTGCTGCTGCAGAATTAAATTTGATGATATGACGTGATGAATAAGTGTCTGCCTGTATTTCTCCGCATTGAGTACACCATTGATCCTGAACAAATCTCCAACTCCATTTGCAGAAATGCAGCCCCAAACTTGCAAGGAACCTCCACCATGCTTCTCTGTTGCCTGCAGACACTCACTATTGTAGGCTTTCATGAACAAACTGTATTTTGCTACAGCCAAGTAATTCAAAATTTGAATCCTTATCCAGAGCACCTGCTTGTACCTATGTTTCCATGCATAGGACATGGAAACAAGGCTAAAGCCAGCCACAGATTGTTAGAATCTCGAACGGTTCAGCAGGAACCTGCCAAGATTCGAACCATGTATGGGCAGGCTGAATGTGCCCTGTTATAGCCACTAGCAATAATCACTGTGTTCTCATGGTGGGGATAGCTTCCAGGCCCCCTTCTTGCCAGGAGACCACATTGCTGCACGGGAGGGATTCCCCTATCAACACTGACAGCCCATGGTTTGCAAGAAAGAAAGAAAATCGCTGTCTATGGCTGACTTTAGTGACTAGTTAGGTAGTTGAGCACCCTGGATTTCAGTGCATTCAGACAGTATTGTGTGCCTGCTTCACGGATTTGCTAATCGGTTTAGCAGGTTTAATGTAGGCACTGATAAACCTAACCTGGGATAAAATGTTTCTAAAGTAACAATGCTGTGGTGACTGTAATTACCTCAGTCTTCAAACCAATGCCTATAGAGCCCCTTGGTTTCTAGATGATAATTTGACCTATTTCTTGTTTTTATTTTTTTTTATTTTCCAGATATGACCTGACCATACCCAGGTTTTGTTCAGAGTATGCTAAATTACCTTAATTTAAGTTTGGATGCTAAATCTGAATGACACTGAAATAAATTAGCCAAATCTTGAAAAGCAGTAATGGCCAGCAATAATAGGATTATCAAAGGGGAACACAAAAAAGAAAAAAAAAAAAATTAAATTGCCTTTTGGCAGGGAACAATGATTTTAATAATGCTTTAAAGTAAATATTAAAGCTTTAGAGTTTTTTCAATAACAAAAATGCTCTGTGAAATGTTTTTGATCATCTGGGATCCCCCTAGGGGCTCCTCCCCCAGCCCCCACGCCAAGTGCCCCCATAGAGCTTGGGGGGGGGCACTATTAAAATACTTTTTACCCTAATGCAGAGAATGCATTAAGTTTAAAAAAAAACTCTTGCCTTTTACAACTGCTTTAAGTGAAGCCTAAAAAATCCTAAATTCTTTTAACATGCTTGGTGATGCCCTGAACCTGCCTGTAAAGTGGTGCATCTGTAAACCATACCACAGGAAAAGTGCAGTTTAGAAAGAAAAAAAAAAATCTGTTTAAATTGATGGTAAATGACAATTCCTGGCTGCTATTGACAGCCAGTGCATTGTGTGTGTATAAGGCATGTAAAATTCATGTTAGTGGTCTGCGGGATTCAAAATTGTGAGTTTAGTGGCCTGTGAGGTCCAAAAGGTTGGCAACTACTGCTCAAAATAAGAGAAACTACATTTTTTTTTTATTTTAGAATTTGTAAATTAGGTTTATTGCTTTCAATATACTATTCACCCCCTTGTACTTTTTCACATTCTGTAGTGTTACATGTGACTAATCTATACAAAATAGTCAATAGTATGAATTTAACCACTTCAGCCCTGGAAGGTTACACCCCAAAAAAACATTCTGCTGCTTCTCCCTAGTACGGGGATACCACATGTGTGAGAATTTTTGGGAGCATAGCCACGTACAGGAACCTGAAAACCAATTGCAGCCTTCAGGATTTCCAAGGGCATAAACTGTTAATTTCATTCCTCACTACCTATCACAGTTTCGGAGGCCATGAAATGTCAAGATAGCACAAATCCCCCCCCCCCCCCCCCCCCAAAGACCCCATTTTGGAAAGTAGGGACACCCCAAGATATTTGCTCAGAGACACATTGTGAGTATTTTGAAAATTGAAAAAAGAAAAAAAAAATCTTTATTTCATTTTCCAAAACAAATGAGCACTGCAAATTAATCACCATGCCTCTTTGCAAATACTTTGGGGTGTCTGCTTTCCAAAAATGGGTCTTTTGGGGGGATTTTATGCTATCTTGGCATTTCATGGCCTCTGAAACTGATGGGTAGTGAGGAAGCGTAGAGGGGAAAGAGTCAGGGAGGCCGATCCTGGGCTGGAACATCCCAATAAGTACGCCCCATTGCGTGATATTGTGGAAACCAGTCAGGGGCCAGCATTGCTGGAGCAGAGTGATACCCCTAGCTGCCAGGGGAAAAACTCCTCCAGTGAGGGTGGGGGTAACGCCAAGGGAAAGGAAAGACAGATTCTGGTGGTAGGGGACTCAATTATTAGAAGGACAGAGAGGGCAATCTATCACAAAGACCTGAAGCGCCGAACTGTATGTTGTTTACCAGGCGCTTGGGTACAGCACATCACAGGTCTGGTGAACAGATTACTGGGAGGGGCCGGGGAAGACCCGGCTGTCATGGTGCACGTTGGAACCAATGACAAAGTCAGGGGAAAATAGTGTCCTAAAAAACTATTTTAAGGATTTGGGAGCTAAATTGAGGAATAGGGCCCCTCCAAGATAGTATTCTCAGAAATACTACCGGTACCTCGAGCCACACCAGAGAGGCAGCGGGAGGTTAGGGAAGTAAACAAGTGGCTGAGGAGCTGTTGTAGAAAGGAGGGGTTTGGGTTCCTGGAGAACTGGGCCGACTTCTCAGTTGGTTATCGGCTCTTTAGCAGGGACGGACTGCACCTAAATGGGGAGCGTGCAGCTCGGCTGGGAGAGAAGATGGCCGAAAAGTTAGAGGGACTTTTAAACTAGGTGACGGGGTGGAACAAATTTCAGAGTATAGTATTGGGGGCATTCCTTTTAGGTTGACTAAAGCACCTAAACCCGAGGTAAGTAAATTGACAAGTCCTAATTGGAGCCTCAGAACAACCAACAAGGAGATAGTACACGAACGGACAAAACTATGAGGCTTGTTCACTAATGCCAGGAGTCTGCCTGACAAGATGGGAGAACTAGAGCTGCTGTTGTATAAGGAGGAGGATTTAGATTTTGTGGGAATTTGAGAGACTTGGTTTAACAGTTCTCATGATTGGTTGGCAACCATGCAAGGGTATTCCCTATATCGCAGAGATAGGTAGGGTAAATAATGGGGAGGGGTATGTCTGTATATCAAGAAGGATGTACAAGTGAATGTGAAAGACAACATCACTAATGGAGCAGGGGAGGAGGTGGAATCCTTATGGGTAGTGTGTCAAAGGGAGGAAGCCAAGGGGAAAGTAATCCTGGGAGTATGCTATAGGCCCCCTAATCAGAGGGAGGAGGGGGGGCGGGTCTCCTATCACAATTTGGAATTACAGCAAGGATGGGAAATGTCATTATAATGGGGGATTTTAATATTCCAGACATAGACTGGGTGGAAGGAACCGCACATTCGGCTAAGGCTCGCCATTTCCTAAATGTTTTGCAGGACAATTTCATTGGTCAGATGGTAAATGCACCAACAAGAAACAATGCATTAGTAGACCTACTGATTACTAACAATACAGACCTGATCGCGGAAGTGGAAATAAGGGGCAATTTGGGAAACAGCGATCACAGGTCAATTAGTTTCAGCATAAATCACACAAAAAGGGAAACACCACAAGGATAATATAAAGACACTGAATTTCAAAAGAGCCAACTTCCCCAAACTGCGCTCCGTGCTAGAAGTTATTAAAAGGGATAAAATCCTAGGAACAAAGAACACGGAGGAAAAATGGGAGTGCTTTAACCACTTCAATACAGGGCATTTTCACCCCTTTCCTGCCCAGGAAGCGTTGTCACACTGACAATTGCGCGGTCATGCAACATTGTACCCAAATTTTTATCATTTTTTATCCCCACAAATAGAGCTTTCTTTTGGTGGTATTTGATCATCTCTGCGGTTTTTATTTCTTGCGCTATAAACAAAAGAAGAGCGACAAGCTTGAAAAAAAAAAACACAATATTTTTTACTTTTTGCTATAATAAATATCCCAATTTAAAAAAAAAAAAATTTTTTTTTCCTCAGTTTAGGCCGATATGTATTCTTCTACATATTTTTGGTACAAAAAATCGCAATAAGCGTATATTGATTGGTTTGCGCAAAAGTTATAGTGTCTACAAAATAGGGGATAGTTTTATGTCATGGTTAACACTAGGGGGCCATCAAGGGGTTGTCAAGTGTGTCTTAGGGAGTGATTCTAACTGTAGGGGGAGGGGACTCACAAGGGGAGGAGACCGATTGGTGTTCCTCTGTACTGGGAACACATGATCGGTCTCACCTGACAGGACGTGGATCTGTGTGTTTACACACACAGATCCATGGCCATGCTCTAACAGGCAATCGCGGTTGTCCGGCGGATATCGCGGCCGCCGGGCACGCGCATTGGCTCCTGAGTAACGCGGCGGCCGGGAAGCCCAGGACGTTATATGATGCCCGCCCAGGATGGGAGCTCCCTCCTGCGGACGTCATTTGATAATGGGCTGGATGTGAAGTGGTTAAGAGCATATTAAATAAGGGTATTAGCCAGTGCATCCCAATGGAAAATACATTTAAAAGAGCTAACAAAAGTCCTGGGTGGTTTACCTTCAACGTATAAATGCAAAGGATAAGGCCTTTAAACAATAGAAGGCTGAGCGGTCATCATCAGCATTCCAACTTTACGCAGAATGTAATAAGGAATGTAAGGGTGTAATCAGGGCGGCTAAGATAGAATATGAAAGGCACATAGCGGAGGAGAGTAAAAAAAAAAAACACAATTCTTTAAGTATATAAATAGCAAGAAAGGGAGGTCAGAACATATTGGCCCCAAAAAGAATGATGAAGGCAATCTGGTTATTTAAGATGGAAAGATGGCGAAGGTTTCAAATTTATTCTTCTCCTCAGTTTCCACGAGGGAAACGGGGGGGATTCAGTAATCAAGACTGCAATGTTTATCCTCATGACACGACACAGGAAGCACCCTCATGGTTAACGGAGGATAAAATTGTTTATAAATAGTCTTGAGAAACTTTACATTAGTAAGTCACCGGGACCAGATGGCTTACACCCGAGGGTCCTTAAGGAACTCAGTCAAGTGATTGCCAGACCATTTTTCCTAATTCTTACAAACAGTCTATTGACTGGAATGGTACCAGCTGATTGGAGAAAAGCCAATGTAGCACCAATATTTAAAAAAGGGTCAATAGATATCCCTGGGAACTATAGACCAGTTAGCCTAACATCAATCGTTTGCAAGCTCTTGGAGGGGATGATAAGGGACTATATAGAAGATTTTAGTAATAAAAACGTTGTTATTAGCAGTAATCAGCATGGATTCGTGAAGAATCGTTCTTGCCAAACTGACCTATTAACCTTTTATGAGGAGGTGAGCTACCATCTAGATAAAGGAAGGCCTGTAGATGTGGTGTATCTGGATTTTGCAAAGGCATTCGATACAGCTCCCCATAAACATTTACTGTACAAAATAAGGTCTGTTAGCATGGACCAAAGGGTGAGTACATGGATTGAAAGGTAGATGGGTAACAGCGCTCTATGCAGGGACAACCCAATCCATACACATGAGCCACTCACAGGTGCTTGAGCTCGATGCGTCCCATCACATTGCAATTTCTTTTCTTTCCTGTTGGGAGAATAATGTTCAACATCTTATATAGAATCTTCTACTATTCCCTCCCACACCACTCTAATTCTGAATCTTTAATCTTGGTTATAAATCTTGGATTTCTCTCCCCTTTTTTCTTTTAGCACAAGTGCAATTGCCATTCACTATGACGTGTGTTCAATTAAATATGCTAATTGTTTATAGGTGGAGTCTAAGTGCACATATATATATCTTGTTATATCTGTCTTAAAATAGCTACGACTAAGACTTCTGCCGCAACGCGTCAGCATTGTTTTATTGTCACTCCGATGTACCAAAAAATTATACTTCAAGGACTTCAGTGTTGCCAGCTCCTTACTACAGATTGAAAACTGGCTAAGGGGCGAGTCCAGAGGGTGGCGATAAATGGGGAGTACTTTGTATTGTCTGTAGAAAGCGGGGTCCCCCAGGGTTCTGTCCTGGGACCAATCTTATTTAATTTATTCAGAAATTATCTGGAGGATGGGATAAACAGCTCAATCTCAGTATTTGCGGACAATACTAAGCTAAGCAGGGCAATAACTTCTACGCAGGATATGGAAACCTTGCAAGAAGATCTAAACATATTAATGGGGTGGGCAACTACATGGCAAATGAGGTTTAATGTTGAAAAATGTAAAATAATGCATTTGGGTGCCACAAATATGAATGCAATCTGCTCAGTAGGGGGAGAACCACTGGGAGAATCTAGGATAAAAAAAGGACCTGGGGGTCCTAGTAGATGACAGGATCAGCAATGGCATGCAATGCCAGGCTGCTGCAGGCAAAGCCAACAAAATGTTGGCATGCATTAAAAATGTGATTCACTCCAGAGATAAAAAGATCATTCTTCCACTTTACAAGACTCTGGTCTGGCCGCACCTGGAGTATGCCGTCCAGTTCTGGGCCCAGTCCTTAGTGGGGATGTTCTGGAGCTGAAGAGGGTCCAGAGAAGGGCAACAAAGCTAAAAAAGGGACTGGAGGATGTTGTAATATGTTGGGATTTTATGTCATCTGTGGACTTTGGACCTTGTTCTGTGTTGGAAGTCAATAAAGTGCATCTCTCTGGAAGAACTGGGTTGCTGCGGAAGAGTACTTACATCATCATTATAATTACTAATTAATTATCATACCCACTATAATATATCACTACAGAGGATCTAAGCTACAGGGAAAGGCTGCAAGCACTGAACGTATTCTCTCTGGAGAAGAGACGCTTGAGAGGGGATATGATTTCAATACTGGTGACCCCAAAATAGGGATAAAACTCTTCTGCTCAAGGAAATTTAAAAGGACACGCGGCCATTCTTTAAAATTAGAAGAGAAGGGGTTTAACCTTAAACTGCGTAGAGGGTTATTTACTGTTAGAGTGGTAAGGATGTGGTATTCTCTTCCACAAGCAGTGGTTTCAGCGGGGAGCATCGATAATTTAAAAAAAAAAAAATATTAGGCACCTTAACGACCACAACATACAGGGATATACAATGTAATATAAACATAATGCACACACACAGGTTGGACTTGATGGTTTTTTTCAACCTCACCAACTATGTAACTATGAGTGAAATCAACAATTTATGCCCTTAGAAAGCCTGAAGGCGGCGATTGGTTTTCGGGGTTCTGTATGCAGCTAGACTACCAAAAAGTCTCACACATATGGCATCCCCACACTCAGGAGAAGCAGCAGAATGTATTTTGGGGTGTAATTTCACATATACCCATGATATGTTTGAGCAATATATCATTTAAATGACAACTTTGTGTAATCATTTTTGTAATTTTCCTGAAACTTGTGGCAAAATATAAAATATTCCATGGACTCAACATGCCTCTCAGCAAATAGCTTGGCGTGTCTACTTTCCAAAATTGGGTCATTTGAGGGGGGCTGGGCTATCTTAACATTTCAGGGCCTCTGAAACTGTGATAGGTAGTGAGGTGTGAAATCAACAATTACGCCCTTAGCTTCCAAAAAGTCTCACACAATCTGATATCTCCGTACTCAGGAAAAGCAGCAAAATTTATTTTGGGGTGTAATTCCACATATACCCGTGCAATGTATTTCCAGAAACTGGTGGCAAAATATAAAAAAATCCATGAGCTCAACATGCCTCTCAGCAAATAGCTTGGGGTGTCTACTTTCCAAAAGGGGTCATTTGGGGGGGTTTTAAACTGTCCTGGCATTTTATGTCCAACATTAGAAGCTTATGCCACACATCACTACACTCTTCTAACCACTTTAAGACCAAGCCCTTTGTGACACTTTGTTTACATGAAAAAATGTAATTTGCTAGAAAATTACTTTGAACCCCCAAACATTTTATATATTTTTTAAAGCAGAGTCCCTACAGATTAAAATGGTGGGTGTTGTAATTTTTTTCTTCACAAAGAATTTGCACAGTGATTTTCCAAATGCAATTTTTTGGGAAAAACACCTTTTTTTAATTTCTAATGCACAAAAACACACTATATTACCCAAATATTTGGTAAAATATAAAAGATGATCATATGCAGAGTATATAGATACCAAACACGACATGCTTTAAAATTGCGCATGTCCATGCAGCTGTGACAATCTACATTTTTAAAAGCCTTTACAGGTTACCACTTTAGATTTACAGAGGAGGTCTACTGCTAGAATCACTGCCCTCAATCTGATGTTCATGGTGATACCTCACATGCATGGTGCAATTGCTGTTTACATACGACATGACACTGATGCTTGAGTTCGCCTTTGCGTGCGAGCACGGGGGGGGGGGTAATTTTTATTATTATTGATTTTTGCTTTTTTATTATTTTTACACTGTCCCTTTTTTTATCATTTTTATTGTTCTTGCAGGGAATGTAAATATCCCCTATGATAGCAATAGGTAGTGACAGGTACGCCTTCTTTTTTTTTTTTTTTTTTTAATGCGGGGTCTATTCGGCAGAAGAGAAGGATTTCTTCTGCTGAAGGTAATGAACCCCTACAAGAGATAACAATCCATATGATGAAAAGCTGAATGAAATTCCCACAGCAGGGCAACCCATACTGGATTCTACAATAAAAGATATGATAATTTCCCTAATGCTGCGTACACATGAGCGGACTTTTCGACGGACTAGGTCCGGCGGACCGGACTCCGTCAAACAATTCGACCATGTGTGGGCTCCAGCGGACTTTTTTTCCCCAAAAGTCTGACGGCCCTAGAAATAAAACTTTCCGTCTGACTCGAGTCCGGTCGAAAAGTCCGCTAGTCTGTATGCTAGTCTGACGGACATAAACCGACGCTAGGGCAGCTATTGGCTACTGGCTATGAACTTCCTTATTTTAGTCGGTCATACGTCATCCCGTACGAATCCGTTGGACTTTGGTTGATCGCGTGTAGGCAAGTCTGTTTCTTTGAAAGTCCGTCAAAGTCCGCCCGTGTGTACGCAGCATTAGAGGTGCATTACAAACATGATATCTTAAATTTCATGCAGAAATCTAAAATGGAAATTGATGTAATAGTGGAAAGAGTGGACTATGTAGAAACTAAAATGTGTGAATTTACATCTGCTCACAATTAAATGGTTGATTCTCACTTTGAGTTGGAAGATGAAGCAACTCAGAATGAAAATGGCAGATTTAGAGGATCACGCCAGATGCAATAACGTGAAGTTCAGAGGTATACCCAAAAACGTTAAACTGCCAGAATTGAAACATTTTCTTAAAGATGTGATAACAAAGCTAATTTCATCAATCCCACGTCAGTAATCGACCGAGCACACAGATTACCTAAACAGTTTCACGTTCCATAAAAATTACCAAGAGACGTCATAGCCAGAATACACTTTAATGAGGTAAAAGATCAACAAATGCAATACGCACGTCATCATTCCCCACTAGCTGATCCTTATGCGGGTGTCATTTTATATTCTGATCTATCACAAGCTATGATCTTGGCCTGCAAAAACCTAAATTCAATTACCAAGATCCTACGGAATCACAGCATAATCTATAAATGGGGATTTCCATCAAAAATACTTGTAGATCATATAGGCACCTCGTACTCGATCAACAATTGGAGCAAGGTTTGAAAATCCTACGCTCATGGGGTATTCTCCCAAACAACAAAGAAAATATAATGGATAAATCCACACCTGGGAAATTATCACAAAACTGGAAAAAAAGCCACAGATTAATACTCTTGACATCACAAGATAATATGCCTTTTACAAAACATGTTGCTGTTTTATGGAATCAATAATTCCTCAGTTATCAATCATCCAGGGTCTTTGAAGCTCAGGGATCTAGATAATTGGTCTATTCCGTGTTTTTCCCTGTAACCCCTGGAAATTAGTACAAGTTCAATGTACACTGGAGTTGCCCAGCAACTCTTTCATTTTTTCCATTTTCTTATGTTTAAGGTAAATGACCGTGTTTTCTTTTCTTTTCTCCAATGACACTTATAACTATTATGGTCCAACACCTCTACCTACTGGAAGAAGATCATAACTACATCAAGTCCAACTCTCTCAAAACTCATCTATATATAAGGCTAATGACACTCTTCAGCAAATGTACACAAACTTACAATGAATGTTTTTTCACTAAATGTAAAGGGACTAAACAGACAAAAGAAGAGCTCTATGGACGGATGTCCTAAAATATGAATGTGACATCATCTGCATCCAGGAGTCCCATTTTGCATTGGACAAAGTACCCAAATTTAGCCATCACAAATTCCCTCAAATTTTCTCATCCAGCTGCAAAAAAAAAAAAAAAAAAGACACTGTCTCTTTCAAGCTTTTTAACCTGACAACCGACACCCATGGCAGATACATAATTTTGGTGGCTTCAATTGACAACGTAAATACAATTGTAAACATCTATGCTCCCAATAAAAATCCTCACCAATTCATCAGAAAAAAATAATCAAGGAAGGAACTCCTCTTTTGTGGTGACTTCAATGCACCAATGGACCCTGCTATGGACACTTCCAAGAAAGGAATCATTACTAGAAGAGGTCTATCTTCCATTTTTTCCTCAGAAGACATGTACACCTGGAAATGTTTGCACATGATGGAAAAGGACTATACATTTTTCTCACATGTGCATAAATCATATTCTAGATTAGATTTCATTGCCGACAAACTTTTGCCAAAGATCACAAAAGCCTGCATCCACAACATAACTTGGTCCGATCACGCACTAATCACAATGGAAATGAACCAAGGTCTACCTTGCTCTAATAACTACCTCTGGAGAAACAACACCTTTGTTCTTTCGCAGGAGAAACACATGTCGGTGCTAAAAAAAAAACCTAGAAGAATTTTTTGTAATGATAAAGAACCGATAAATAGCACTACTCTGTGGTGTACCCATAAAGTTTGTGCTAGAGGCTTCCTTATACAGGTAGCAGCCAGGTGGAAAAAAAAGGAAAACGAATATGTTAAATAATATCCTAAATGACATAACCAAATTAGAACTACACAAAAAAAACCCTCAAGACATCAACCTAGACCACCGAATTACTCACTTAAGATCTGAATTGAGAGCTATCCTTATAGCAGATGAAGATAAAAAAATTTAAAAAATGAAAATAAATTACTACTCCAGAACAACAAAGTAGGAAAACTTTTAGCCTCTCAACGCCGCCAGCGACAAATAAAATTCAAAAATGATCCCATCATACCTCTGGTATTATGAGAAATAACAGATACCTTCACACAATACTATGAATCGCTTTACAACCTAAAAGATGAAAGTAATGCTACATAGGAAATATAACAAAATTTCTAGATAACATAAGGCTACCAAAGATTGATCCTAATGATTTAGAGCGACTCAATAAACCAATATTAAATGAAGAAACCCTTAAAGTGATCAAAGAACTACCCAAAAACAAAGCGCCAGGAGCTGATGGCCTATCAGGGGAATATTACATGGCCTTCAAAGAAATGATAGTCCCTTATCTAACTAACATGTTTAATCATATAGCGAACTCTAAACTTTTTCCCAAAGAACTACTGGAAGCAATAATAATAATAACTACCAAAACAAGGCAAAGACCCCTCATCCCTTCTAAATTATAGACCCATATCACTATTAAAAAGACTAGTAAATATAACCCCTTGCCTAATAGGACCTGACCAAGTAGGCTTTATTAAGGGGAGACAAGCACCAAATGGCACTAGAAGAATTCTAAACTTAATTAACCAAATGTATATCATTCGAACACCCTCATTGCTGCTAGCATTAGATGCAGAAAAGGCGTTCGACAGAATGCACTGGGTATACATTTCCAAAACTCTTAACTAAATTCGGATTCCAAGGATTCATCCACTCGGCAATTATGGCTAAAGTATTTACATCGGGTATAATCTCTAAAAATTTCTCCCATACTAACGAGACCAGACAAGGATGTCCACTATCCCCATAAATTTGTTCACTAGCAATAGAACCACTTGTGGAATATATAAGATCAACCCCTAACATCAAAGGCATAACTATAGGATGATATGAGCATAAATTTGGTTTATTTGCAGATGATATACTTGCATTAACTAATCCTGACTCTTCCCTGCCAGAGGCTCAAAAATTAATAGAAAATTTTGATGTCGTATTACAAAATCACAAGTGTTATGCTCTCCCTATGAACCTTCCTACAACATTAACTAATACGCTACATGAGAAATATGGTTTTAATTGGGATAACTCCTCAATAACTTATTTGGGGATACAACTCTCTTACCCACCAACCAAAACATACGAAGTTAACTACCCCCACCTTTTAGATCTAGTCAGCAAAGACCTACAAAATATACAAAAAACACAACTTTCCTGGGTAGGGAAAATAGCCGCATTTAAAATGCAAACCCTCCCTAAAATACTATACTATTTTAGATCTTTACCCATCCCAATCCCGACCAAATTTTTTACACAATTAAATACAAAACTAAAAAATTACATATGGAACGGAAAAAAAAAAACAAGGGTGGCATTCTCCATTTTAACCACCAGAAAATCTTTAGGATGAATGAATCTTCCTGACATCAAGAATTATTATGCATCCCTATTAGATCAGATGAAATTTTGATTCTCTAACACGGAAGACAAACTATGGTTAAACATAGAAAAAGAAGCCACAAAAAGACACAACCTATATGCCCTGGCAATAGCTTACGCTATACTCCCAAAGATTAACATATCCAATTTACTCAGTATCAGAGCTACACTAATAGCATGGAAGCATATACTTTCTAAAACTAAAGTCATCCAAAATAGATTCATACTATCTATCCCGACAGGAACAATTATTGCAGAATATGCCTAATCGTTGATAAATGGGTTAAGGAAGGATACCATCTTTATATAAATCTACTTTTGCAGTATAAAAAGATCACTTTAATCAAAACTAGGAAAGTACACCCGATTAAAAGAGTTCAGTCCCAATAATCCTATAGAAATCCCCTTAATTCTGTGGCAATTTTTCACCCAACAAAATAACCAATCAATAAAAGGAATTTATTTTTTGTATGAACTACTAATTACCCAAATAATATTAAAAACACACACATGATTAAATAGGAGAGAGATTTAGCTCAAGAATTTTCTTGGGACCAATGGAAAAAAGCTATTCATATATCCAGTAAGTCTTCAGCATGTACTGAACACTGGGATAATGCACAAAAAATACTGAGTAGATGGTATTTGACCCTATATAAATTATCAAAAATGTATCCCTCCACATCTAACATATGTTGGAGATGTAATGATCAGACCGGCAACCTTCTGCACATATTATGGAGCTGTAAAAGTCTACAACGCTTCTGGAATTCAATAGCCTTCTTTATAGCGGATCTTACGGGAAACCTAACTAAACTCAGCCTGGCCACAGCCTTACTAGGTCTTAATTTGGACGTATAGCCTAAAATATTTAGAACAATAGTAATTCACACACTAATAGCAGCAAGGCTCACTATAACCAGCCTCTGGAAATCCAGGGACGCACCCAACTTATCGACTGCCAGACTAAATATCCAAGCTCAGTATGAACTTATGCTTGCTTATAGAACCTACTCCACCAACACATTCAAAAGGAATTGGAATATATGGATATCTCATCCTAGAGCATCCAACTACTTAGTAGTGCAAGTTGTAAATTATCCCCAAGTTTGAAGTACCCCTAAGTCCTACGTGCTTATTTACGATGTAGTCTACCATCTTGGACCCACTTTTTTAATCTAATTAGCAAGTTTTGTTTTTGTTTTCATTTTTTGGACTGAAATTTCTACTTTACTTGGAGGCCTGTCCATGCCTACAGTTTGCACCCATTAGGGGTAGACTGGTACAGGTTAACAAGTGTTCTATTCTTATCTTTATGAACCAATGTAACTATGTTGGTTACAAATGACTAACGTGAATGACAATCTGTATTGTTAATTAAAAACTTGCAATAAAAATGTATTGTTAAAAAAAAAAACGGGTGTCACGCCTATGTCTGCGTTTTCCAGTCACATTTTCTTTGGGGCCCTCTTTGGATCTGGGTACTAGTGATGACATCCAGAAAATGCCTCTCATGCAGCCTGCTCACTGCATCTTGATTGGGAAATTGGGCCACAGTACCTTCTGGATACAGAAGGGCTGTGATCTATTCCTGGAATTTTAGGAAGGATCCACTTCTTCCTGACGCTTTGTATAGTACATAAGCATTGAACAGAGCCAATTGGAATAAGTATACAGACACTTTTTTGTACCAGCGTCTGGCCTTACGGGCAATTAAGTACAGCCCCATCATCTGGTCGTTGAAGTCCAACCCTCACATTTTAAGGTTGTATTCGTGGACACAGAGGGGCTTCTCAACAACACCAGTCACCGTTAGTTTGGACTGCCGTGGCTGCGTGAATGGAAGACAGAACGAAAACGTTCCGTTTGTCCTTTCATCACACTGCAAGCAATTTAATAGACCTCAAGCAGGCTCCCCCCCCCCATTTGTCGGGTAATTACAAGCCGTTGGGGGAAGCCTCCTCGGCAATTAGATCGCACAGTGCAACATGCGCCAATTCCTAATTGAAAGAGGTGACTAAAAAGTGGCACGCTTGTATAAAAATTGTCCACATATAAATGGTACCCCTTTCAGAGTAAGGGTGAAACTAAGTCCCAAACCATCTTGCTGCTGCTCCCTATGTAGTCACGGGGCTCCACAGTGCTATCTTTTCCCTTGTAAACCAGGAAACTACACGTATAGCCTGTTGCCCTGTCGCAAAGCTTATACATTTTGACCCCATATCTGGCATGCTTGCTGGGGAGAAACTGTTTGAAAACAAGGCGGCCCGAAAATGTAATCAGGGACTCAACGCAGACATCTTGATTTGGTATATACAAGGCTGCAAATTTGTGGTTGAAGTGGTTTACGAGGGGCCGAATTTTGTGGAGCCGATCATATTCAGGGTCACCCCGAGTATGACGGAGTTCATTGTTGAAGTGCATGAACCGCAAGATTTGCTCGTATCTAGTCCTGGCCATGGCAGCAGAGAACACGGGCATATGGTGAATTGGGTCAGTGAACCAATATGACCGCAACTCACTCTTTTTAGTAATGCCCCTGAGGAGGCAAAGGCCCAGAAAGGTCTTAAATTCAGGAATCGTTCTAGGTCTCCAGCCAAATTGTGCGACAAGGGTCAAATTTGGATTTGCGGCAATAAATTGACCAGCATATAAATTGCTTTGGTCCACAATAGATCTTCCATAAAAACAGCTCATAAAAGCCAAGGGAGTAAAATGTGCTTTTACCACCTGAATTCCGGGTTAGCCAGTGAATGGGGGAAGTACGGGCGCGGCAGAAGTGGTGGGCTGCCGATCAGGATTTACAAGCATCCGGAAGGGCACTATGGGCTCTCTACGGGCCTGTGTTTGAATTCTTGGTGTCTGCGGGACACTACTTGTGCTAGCCACCGCACCAGCTTGAACTGCACTTATGGGACTCGCTATGTCACCAAGTGTTACTGCAGTGCTGGTTTGTCTACGCCCAGGCTGTACTAAGCCACTGGTGCTTGCCAGTTTCCCAGAAAGTTGAGCGGCACTAGTCGCGCTGGTTCTTGGCGACAGGGTACTGTGCATGTCGCTCTGGCTCGCTCATCGGGAAAGGAAAACTTTTTTCCTTTCCCGATGAGCTACAGGCAGTGCTGACAGCTGTCTGGTATGAATCCTGAGGGGGAACGCCGCGCCAAATTTTAAATAAAACACCGGCGTGGGTTCCCCCCAGGGGCATACCAGGCCCTTAGGTCTGGTATAGATTGTAAGGGGAACCCCCTACGCCGAAAAATCGGCGTGGGGGTCCCCCCAAAATCCATACCAGACCCTTATCCGAGCATGCAGCCCGGCCGGCCAGGAAAGGGGGTGGGGACGGGCGAGCGCCCCCCCTCCTGAGCCGTACCAGGCCGCATGCCCTCAACATGGGGTGGGTGCCTTGGGGGAGGGGGGCGCCCTGCGGCCCCCCCTCATCCCAATGCACCTTGTCCCCACGTTGATGAGGACAAGGGCCACTTCCCGACAACCCTGGCCGTTGGTTGTCAGGGTCTGCGGGCGGGGGGCTTATCGGAATTCGGGAGCCTCCTTTAATAAGGGGGCCCCCAGATCCCAGCCCCCCACCCTATGTGAATGAGTATCGGGTACATGGTACCCCTACCCATTCACCTAGGGAAAAAAGTGTAAAAAAAAACACAGTACACAGATTTTAAGAGTAATTTATTAGGCAGCTCCAGGGTCTTCTTCCGACTTCGGGGGGTCTCCTTCCAACTTCTCCCGGTGTTCCGCCTCTTCTCCCGGTGTTCGGCCTCTTCTCCCGGGCCCTTCCGCTATCTTCTTCCAGCTCTTTTGCCAGTGGGAGCCCGGTCTGCTGCCCCGCTGTCTTGTCGCCGCTGTCTCGTTGCTTCTTCTCCCGGGCCCCTCCGCTATCTTCTTCCAGCTCTTTTGCCAGCGGGGGCCCGGTCTGCTGCCGCTGTCTTTTTGCCACTGTCTCGCCGCTGTCTCGTTGCTTCTTCTCTTCTTCCGATGTTGACACAACGCTCTCTCCGGCTGGAATGCTGTGTGCGAGCTGCGGAGCCATTTATATAGGCGGTGACCCCGCCCCCTTCTGACGTCATTGTCCCAGCATGCGCAGGGACTCTGGGGTCACGCCCCCTTATGACGCCAGAGTCCCTGCGCATGCTGGGACCGTGACGTCACAAGGGGCAGGGTCACCGCCTATATAAATGGCTCCGCAGCTCGCACACAGCATTCCAGCCGGAGAGAGCGTCGTGTCAACATCAGAAGTGACGAGACAGCGGCAGCAGACTGGGCCACCGCTGGCAAAAGAGCTGGAAGAAGATAGCGGAGGGGCCTGGGAGAAGAAGCAACGAGACAGCGGCGACAAGACAGCGGCAGCAGACCGGGCCACCGTTGGCAAAAGAGCTGGAAGAAGATAGCGGAGGGGCCCGGGAGAAGAGGCTGAACACCGGGAGAAGTCGGAAGGAGACCCCCCGAAGTCGGAAGAAGACCCCGGAGCTGCCTAATAAATTACTCTTAAAATCTGTGTACTGTTTTTTTTTTCATTGACACTTTTTTCCCTAGGTGAATGGGTAGGGGTACCATGTACCCCATACTCCTTCACATAGGGTGGGGAGCCGGGATCTGGGGGCCCCCTTATTAAAGGGGGTTCCCGGATTCCGATAAGCCCCCCGCCCGCAGACCCCGACAACCAACGGCCAGGATTGACGGGAAGAGGCCCTTGCCCTAATCAACATGGGGACAAGGTGCTTTGTGGTGGGGGGGCCGCAGGGCACCCCCTCCCCCAAGGCACCCACCCCCCCACATTGAGGGCATGCGGCCTGGTACGGCTCAGGAGGGGGGGGGCGCTCGCTCCTCCCCACCCCCTTTCCTGGCCGGCCAGGCTGCATGATAAGGGTCTGGTATGGATTTGGGGGGGACCCCCACGCCAATTCTTCGGCGTAGGGGATTCCCCTTGCAATCCATACCAGACCTAAGGGCCTGGTATGCCCCTGGGGGGGGAACCCACGCCGTTTTTTTTATTTAAAATTTGGCGCGGTGTTCCCCCTCAGGATTCATACCAGACAGCTGTCAGAACTGCCTGTCGCTCATCGCGAAAGGAAAAAAAAGTTTTCCTTTCCCGATGAGTGAGCCATCTCGGCGCTGGCTCCCACGACGGGGCTCGCAGGTGTCAAATCTCGCCGAGAAATGCGTCAAGATTGACACAATATCGTGGTCACCTACTGTATCTGTCAGGGTGCTGTTGCCCTCTACAGGTTCGTATACTGAGCCTGAATCTGATTCTGACAGTGAGGCTTCCCCTGCAAATTTACAGGTACCCAGAGTGACTCACTGTTAAAAAAGCACCTGGTCTTCAGAAACTGCTTGAATCGCTACAAAAAAATTAACTGCTTATGCTAGCAGAGATCAGGCGTGACTCTGCTCATGCTGCGGTTTTGTGTGCTGTGTATTGGAAGCGACGGTGATCTACTCATCCTGCACTTGTTTGGGTGGGCTGCGCGGAGGGGCTAAACACAGGTGCTGGCAGGTGGCGGGGCTTATCCTGTTAATGTTGCATTTTTGGAAACCCTGTACTATTGGGGACACTAGTATAGTTCTGATTAGATCAAAGATATTGATCCGTTCAGACACTATACTAGTAATGGAGGTATATGGTGTGTATGTTAGTGTTCCTGGCAATCAAAGGGTTAAAAGCTGACGCTGTCTGGGATTGGCACTAACACGAACTGAAGCTGACGTTAACTGATGTCACTCGTGACACTAATACAGTGATCAGAAAATAGATCTGTGCACTGTACCTAGTGACACTGTGACAAGGCGTGAAAAGGTTAACTGGGGGGTGATCAGGGGGTTAAAACTTTATTAGGGAATATATGGCGGGTACCCTGACGCTATAAAAGACTGACACTAACTAGCGTCACCCGTGACACTAATAGTGATAAGAAAAACTGAACACTTTACTAATGACACTGTGACAGGGAGTGAAAGGGTTAACTGGGATGATCAAAGGTTTAAACCTTTTATTACGTGGTGGGGTGTGTCCAAGATGACGACGGGAGAGGACGCTCAGTAACGGAGCTCCTGGAGTCCGGCCAGTTATCTTGTCTTTTCCCGGTACCCAGAGGCTGCAAATGCGTTGCAGAACAGCTCCGGTTGCATAGCGGGGGCTCCGAGTCATGCCCAGTGGTAAATCCCGGCGATCTAAGTCAGCAGCAGCTCCCCTGGACAGGGTCAGAACCGGAGGCCAGGCTGCCATTACTGCCCACATCATGTCTCAGACTGAGGTGGCAGACTCCCCTCCTGCTACGGTGGTGGACCCCTTGCAACTGCCATGCAGACCATTGCCACGGGCCAGGTAGCGCTCATGGATAAAATTGATCATCTGCAGACAAACGTGGATTTCATCCCCTGAGACCTGGACTCCTTCCGCGGCCAGATGGCGGAGGAGGAGCAGCGGGTCTCGGCGACAGAGAACACTGTTAGAGAGCACTCTGGGGACCTGCACATGCTAAAGATTAAAGTAAAAGCCCTGGAAAATCATGCTGAAGATGCCAAGAATTGTAACAGGCGCAACAATCTGCAAATCGCCGGCCTCCCGGAAGGGGCAGAAGGTACCGACCCCACTACGTTTACTGAGCATCTCCTTAAAGAGCTGCTGTCTAGGGCCCGATTTTCCCCCTTCTTCACAGTAGAGAGGGCCCACCGCATGCCTGCTACACGTGGTCCTCAGGGCTCTCCTCCTCGCTCGTTTTATTTTCAAGCTGTTACAATTCAAAGACAGAGAGAGGGTGCTGAGAGAAGCTAGGGCCTTGCAGGAGTTGAGGTTTGAAAATGCAAAACTCATGATATTCCCCGACTAATCTGTGGAAACCCAGCGCCATCGCAAATCATTTGACAAGGTATATGGATCTCAATCTGACACCCCTGCTGGCAACGTTCATGAGACGCTGCACAGACTGGAAGTCACTCCCCCTATCCCCGGTAGGCAGAGTAAATTTGATAAAAATTATTTTCCCCTAAATTTTTGTATTTCTTTAGAAACAGCCCACTCTTGATCCCAGCGTCATTTTTCAACAAATTAAAATCCATAGTCACCTCCTTCATATGGCTAGGCAAGGTACCAAGACTAGCGTTGTTCACACTGCAGCTGTCGGTGGGACAGGGTGGGTTAGCCCTCCCCAACTTCCAACAATATTACTGGCCGGCCGGCCATCCTAGTGATGCCTTTCAGCATCAGTTTCCCACTGGTGTCACCCGCGAGTCGGACCCAGTGGAACGATTGTTGTCCACCAAGTTCCTGATAGGCCCCTTATCCGCAATATATTTTCACCTCTCGGCATTCCCTACCCACTAAATTAACTAAAACCTTTGCAAAATGGAAGCAGGATCTTCCATCCCTCACGGAGGGGGACTAAGAGAACTGTGTCTCCTCATATGTTGTGAAACATGATTTCTACAAGAGACCATTTTTATACAGCTAAAATGTTTACACCGGGCCTACTATACACCACGTAGACTGGCTGCTATCTACCCGGAGGTCCCCATCCTGCCCTCATATGACATGGTCCTGCCCCCTCCTACAGGGTTTCTGGGAACAGGTTTTGGGGGATATTAATCAGGCTGCGGGGTCCTCGCTTCCATTGAGTTCTGAAGTCATACTGTTAAATGTGACCACTGACCCTATGGTGAAGAAATATACCAAACTGTTTATAGTGTACTCCACTTACTATTCCCGCAGGGAGATTCTACTGAGATGGAAGACTGTGGCGCCGGCCACCATCACCACCTAGAGGAATACCCTCAATGCACTATTGCCTCTGTATAAAATAACGTACATTAACAGGAACTGTCCAAGCAAGTTTTACAAGATATGGTCCTCCTGGATAGACTCCCGGGGGTCCTTTCAACTGGAGGTAACTCCACCTAGCCCGGATGTGGATCCTTAGTTTCGACCCATATCCAAGGCCGGGTGGACCATGAACTAGGAGTCGTCTGCATGTGCCCCCCCCCCCCCCCCGGCCTTTGGGCGGTACCCCGCCTCCTCCCCCTCCTCCATGGGAACCCTATGAAAAAACTACTCAAGACTCGCTGGTCCAGGTGAGAGAGCTCTCCTGGTAGAGCTCTGTTAACCTCTTTCTCCAAAAACTCTGTTGAATATGATTGTCGGCTGCTCCCTGTAACGGATATATGTAAATAATGTATACAACTACCTTAGCACTGTTTATATTGCAATATGTTATGAAACTGACATGTGAACATTAATTTTGAATAAAGTCTTACTTTGTGGAAAAAAAAAAAAACTTTATTAGGTTTAGGGTACCCCCCACATATTACCTAATTGGGACTAACGCTAACTACCACTAACTGCCCCTAGCGCTGTTTAGAGTCACAAGTGACACCAATACAGTGATCAGTAAAAAATGTGTACACTGAACTTTGTGACACTGTGAAGGAGTGAAAGGGTTAACTGGTGTGGGGGGGGGGGGGCGATCAGGAGGTGAAATATGTGCCTACGTTTCCTGGTGTCAGTGTAGTGCTTGTGTACTCACTATTGGATGCTCTCTCCTCTCACGCTGAAACCGAAAGGGCTCCAGGATGGGAGATTGCATAATGTCCTGTGCCTGTGTTTACATTACACAGGCACAAGGACGTTCTGTTATTCGCCAGAACCGATCAGCAGGTCCAGGCCATAAATGGCAGGGTATATGTACGGTGGGCGGTCCGGAAGTGGTTAAAAATCAATATTTTTTATAAGAATTGGATTTAATTTTATGGAAGCCCAAAAAAGCTTAGGTTATAGAAAAAAAACTATTAACCACTTCAATACAGGGAACTTTCACCCTCTTCCTGCCCAAGCCAATTTTTAGCTTTCAGCGCTGTCACACTTTAACAATTGCGCAGTCATGCAACACTGTACCCATATGAAGTTTTTATCATTTTTTTTCACACAAATAGAGCTTTCTTTTAATGGTATTTAATTGCCACTGGATTTTTTGCTAAATACATGAAAAAAGACCAACATTTTTGAAAAAAAACACGTTTTTATTTGTTGCTGTTATAAAATTTTGCACATCAATCTTCATAAATTAAGGCCAAACTATTCTTCTTTCTTTGGTGAAAATATCCCAAATCAGTGTATATTATTTAACCGGTTCAATACAGGGCATTTTCACCCCCTTCCTTCCCAGGCCAATTTTTAGTTTTCAGCGCTGTCGCAGTTTAAACGACAATTGCGCGGTCGTGCGACATTGTACCCAAAAAAAATTGATGTCCTTTTTTTCCCCACAAATAGAGCTTTCTTTTGGTGGTATTTATATTTTTTGCGCTATAAACAAAAGAAGAGCGACAATTTTGAAAAAAACACAATATTTTTTACTTTTTGCTATAATAAATATCCCAATTTTTTTTTTTTAAAAACTAATTTTTTCCTCAGTTTCGGCCGATACGTATTTTTCTACATATTTTTGGTAAAAAAAAATCACAATAAGCGTATATTGATTGGTTTGCGCAAAAGTTATAGCGTCTACAAAATACAGGATAGATTTATGGCATTTTTTTAAAAAAAAGTATTTATTTTTTTTACTAGCGATCGCGATTTTTTTTTCCGTGACTGCGACATTATGGCAGACACATCGGACACTTTTGACACATTTTTGGGACCATTCACATTTATACATATCAATGCTATAAAATTTACACAAGGGGTTAAATATGTTTCCTAGGGAATGATTCTAACTGTAGGGGGCGGGGACGTACAAGGGGAGGAGACCGATCAGTGTTCCGCTGTACTGGGAACACAGATCGGTCTCCTCTCAACTGACAGGACATGGATCTGTGTGTTTACATACACAGATCCACGGTCTAGCCCGGTTAACAGGCAATCGCAGGTGTCCGGCGGACATCGCGGCCGCCGGGCACACGCACCGGGTCCCGAGCAACGCGGCAGGAGCGCGCGCCCCCCCTAGGCGGCCGTGAAGCCCAGGCCATCATATGACGTCCACCCAGGATGGGAGATCCCATCTGTGGACTTCATATTACAATAGCCGGGTAGGGAAGTGGTTAATCTATAGTAAAGTTCCACAAACTTATATATATATATATATATATTTATTTATTTATTATATATAAAGTATTTACCCCCTTTCTGATTTTTTGTTTTTTTTGCATATTTGTCACACTTTAAATGACTCAGATCATCAAACAAATTTTATTATTACAGAAAGATAACCCAAGTAAATACAAAATGCAGTTTTTAAATGATGGTTCCATTTATTAAGGCAAAAAAGATGTCTAAACCTGCCTGGCTTTGTGTGAAAAAGTAATTGCCCCCAAAACCTAATAACTGGTTGTGCCACCCTTGGCGACAGCAACTGCAATCAAGCATTTGCGATAACTGGCAATGAGTCTTTCACATTGCTGTGGAGCACTTTTTGGCCCACTCTTTGCAGAATTGTTTTAATTCAGCCACATTGAAGGGTTTTCCAGCATGAACGGTCTGTGTAAGGTCATGATACAAGATTTAAGTCCGAGCTTTGACTAGGCCGCTCCAAAACCAATTTTTTGCTTTGAACCATTTGGAGGTGGACTCGCTGTTGTGTTTTGGATCATTGTCCTGCTGCATAACCCAAGTGCGCTTGAGGTCACAAACTGATGCCTGGACATTCTCCTTTAGGATTTTCTGGTATAGCTCAGAATTTATGGTTCCATTAATTATGGTAAGTTGTCTAGGTCCTGAAGCTGCAAAGCAGCCCTAGACCATCATGCTACCACCACCATGTCTGACTGTTGGTATGATGTTTTTGTTATGAAATGCTGTATTCGTTTTATGCCAGATGTAACGGGACACACTCCTTCCAAAAAGTAAAATTTTTGTCTCATCAGTCCACAGAATATTTGCCTACAAGTCTTGGGGATAATCAAGATGTTTTTTGGTAAATGTGAGATGAGCCTTTGTTCTTTTTGGTCAGCAGTGGCTTTGGCCTTGGAACTTTCCCATGGATGCCATTTTTGCCCAGTCTCTTTCTTATTGTTGAATCATGCCACTCCTGGGAAGATTCACTGGAGTTCCAAAGCCTTAGAAATGGCTTTAAAACCCTTCCTAGACCGATACATGTACATTACTTTGTTTCTAATCTGTTCACGAATTTTTTTTAGATTGTGGCATGATGTGTGGCTTTTTGTGATCTGTTAGCGTACTTCACTTAATCAGACTGCTTCTATTTATGTGCATTCTTGATTCAACAGGTCTGGCAGTAATCATGCCTGGGTGTTGCAAGTGAAATTTTACTCAGCTTTACAAAAAATTGTGGTTAATCGCAGTTCATTTATGATACAGCATGGAAGGGGGCAATTACTTTTTCACATATTTGAACAACTTTTTTCCTTTAATAAATTAAATAATAATTTAAAAACTGCACCTTAGATTTACTCGGGTTATCTTTGTGTAATATTAAAATTTGTTTGATGATCTAAATCCTTTAAGTGTGAGAAATGTGCATAAAAAAAAAAAAAATCAGGAAGGGGGCAAATACTTTTTTACACAACTGTATATACAGTGGGGACGGAAAGTATTCAGACCCCCTTAAATTTTTCACTCTTTGTTATATTGCAGCCATTTGCTAAAATCATTTAAGTTCATTTTTTTTTCCTCATTAATGTACACACAGCACCCGATATTGACAGAAAAACACAGAATTTTTGACATTTTTGCAGATTTATTAAAAAAGAAAAACTGAAATATCACATGGTCCTAAGTATTCAGACCCTTTGCTCAGGATTTGGTAGAAGCACCCTTTTGATCTAATACAGCCAAGAGTCTTTTTGGGAAAGATGCAACAAGTTTTTCCCACCTGGATTTGGGGATCCTCTGCCATTCCTCCTTGCAGATCCTCTCCAGTTCTGTCAGGTTGGATGGTAAACGTTGGTGGACAGCCATTTTTAGGTCTCTCCAGAAATGCTCAATTGGGTTTAAGTTAGGGCTATGGCTGGGCCATTCAAGAACAGTCACGGAGTTGTTGTGAAGCCACTTGTTATTCGTTACTTCATTATTTTAGCTGTGTGCTTAGGGTCATTGTCTTGTTGGAAGGTAAACCTTCGGCCCAGTCTGAGGTCCTGAGCACTCTGGAGAAGGTTTTCGGCCAGGATATCCCTGTACTTGACCGCATTCATCTTTCCCTTGATTGCAACCAGTCGTCCTGTCCCTGCAGCTGAAAAACACCCCCACAGCATGATGCTGCCACCACCATGCTTCACTGTTGGGACTGTATTGGACAGGTGATGAGCAGTGCCTGGTTTTCTCCACACATACCACTTAGAATTAAGGCCAAAAAGTTCTATCTTGGTCTCATCAGACCAGAGAATCTTATTTCTCACTATCTTTGAGTCCTTCAGGTGTTTTTTTTAGCAATCTCCATGCGGGCTTTCATGTGTCTTACACTGAGGAGAGACTTCCGTCGGGCCACTCTGCCATAAAGCCCCGACTGGTGGAAGGCTGCAGTGATGGTTGACTTTCTACAACTTTCTCCCATCTCCCGACTGCATCTCTGGAGCTCAGCCACAGTGATCTTTGGGTTCTTCTTTACCTCTCTCACCAAGGCTCTTCTCCCCCGATAGCTCAGTTTGGCCGGACGGCCAGCTCTAGGAAGGGTTCTAGTCGTCCCAAACGTCTTCCATTAAAGGATTATGGAGGCCACTGTGCTCTTAGGAACCTTAAGTGCAGCAGAAATTTTTTGTAACCTTGGCCAGATCTGTGCCTTGCCACAATTCTGTCTGAGCTCTTCAGGCAGTTCCTTTGACCTCATGATTCTCAATTGCTCTGACATGCACTGTGAGCTGTAAGGTCTTATATAGACAGGTGTGTAGCTTTCCTAATCAAGTCCAATTCGTATACTCAAACACAGATGGACTCAAATGAAGGTGTAGAACCATCTCAAGGGTGATCAGAAGAAATGGACAGCACCTGAGTTAAATATATGAGTGGCACAGCAAAGGGTCTAAATACTTAGGACCATGTGATATTTCTGTTTTTCTTCTTTAATAAATCTGCAAAAATGTCAACAATTCTGTGTTTTTTCTTGTCAATATGGGGTGCTGTGTGTACATTAATGAGGAAAAAAATGACTTAAATGATTTTAGCAAATGGCTGCAAAATAAAAGAGTGAAAAATTTAAGGGGGGTCCGAATACTTTCCGTCCCCACTATATGTGTGTGAAAATTGATGGAGCCCGATGTACTGATGGCCTGTGTCATTTATTGAAGCCCAAGAACACCAGGACATTACAAATATTCCCCAAATTACCCTTTTTGGAAAGTAGACAGGCCAAGGTATTAGGTAAGAGGCATGGCGAGTTTTTTGAAGTTGTAAGTGGCACAGTGGTGTAGTGGGTGGCACTCTCACCTAGCAGTAAAAAGGGTCACTGGTTTGAATCCCAACCATTACCTGCCTGGAGTTTGCATGTTCTCCCTGTGCCTGCATGGGTTTCCTCTGGGTACTCTGGTTTCCTCCCACACTCCAAAGACATACTGGTAGGTTAATTGGCTTCTGTCCAAAAAATTGGCCCTAGTATATGAATGTGAGTTGGGGACTTTGGATTGTGGGCTCCTTGAGTGTAGGGACCGATGTGAGTGTGCAATGTATGTGTGGAGCACTGTGTAAATTGATGGCGCTATATGGGTACCTTAAATAAATAATAATAGATGAGCCTCTTAATGAGACACAATGTATAGGGATAGGGACAATTGTAGACACGCACCCACACGCAGTCAGGTTGAACTGGATGGACTGTTGTATTTATTCAACCTTACTGTGTAACTATGTCATTTTTTGTCACTATTTCTTGGAAAAATTAAGTTTTTTTGCAGTTTTTTTTTTTTTTTATACATATTGTCACCAGTGCAGTACAGCGTCGTCATATAACTAGTGTGAAGGTGATCAGGGACACTGATGACAGTATGTAAAAAAAAAATTTAGTACATTTTATTTATTTTACAATTTCTTTTTAACACACTGTGACCAGAGCAATACTGTGTTACCATAGTAACACTGTACTACTTTGGAGAAGTGATCAGATTTTTTTTTTTACACACATTATGATTGCTTATACCAGTCAATTTTATTGGTATAAGCAGCCATTTTTGCTGAATTAAACTGATTCATTCAATGAGTGTTGTTAATGTGATTATCAAAGAAAATTTGTGGAAAAGTAAGTATACCGAAGTAAGCAAACCAACCCACTCCCAGCGCTTATGGTCAAAAATTCCAAGAAATATATTATTCTAGCAGCTACTATAATAAAATTAACAATCAGAACAAATATGCTGAATAAAATCCAACATTAGCAGTGCTCAAATTCAGCCGGAAAGAAAACATTCACATAGCAACCTCCGTCGTCGCCCAACGGAGGTTGCTATGTGAATGTTTTCTTTCCGGCTGCTAGAGGAAGAAGTGATATGGCGACTGTGGCTGATCTTAAAACTGATGGAAAGACCGACTTTGCTGCTCCATGAACGGATGATTATACGGGCATTTACCTATTGTTTATCTAATGAGTTCACTACCATAGGGGTTATAACGCACGAGGTGTGGTGACAGTCATGCAATAAAGATATATACCGCTTGGTACACATATGGATGAACCTTTATCTGTTTTTTTATGTAACTACATTATGTGATCATAAGGATGTACCAAATTCACAGACTATATAACAATTTGAATTTGAGCGCTGCTAATCTTGGATTTTATTCAGCATATTTATTCTGATTGTTAATGTGATTAGCTTGACCACAGCTAATCACATGGAACAGATGGACTGTGATTGGCCCTGTCTGTACCATGTGATCACTGTGAGCAATCACAGCTAGCAGCAAAATTGTACACAATGGATGTCATGAAAGGAAGCCATCCATTGTTTACAATTGTTATGCAGCCCTGTGCAGTAGTCTGTCATTGGCTGTGTCCGCGCCACGCATTCTGAGAGGACATCATCTGACATCCACTCGGAACAAAAAAATGCAAAATGACGGCCAGGCGGGAAGTGATTGAATCCACTACTTGAAATGGAAAGCGTATGGTACATCCACAGTGCTACTTAGGTTTGTTCCACAGCCATCTCTAAATGACCAACTAGAGGGAAGTTCCACAGAGCTAGGTAAAATCCACTGGTGAAGACAACTAAGTGAAGTGCAGTTAAAAGTTGAGCAGGTCATACATGGATTGAAAATTCAGCCAGTTTAGCATGGACCGGTTGAATTTCGATCCATGTGGCCCAGGCAGTTGAACAGAAGTCGATCTATCAATTGACTTCTGTTTAGCCACCCACTTGGATAAAAGTCACGTGATCATTGGCTGCAGCACTGATCTGTGTGTTCTGACAGCGAAGAAGTCTTCCCTCTGTCAGAATACAATAGCATAGCAGGAAGGATTTCTCCATCCATCTTTATGTGGGAGACCAAGCAAACCTTGTATTCTGATAAAATAAATAATGACCTACTTTTGCCTTGGTGTAAAAATGCTATGTACGACCTTATTTAAACACTGCTCATTCTCATGGTGACAAATGGCATGACTGATTCAAATTATAGAAATGCAGAGAGTAGGGTAGAGGTTTAACCCTTTTGCTGGCATAGCCATTTTTGCGGGTTTTTTTCATTTACATGTTTACAAAGTAATTTTAGACCTGAATATTACATAACCTGAAAACATATGTTTTCTAAATGCGGACTCCTTAGAAAATAAACTATTTTTTTCATCACCTAGTCGACAAAAATTCTTTGTGATAATTTTGTTGGTGACAGGTTATCAATGAGACTTGAGCACTGATGTCTCACCTGCCCTCCAGTTAATCGAATGGAATGCAAATCGCACTCCTTTAGATTTTTTTCACAGCCATACTAGCTGAGGCCTGTGACACACTAGGACCGGAAAGTGACGTTTTACATGTCACTTCAGGGTCATTAACAGGAAGGGGAGATCAACGAATGACCGTTCTACCTGGCGGCGTTTACCATGGTGGGAGTAACAGGGGCATGTTAAAGCGACCTGACTGCCAACAGTTGGCTGCTTGTCAGATTTAAACACACTCCAGCCAGGAGTGTGTGTAAAAATATATAGTATTGCAGCTTACTGGTCCTCAGATGTGATGGCTGCATTAGTTTTCCTTTTTTTTTACACTTTTTTCATTATTTTAACCTGGTAATCCTGCCATTAATATAATTCCTGTTCTAGGGTGAGAACTATACTGAACATAATTGTCCTCCTAGAACAGGGAGTGTGAGAAATGTATTGCTAGAGTTTACATACACCTTAAAGCAGTGGTCATCAACCCTGTCCTCAGGGCCCACTAACTGGCCATGTTTTATGTATTACCTTGGGGAGATGCAGACTAGAATAGAATACTGCAATCACTGAGTGATGTATTTCAGTTATCTTGCAAACCTGGCCTGTTAGTGGGCCCTGAGGACAGGGTTGATGACCACTGCTTTAAAACCAAAAACCTGAAAATGTTTATATTTTGATCATCAGGTAAACCTATTGTCGCTCCTTATACAGCTAGCATGCTGGAATTTCTTCAGTTGTGGCTGTTTAAAAGTTTTAGGCCTTTATAGGTACATTTAAGCCAGCCATAGACAGAGCAATTGCTCAGTTCCTGTTGATGGGAGGGATTCCTCCCACGGAGCAGTTGTGTTCTCCCGGGGGGGGCCGCCATCCCCGCCAGGAGAACACAGTGATTAAGGCTAGCGGCTGTAACAGCCGCTAGCGATAATCACATGTAAAATCCGATAGGCTGGCTGTACCCAAGTTGATTGAGCGATCAACTTGGGTCATTCACCCTGCCGATACATGGTTCGAATTTCAGCCGGTTCCTGCTGAACTGACCAAGATTCAAACAGTCTATGGCTGGCTTAAAATGGAAGAAAACCCTCCTATCGTTTTTAGCCAAGGAAGCTGCCATCTTGGCCTCTGTTTAATCTACAGCTGCCATGATGCTGCACATGTGATCAGTTATGACACCAGCCATTGGGTGGTTTGACAGTTTGGTTGAGAGCACAACCAATGGGTGTGCTACATTTCCAGCACGTGCCAGAAAAGTAACTTTTTTAAAATTGTTAAATGGATGGGTTTACTTACGCTTTAAATAAGCCTTTTATCAAGCAGGTTGCTGTGGCACCTTGGGGTGCCTTCTGGTATCTTCAGGGGTACCTTGGAAAAATGGCTAAAAATGTCATCATAATTGTCAGCCAGCCAGTGTGTGAATCAAGCCTGCCTTTTTGTTACATAAAGCCACAGTTTTTATTTTGTAGCATTGCAACCTTGGGCACCATGCGGGCCAGCCGTTTGCATCCTAACAGCTGATGGATTGGTTGATAAAGAGGATATTTGCCCCTTCCTTGGCCCTCTCCATTAGTACTGAGAAGAGAAACACTGAATTCCTCTGCATTACTATTAGTATAGGTTTTACATTTTAGAATAGGGTGCCTCCAAATTGTGCAGCATTTTAAAGGGTGCCTTGACTCAAGAAAGGATGAAAAAACACTACACTAAGGTTCATTTTGTACACTGGACTGCACATTGACAGGCAGGAAGAAGCACTGAGAGAAGAGACCAAAAGGTTCTCTTCTGTCTTAAAAATCCTACCTGTCAGACGTTTCTTTTTTTTTTTGTGTTACATTTGTACCATGCGATCTAGTGTGGGCAAGCACACTGCATTTGGGGTGTCGGTACCTTTGCACTGATACCCTTTTGTAGATCGCAAGGGCAATCTGAATTGAATGCTGTGCGGAATTTTTGTTGTGTTAATGCCAGGCAGCTGCTTTATAGTCTTTGAATGCTGCTGAAACCTGAAGAAATGATGAAAAGCTTTTATGTTTAAAGAGGAACTTCATCTCAGAAGGGAAGTACTCCTTTTTCTCCTCCCCTTTCTGCCGTTTTTCTGAAAATGCACCTAGAATCTGCAACCTTAGACACCTATTCTTATAGGGTTGCCCCCCTGAGTTTTTTTTTTTTTTTTTAAATAAATTTTATTGAATTTCACAAAGGTTACAGCAAGTGAAACAGAGGCATATGTCACAAAGTAGCCAGATATTAAGTTAACAGTTAACTCTTAATAGACAAAGATGCATCTTATAAAACACACTATGATAAATACGTGTATATACTGTGTTGGCAGTTACATGAGAAAGAGGAGAAAAGTTCTTAAGTTTTGAGTAAGGATTACATTGCGGATGTCAAGGCCCATATTGACAATTCTGTTTTATTTTGAGACATTATTGGCTATGTCCTATAGCGGTTGGTTTATTGCAGCCAATATACGTGACGTGAGTTGTTAATTTTATGTTTAATTGTAATTATTATTTAATTTTAGTTTTAGTTTTAATCTTAAGGTTTATTATTTTTTTGTATAGTTACCGACCTGGTCAGCTCTACTCCCGCCTCTGGGCACCCCTATAGGGAGCTATCTGTGCCCAGTGGGGGGGTATAAGTACAGGTAGGACCGTATCGCGTCGGTTCTGGATAAATAAGATAAACAGGAAGCTGCGACGACTCCTGGTAGTATGGAGTGACCTCAGGTGTGTCGCTCATGCTGTGGGGAATATAGTGATGGGTAGGAGGGGAAAGGAGGGGAGGGGGGACGGAGGTTTATGGTATATCAAGTATTGATTCTGGTATCTATTCAGGTAGTTATGTGTTCATGTTCTCTTCTGATCCAGTGAGTGGGAAACTCGTTGTAGGTTTGGGGGCTTGGGATGATTTAAAGTGGGACCAGCATGCCCAAATATTCATATATTTGGATGGCGTGTCAGATGATTGGAGGATGAGATTTTCCATTTCAGCTATTCTATCGACTCTCTGAATCCATTCTAGAGTAGTGGGGGGGGATGTGTTTCTCCAGTGAACAGGAATACATAAATTTGCAGCGTTGATGAGATGAAGAACCAGGGATTTCTTGTATGTATGTTGTGGAAGCGAGGTGTGATGGAGTAAGTATTGAGCCGGAGTGAAGTCCGGGGAGTACGTTGTTATTTGGGTAATTAAGCGATGAATTCCGGTCCAATAGGTTTGAATAAGAGGGCATTCCCACCATATGTGTAGTAGTGTGCCTATTGAAGTATTGCAGCGCCAGCAGAGTGGAGGAAGGTTCGGATGGAATTTGTGGATCCTGTCAGGAGTCCTGTACCATTTCGTAAAGATTTTGTAACGATTTTCCTGTGTTGAGATATTGAGTGATCCTTTATGTATATGATTAAGAATATGGTACCAATCTTCTGTGGTGAGATCTATATCAAGATCCCGTTCCCATTGTCTAACTAAGACGTCAGTTTTGATGTCTTTGGAGGGGAATAGTAGCGTATAGATGGAGGATATAAGGTGTCGCTGGGGTTCGGGACTGTTGCAAAGGATTTCAAAAGGTTCAAGTTCCCTGTGTATGTCTGCTACGGGTTTGAGGCTATTAATGAAGTGGCGTATTTGTAGGTATTTGTAGAAAGGGATGTGATAGTCCGGAAATTTGCTAGTCATGGCTTGGAACGTCAGGAGAGTTCCCTGCTGGAACAATTGATGCAGTTGTAGTTGGGGTCTGTCTGGGTCTGTCACAGGAAGGTGGAGGTGTATTCCTGGGCCAAAGTCTGGATTATTTTCCAGAGGTGTCATGGGTCCAGGTGTGGGTTTTAATTGAAGTGGTTTGCAAGCCGCTTTAAAGTTTGTTAAAGTGGAGTTGATGAGTGGATTTAATGTGGCTCCCTTAGGGATTTTGGTATGATTAATCCATGGTAAGAGTTTTATCGGAATTGGGGTGAATGCATTTTCTATATGTACCCAGTCTTTGTTTGTACTGTTAACATGCCAGTCGACGATCCTGGAAAGGTGGCAAACCCAGTAATATTTTTGTACGTCTGGTATGTGTAATTCTCCCTGGAGTTTGGGATTCGTTAGTCTGTTCCAATTTAGTCTGGGTTGTTTGGAGGACCATACAAAGTTCCTACACAGCCTCTTGAGTGTACAGAAGAAGCTCGGAGGAATCTGTATGGGTATGGTTTGGAATAAATAAAGCAATCTGGGTAGCAGATTCATTTTTAGGATGGCTGTCCTTCCGAACCAAGAAAATGGCCCTGAAGTCCAATTTAGTAGGTCTGTCTGAATGGTTTGTAAAATTGGTAGAAAGTTTAGTTTATAGATGTCCGTCAATTTCGAGGGTATTTTAATACCTAAGTACGTGATTGCGTGGGGTTCCCACCCAAATGGAAAGTTTTGTTTGCATTGTGTGACTATCTCGTTTGGTAAAGAGACGTTCAGGGCCTTGGATTTAGAGAAGTTTATTTGTAGGTTGGAAAGGGATTTGAAAGTTGCGAAGTCTTTGAGGAGGTTGGGGATGGTAGTAGTCGGGTCTGTGAGGAATAGTAGGATGTCGTCTGCATAGGCTGCTACTTTAAATTGTTTGTTATTAATTTCCACCCCTCTAATGTTGGGGTTCTCCCTAAGTTTGCGGAGTAAAGGTTCCATAGTGAGAATAAAAATCAAAGGGGATAAGGGGCATTCCTGACGTGTACCATTGGACACGGAGAAGGCGTCCGACAGGTGGCCATTCACCCTCAATTTAGCCGTGGGTGAGGAATATAGAGCCATAATCATTTGGATTAGTTGTAGTGGTAGGCCTATGGAGTGTAGGGTTGCTTCCAGAAAATCCCACGCCACCCTGTCGAACGCCTTTTCCGCATCCAGGGACAGAAAGAAGCCGCGGGTGTCAGATGTGGTTAGCCAATGGTGGATGTTTAAGGCTTTGGTGGTGTTGTCTCGGGCCTCCCTGCCGGGAACAAAACCTACCTGTTCTGTGGAAATTAGTTTGGGGATTAGCGGTAAGAGACGGTTGGCGATGGCTTTCGCAAACAATTTAACGTCTACATTGAGTAGGGAGATTGGGCGGTAGTTGGAGACCATGGTCACGTCTTTACCTGGTTTAGGGATGAGGGTGATGTGCGCTTCTAACATGTCTTTGGTTGCTGTACTAGAAGGTGAGAGGCTATTAAACGCCTTAACTAAGGGTGGGATAAGTGTGTCAGGGAAGGATTTATAATATCCCACTGTAAGTCCGTCAGGACCGGGAATTTTGCCTGGTTTCATCTGCTTTAAGGCCAGTGTGATCTCCTCCGATGTTAATGGCGAGTCTAGGGATTCGGATTCTTCTGTCGTGAGGGGTGTGGGGGCATGTTGGGCAAGGAATGTTTTAATCGTCTCCTGTCTGTCCTCCGGGGTACTGGTCACTTGAGGGGGGCGCAAGTTGTATAGACCCGTGAAGTACTGAACAAATTGTCTTGCTATGTCTTCAGAAGAGGCAAAGGGTGTGCCAGAAGGGTCTTTAATTGTATGTATGGTGTGGGCTGCTCTCTTGGCCTGTAGTGCTCGTGCTAGAAGCTTCCCTGACTTGTTGCCAAATTCATAGAAATATTTTCGTTGCAACGTGTATTTGCGCTTAATCCCTATATGTAGTTCCTCCAGTAGTTCATTTCTAGCTTGTGTCAGTTCTGTAAGTGCCTCAGAGGCTAAGGATTTTTTGTGTCTTTGTTCCAAGTGGGTAATGCGTTTAGTCAGTTCTTCCAGTTTAGCTTTTCTGAGTTTGTTTCGTAGTGCAGCTACCGAAATGAGTGTGCCTCTAATAACGCATTTATGAGCAGCCCATACTACCTCTGGTGAAGTGTCCCCCGTTCCGTTTTCAGTGAAGTAGTTGGTGAGTTGTTGGGAGACCGTGTTTGATATTTCAGTGTCAGTAAGTAGGGAGTTATCTAGTCGCCATATTGGAGAACGAATCTTTGTGGTGGGCAAGTGTAGGGTTAGGGTTATGGGATTGTGATCTGATAAGACTCTCGGTTCAATAATAGTTTTCTTGAGTAATGGTAAATCGCCTTGGGAAATAAAGAAATAATCGATTCGCGAATATTTAGAGTGTGGTGGGGAGTAAAAGGTGAAATCCTTATCATTAGGGTGCATTGTACGCCAGGTGTCGTGTAGCAGTAGGTTACTGAGTTGTGTTTTTATGGCTCGGAGGGCTCTGTAGGTGAGAGAAGAGTGACCATTAGAGGTGTCTAGCGTAGGGTTTAAAGGGACATTGAAGTCTCCTCCGATAATGAGTGTACCGGAGCTGAAAGTCGTAAGTAATTGGAGCGTGTTGCGGAAAAAGGAGACTTGACGCGCATTTGGGGTGTATAGGTTAGCTATAGTGTATCGCTTCTCATGTATGGTGCCTTTTAAGAAAAGGTATCGTCCGAGTGGGTCCCTGAGTATGTCAGATATTATAAACGGGCAATTCTTAGAAATGAGAATGCAAACTCCTTTAGATTTGGCATCATTATTAGATGCATGATATATTGTTGGGAAGTGTTTGTCTTGCAATTTGGGGATTGCGTCTGTTCTGAAATGTGTTTCTTGGATCAGTGCGATATGGGTCTTGGATTTATGTAGCGAGGAGAGTAAGAGTGAACGTTTCTCCGGAGTATTTAGTCCGCATGCATTTATGGATTTGAGATTCAGAGAGGCGGGAGATCGCGTCTCCTCGTTTGATGTTGGATTGGGGTCCATGGCCTCCGTCAGGGTCGGGAGAGGGAGGGTGAGATGGGAAAGCTACCAATACAACAACTAACGAAACAAAAAAAAAAAAAAGTACCCGAAGAGTCAACAGGGATAAATGACTATCCCGTTTTCTCAAGTCTGGAAATAGAATCGGTAGGTTACAGCGCGGGGGTAGCGCATAGCCTGTGAATTACAGGCTAGTAAACTACACCGTTACTGTGTGGGGGTTGGCGTAAACCTTACACGAGAGAGTTGGCGAATGTGTGTGAGAGGTGTGCAACCTGCCATCTCTTGACCATGGGGATGAGTGATAGGAGGGGTGCAGAGTGGGCCCAAGGGGCTCGTGTATAGGTCTAAAGTCAATGAGTGTGAGGGGGAAGGCAGAGATGATGTCATGCCTATTGCCTTAGCGCCCGTTCAAATTAGTGGGTACCGTAGGAACGTAGTCCTTAATATCATGCTTAGTATAAAGCAAATTCGTACTACTGGAGGTGCCCCAACGCCCGTGTAGAGGCGTGGAAGAAACTCCAGGGCACGACATGAAAAATCTCATGCAGCCCAGTAACTAATTTAAATGGACTTGGATCCTACGACCTGGGCATGTATACTTAACACAGCTACACATGGCTTAACTTAACTTCGATATACATGTGGCAAACCTTAACTAAACAGCAGAAAGTCAACATTTGATAGTAATGCTCACGGAGAAGTGCCCAAGGGGTGTACCTGTAAGTGAAGATCTATCGTAGATACCTGCTAGATAAAACTGAGAAAAATGATAGTGATAATGACACAGAAATCGGTATAGTTTACCCCATATATCTTTGGCTTCACTTATCTCCTGAGAAAAAAAAAAACAAAACAAAAATGCAGGAGGGATGTCGCATAAGTCACAATGCTGCAGACATGTGGATTTGGAGAACGCTGGCGAGGATAGGGGGGGCAGTCACAGTTATGTGAGCAGGGTATTAAAATACCTCAATGTTCCGAGTGTCAGCTGCGATGCGAAGTCCCAGGTCGGTTACAGGTTCCATCTTCAGTGCCGCGAAATCCAGATACTGTCAGCTGATTGTTCCGGCCGCAAGAAGTGGAAGTGGTATATGACTGCAGCAGGAGGGTCCTGGAGCGATCGTCCGTGTGGGGCCGGACTACATGTGGGTCATCTTGGTGTGTTGACGTCATCGGGTGATTATTGCCGTGGTGCTCCGATAGGTGTGATGCGATGGATGCAGGTGTCGGTCGCCGATTAGAGATCTGCATATGAGGTAGTGCGCCAATGAGGCAGTTACAAAGGTCGGGTGGTGTTATTACCTTAGGCATTGATTCCGATCATTGAGCTTGAGGAGACAGGTCCAGGAATGTGTGCTGGCTTGAGTGAAAAAGAACTTCCGCGGCTTGAATGATAGCAGGCACGCATTTCCGGTAGAAGCGCGCGGAGCAGTATGGGGATTGTAGGCTGCCTTTCTGATGTTTAAACTCTGAGATCCGAGGGGGGGCCGCCGGGGATCGCTCTAAATCCTAGCAGTGGAGACAAGCCATGTACTCACATTCCAAGCCTTCCCTGCATATCTAGCCAGTCTCTGCGGACACTGAGAAAGTCAGATGTGTATTAACCATGTCAAGAATAAATTTGACCGTGTTAAAGAAATTTTAAAGCCTAACGTGGCATAACAGAGATGTTAGGCTACTGTGACAGAGATTACTTCCCTGGGCAATTAGCGATCCCTTCTTGCTCTCCTCGAGGCAGGCGAGGCTGTTGTACCGGTGTCACGGTAGTGGGAGCAGTAGGCGCCGTGGTGCGCTGAGGCAGAGGGTGATCGTCTCCTCCTGTGGCTAGAGTGTAAAGTCTCCATGGGTTCTTCGGGCTGCTGGTCTCTCCGTACGGCTGAGCGGCGAAATTCCACATACCAATTAGGTACTTCCACAATAGGTATATTCAACGTATCGCAGAAGTAGGGAAGATCCTCAGGCACTTTAAGGAGCGCCGTGCGTCCTTGCGAGGATGCGGCCAGGCAGAAAGGGAACTTCCATTTATAAGTTATGCCTTTGGTGCGAAGGGTGTCTAGTAAGGGTTTTAAGTCTCGGCGGTGTTGGAGAGTTATTCCAGAAAGATCCTGGAATATTTGGACAGTCTTCCCTTCATGTACAATTTGTGGGATGCTCCTGGCCTGCCTGAGTATGTCTTCTTTGACCTTATAGTCAGTCAGGCAGCATATTATGTCCCTTGGAGGATCAGTGTCTCGGCCTTTGGGTCTCAGCGCACGGTGAATACGTTCAAAGTCGACTGGAGTCTGGAGGGGTCTGTGTAAAACACCATTAAACAGGCTGATAACAGAGGGTACCAATTGAGCTCCCTCAATTGATTCTGGGAGCCTCCTGATCCTCAAGTTACGTCTTCTGCCCCGATTATCGAGGTCCTCGAGGTGTCTCTGCATATCTCTCATCTGGAGGGTATGCGTATCCACCTGTCGGGTAGTTTTGCGTACCTGAAGCTGCTGTTGTTCAGCTTTATGTTCCGCCGCCGTGACCCTGTCAGATAGGGCATGGATGTCTAAGCGAAGTTCGGATATGGCGGCCGAAAGAGTGCTGGTGGGGTCGATCATCCGAGGTGTTCTCGCCCATGAGACTGACAGGTAGGGCGGTAGACGGCGCTCCCTGCTGTGAGGAGGTTGCGGCCTGTGAATTCCTTTGGCGGGAGGACGCCATGTTTCCTCTGCCCGCCCTGAACATTTCAGGGATATTGTGGCCAGAGTTGTCCGGGTTTTCCCTCGGGGAGCGGGATCTTGAGGCAGAGGTGTTCCTGGAGGCAGTCCCCATATTTAGTGGCTGGTACAGATCGTCAAATCCTCCGGTTAACTGAGTGCAGGTCGTATGATGGCAGGAGCTGTGGAATTAAGCAGCCATCTTCATGCCAGGTCAGGCCACGCCCCCCCCCCCCCCTGAGTTTTCTACAACTCTGTCAGGTGAGCAAGACGCCCCTCATGTCCACAGCTACTGGAGCATTCTACCCATAGAATTTTTAAGCTAACCCTGGCATCATCACTTAGAGTCTCTGATCTATCCTCTTACCATCTCTCACTCAGATTCAGAGTCCCAAAAGTCTGTCTCTGAAAAGACTGTTTTTGAGGTGATTCAGTCTTCTGCTGTTGACTCTGATTTACAGGGATTGCTGCAAACGTGCAATTACCCTGCATCTGGAAGATCAAACTACTCTTTTAGAGCTCCTACAACTGCAAGGACCCTTCTGCTACACCCACTATTTGGCTTATTTTTGAAGGGTGCTGGGCCACATCCACCCAACACCTGCAAGCTTCGGTTAGATCGGACTTAACAGTCACCAATAGGCTTAAACCCTTTCTTCAGAATTCTAAACTTCTTGGGTCATTAGATCCTTCCTTAACCACCGCACACACATACGTCGGCAGAATGGCACAGGCAGGCAAATGGGCGTACCTGTACATCCCTTTTGAATTAGCCGCCTATCGAGCGCGCGAGCCCGCCGTAGGATCGTGCCCATGTGTCCCGCAAACTCGATAATCGCCAGCGGCCCGAAGAGGCAGAACAGGGAGATGCCTATGTAAACAAGGCATGTCCCTGTTCTGCCTAGCAACATGACAGGAATCTACTGCTCCCTGTCATTGGGAGCAGTGATCTCTGTCATGTTGTAGCGAGCCCATCCCCCCACAGTTAGAATCACTCCCTAGGACACACTTTTACCCCTTGATCGCCACCTAGTGTTTAACCCTTTCCCTGCCAGTGTCTTTTATACAGTAATCAGTGGCTAGTTGTAGCTCTGATCACTGTATAAATGACAATGGTCCCAAAATAGTGTCCGATGTGTCCACCATAATGTCGCAGTCCCGAAAAAAATTGCAGATCGCCACCATTACTAGTAAAAAAAAATAAAAATGCCATAAATCTATCTCCTATTTTGTAGACACTATAACTTTTGCTCAAACCAATCAATATACACTTCCGATTTTGTTTACCCAAAATATGTGGGGGAAAAAAGGACATCAATTTTGTTTGGGTACAACGTCGCATGACCGTGTAATTGTCAGCTAAAGCGATGCAGTACATAATCGCAAAAAATGCTCTTGTCAGGAAGGGGGTAAATCCTTCCGGGGGTTGAAGTGGTTAAAGAGGTTGTAAAGCCAACATATGCTATGTGCATTTCACAGTAGTTAAATGTCCAACATTAAACAATTCATCTGTGTAATTCCACAAAAAAAAACACATTTCTTACATCTTATTTTCATCCTGAAAGAGCGGGTCACACGATCGCTTTCCTAGCTCAGAGCATGGCGGACTTGCAGGTGGTTGTGTCTACATCAATGAGCATGTGCGTTACTACCAGAAGTGATAAACTTAAGCACATACCCGGCTGCGAACGTCACTTCTGCAAATGATGTACGGGTCCATTGATGTGACTGTGGAAGCTGCGATCAATCAAGGGAGGAGAGGTGGGGGGCGTGGCTACACATTGACCACGGAAGATACAGGCACACTGCGCCCTTGCACAGCCTGCCTGTATCTAAAAACGGGATGACATGGGACCCAAAGTGACCACGCTAACCTAGATTGGCTTCCATGCTAGCGTGGTCAGTTTTTAACCAGGAAGTGAAGAACTGGCAAGATCAACCAGGTAATAAAGAAAGAGTACAAGCACAAATAACCAATTTATATAAAAATTACATATAAAATCTTTAACCCCTTCCCGCCGACCGAACGCATATATGCGTCCTCGGCTTTCCGGGGTTATACCGGGATGATGCCCGCAGCTGCAGGCATCATCCCGGTACCGTTGTTTTCAGCGGGCGATCGGCTACCCGAATATAACAACCGATGCGGCTAAAAGCCGCTCGGTTGTTATACCGGAGGAGCGGGAGGGGACATCCCCCCCCTCCCGCCGCCTCCCGCCGCTGTTACCGGGCCTCCCGTGCGATCGGGAGGCCCGGTGTCCGGTCCGCTGCCTTCGGCGGCTGGGGGCGGACTGGAACGAAGCTGCGAGTGGCTTCGTTCCAGCCTTCTTCTTGTAAATGCGGAAGCGACGTCATGACGTCACTTCCCGTTTACTCGGCTGCCAATGGCGCCGAATTTAAAAAAGTACACAGTATTCAGAATCGCCGTTTTCGGCGATCTGAATACTTTGAAGTGTAAAGGAGGGATGGGGGGTCTTTTAGACCCCCCATCCCTCCATAAAGAGTACCTGTCACCACCTATTACTGTCACAAGGGATGTTTACATTGCTTGTGACAGCAATAAAAGTAAAAAAAAAAAAAAAAAAATTTAAACACAATTTATAAAGTACAAAAATAAATAAATTAAATAAAAAAAAAAAAAAAATTTTTTTTAAAGTGCCCCTGTCCCCGCGAGCTCGCGCAGCGAAGAAAACGCATACGGAAGTCGCGCCCGCATATGTAAACGGTGTTCAAACCACACATGTGAGGTATCGCCGCGATCGTCAGAGCGAGAGCAATAATTCTAGCTCTAGACCTCCTCTGTAGCTCAAACCTGGTAACCGTAAAATTTTTTTAAAGCGTCGCCTATGGAAATTCAAAGGTACCGTAGTTCGTCGCCATTCCACGAGTGCGTGCAATTATAAAGGGTGACATGTTTGGTATCTATTTACTCGGCGTAACATCATCTTTCACATTATACAAAAAAATTGGGGTAACTTTACTGTTTGGATTTTTTAAAATTCATGAAAGTGTCACTTTTCCAAAAATTTGCGTTTAAAACACCGCTGCACAAATACCGTGTGATAAAAAATATTGCAACAATCGTCATTTTATTCTCTAGATTCTTTGCTAAAAAAATATATATAATGTTTGGGGGTTCTAAGTAATTTTCTAGCAAAAAATATGGATTTTAACTTGTAAACACCAAATTTCAAAAATAGGCTTAGTCATGAAAGGGTTAAAGAGACAGATGTATTACATTTTATTTTTAAGTTTACACACACTTTAACTCTCAGGGACACCCCCCCCCCCCCCCATTTTCCCATTTAGGGGTTTGTAAGGTGTTGAGGAAATATTCTTCTATGGTAGACTCCCCTTCTCTTATTGACTCTTGGTCCTCTTTAGGCTTCCTATCTATACAAATACAAAAAAAAAAGTCACGCTTGGGCTCCAATAAGTCAAAAAACCTATTAAAAAAGCTTCTACGCAATATTGCAGGAAACAATATAAAATATAAAACAAATATTTCACACAGTGCAGCGCTAGAAAGACCATCTTCCTATCTATACCTGGAAGCCTGGACTCGTGGCAGGCCATTCAGATGGTCTCTATCAACCTAGAAGATCCTGGCATGACCCATCAGTCTGCTGGCGTGTATAGGGTGATCTTTTCTCCTGCCTTGGGGGGAACTCTACTTGGCATGGTGTCCCTTACCTGGGGTTTAAGTTGGTCCTCAATTTGTTAAGGGATGCCACGGAGTCAACCTTCTGAACTGGACTCAGTGGTTTGGTCCCTATGCTAGATGACTGTCTACGCTCAACTATACTGTCTTCCTTTGAGACCATGTATTTCCTGGCTTCAACCAGTAGTCTCCATACCAAAGGATGAGGTCAGCACACCTGGGTGCTCCCCATCTCCTGAATGGAGGGAAGTAATTATCACTGGGGACTCTCTGCTACCTTGGTACATCAGCAGGCAGAACACACAGTAACCCCTGTTGGTGATAGGTTCAGAGGTCTCAGTGGGACATGATCACCTGGAAATAGATCCTCTTTCCATGACTCATCTGCAGCCTTTGTGGAAGTTCCTCCCGATCCCTTCCTTGGTTTTCTGTCCTTAACCAGGGTGCGTCAGAAGATTGTAAGAACCATGTTCTGGGTCAAGATTAGGAAGGTATCCTGCATTACATAAGAAAGAGTATCCAGCGCTGACCCAGAAGGACCCAAACAATAGTAAACTGCTAGCAGACACTAAAGGCTAATTCAATAAACACCTCAAATAGACATAAGTAAATAAAGTGCTGCGCAATTCATAAGAGTCCATAATAAAATAATAAAAAAACACAAATGGTGTTGGTGCAGATAAGCAAATGAAGCGCAGGTGACACACAAAGGAAACGGATCTCAAATCGGGTGTCTGTGATCCCTCCACTGCACACAGATGGCCTCTCACCTCACAGATTCGACCTGAGACAGGTCACATAGCGAGAGTCAGTGTAAATGACACAGCAATCCAGGCAAACACACCAACCAAAGCCTCTCCGGGATGTGTCTCAGTCAGCATAGTATGGCGTATGTAAAGAGATAACAAAGCGATCTAATGCTCTCTGTATGTTCAATCTTTTATTAAATAAAGGGAAAGATGTGTTGCACTTACATATAACGGCACTCAGATCCGAGTGCCGGCAGACAAACGAAAGTGATAACAAACGAGATGGCCGCGGGTGACGTCATGCGAGCACCTGACCCCCTGTACGAGTTACGCCCGTAGGCGGGACTTCATCAGCGTGGGGCAGAGTGCACGCAGATGGCCCGCTAGTTATTTGTATTGCCATAGTGAGCCAATCGGGGAGCTGGACACAATGATCCAATGGCCAGCTCAATTAGAAATCTTAAATCGGGCTACAACTGAAGGTAAAAACCAAACCAAAAGTGCTGCTGTGCTTATAAATACAAATACTGGCGCAAATTTATTTAAAATTCATATAGGGATAACTCATAACTTTTATTTATATATATATATATATATATATATATATATATGTGTGTGTTATAAATATCAAAAAAAGAAAAAACAAAAGAAACGCCTTCATTTGCATAGATATAAGACAGAAAAGAAATCCTGTGCAGCCCATTAGTAAATAAAAATAAATATGATTAAAAATCTATATAAAGATCTTATATAGAAACATAAACGTCATCCATAGCCATCGTGTAAATAAAACCATATACAAAAAATTAAATATTGAACCAAAAATCATAGACAGTAATATATAAAAAAAAAATTTATATGAGATACAAAGATAAATATATATATATATATATATATATATATATATATATATATATATATATATATATATATATATATATATATATATATATAAAATATACAATTTTCAAATAAAAATAAAATTTTAAGAACAAGGGCAGAGCTATATACAAACAGGAACTGAATACAAAACAGAATAATAAACTATCTATTTGAGATAAAACAGTTAAGATCAAAATCCACATTCATTCCTGCAGGTGACATAACCTTGGTTTCGTAGATCCAGAAGGATTCTCTACGACTTAACTGTCTTATAGTGACCAGCTCTCCAGTGACAGGGGACTTTTTCTATACCCCAAAATTTAAGACATTTGGGGTCCCTTTGGTGACAGGATCTAAAATGTCTTGAGACACTATGCGTCTTCACTCCCCTTTTGATATTGCTGATATGTTCGCCCACCCATACATGTAGTGCTCTTGAGGTGCGACCTACATATTGTAGGCCACAATCGCACTCGAGCATGTAGACAACCCCTACAGATGTACATATGATAAGGCTTTCAATCTAATAACATTTTTGGGTAACGCTTGAGACAAACTCTTTATGCTTCCTAATGTTTCTACTGGCATTTTTACAAGGAGCACATCTGCCACACGCGTAGAAACCGAACAAGAATTTGAAAAGCCTATTATCCGCCATTTTTGGTGGGTCCACTACTCCTGGTGCTAAACAGTCACGAAGAGAGGGTGCCTTGCGATAGATAAACTTAGGGTATGGAGGGAGAGTAGGTCCCAAAGTCCGGTCACATTTAAGTATAGGCCAGTGTTTGGCAATAATTCTCTCTAATTTCTTATATTGGATATTATAATCCAATAAAATTCTATAGCCAGCCGTATTATCTTGAACATCATTGGTCTTGACCTTATCTGCCACAATGGTACTCCTATCTGTTAGCCTGACTTTCTCAATTTCTGAGTCAATCATAGGCTGTGTATTTCCTTTTTCTTTAAACCTAGCTGCCAAAATCTGCGATTGAGATAGAAACTCCTCCTCCGAGGTGCAATTGCGTCTTAGCCGGATGAATTGGCCTCTGGGAATATTACACAGCCAGGACCTATGATGGCAACTGGTAAGTGGGATATAGGCATTCCGGTCAGTGGCCTTAAAATGGTTTCTACTCTGGAAACTATTCCCATTCTTGAAGATTTCAAAGTCTAGAAAAGTAATCTGTTGATGTTCTATGGTCCAAGTAAGCTGGATGTTTTTGTTATTGCTGTTAAGTTTATCAATGAATACCTGGAGACTCATCACATCACCCTCCCAAACCATAATTATATCATCAATGTACCTTTTGTAACATGTTAACTGAGGGGGAGGGTCATGAAAAATGACATCTTCTTCCCAGTGGGCCATAAAAAAAGATTGGCCACACTGGGAGCAAAGCGTGCGCCCATGGCCACGCCATGCATCTGCAAGAAATAATCACCACTGAACCAAAAATAAGCACAGCAGCACTTTTGGTTTGGTTTTTACCTTCAGTTGTAGCCTGATTTAACATTTCTAATTGAGCTGGCCATTGGATCATTGTGTCCAGCTCCCCGATTGGCTCACTGTTGATCATTATGGCAATACAAATAACTAGCGGGCCGTCTGCGTGCACTCTGCCCCACGCTGATGAAGTCCCTCCTACGGACGTAACGCGCACAGGGGGTCAGGTGCTCGCATGACGTCACCCGCGGCCATCTCGTTTGTTATCACTTTCGTTCGTCTGCCGGCACTCGGATCTGAGTGCCGTTATATGAAAGTGCAACCCATCTTTCTCTTTATTTAATAAAAGATTGAACATACAGAGAGCATTAGATCGCTTTGTTATCTCTTTACATACGCCATACTATGCTGACTGAGACACATCCCGGAGCGGCTTTGGTTGGAGTGTTTGCCTGGATTGCTGTGTCAGTTACACTGACTCTCGCTATGTGACCTGTCTCAGGTCGAATCTGTGAGGTGAGAGGCCATCTGTGTGCGGTGGAGGGATCACAGACACCCGATTTGAGATCCGTTTCCTGTGTGTGTCACCTGCACTTCATTCGCTTATCTGCACCAACACCATTTGTGTTTTTTTATTATTTTATTATGGACTCTTATGAATTGCGCAGCACTTTATTTACTTAGGTATCCTGCATTGTCCCTCTGTCCACCGCCAGAGGTGGTAAATTGAATGGGGTTTTTACTCATCCTCCTTTTGGTGTTCATGGGCACCAGTCTGGGGTTGCGGTAAGAGGAGATCCTCCACTGGGGACACCTATCTGGTGACAATTGTCTTAGGGTGTATTTACCCCCACTTAGGAGAGAGATGCTCCCACATCCTGTTGTCTCCCCTCTGCAGGAAGTAAGGAAATCTCTTGGTATACAGACCGCAAAATAAAAAAAAAACTTACTGTTCCCTTCTCTTATCTAAATTATTTTTTTTAAAAACATTGCTTCCATTTTGCGTTTTCTTCTACACTTTGATTTTCTAGCTGCTTTTTCTTTTTCAACCTGTCCAGGACATTACTACAAGGGCATATGACTATCCTACTACTTAGTCTAAAGTTATTGTGCTAATATTCCTAAGCCTACATGCAGAGAAAAATGATGCAGGATGTAGAAATATATAAATGGATGGTGCAGCCAAGTATTAACAATACAAAATAAAGAAACTTTTTCTACCAATCTTTTTTTAAAGGATATTTTCTTCATAAATACAGGTACATTTGAAAGTTTTTTTATTTTACTTGTTTATTTTTGCAGGTTTCAATACAATGGAGCATCAGAAACCATAGTGTGGCGTCAGAAAGGCTATAAATATGTGTGTACACTAAGCAAATCTCTTAGCAAAACACTGTACTGTAAAGAAGAATGGCACGTCTGGTGAATGCAAGAAATGTTACAATACATGGAAAGTGGCTTATTACATTGCAGATGTGCTGCTCAACTTCCCCTGTGCTCTCACAAAGACATGGAAATCATACCTTAGGTTCGGACACGTGAATCTGGAATATTTTGTATTCTGTACTCTGGTGCACTACAGTTACGTACTTGTGATTGTGTTTAGTGTTGCAGCTAGGAATAATGGCTATGCTGAGCACCAGGGGGAGTGCAGTGTTTACATTGTATGACAGCAATCCAGTACATGTGCTGGTTTGATAGCTCAGGCACTATTGCCCATAACATTCAGTTAATTTGCAGTTAGTGAGGACTTTTTTTTTTCATTTTGCCTAGAAATGTATACAGTTATGCCGCGTACACACGATCAGAATTTCCGTCAGAAAAAACTTGGATGGTTTTTCCAACGGAATTCCGCTCAAGCTTGCCTTGCATACACACGGTCACACAAAAGTTCTCTGAACTTTTGACCGTCAAGAACGCGGTGATGTACAAAACTACGACGAGCCGAGAAAATAAAGTTCAATACGTCCAAGCATGCGTCAAATTGTTTCCGAGCATGCATGATTTTTTGCGCGTCTGAATTGCATACAGAAGAATGCATTTTCGGATAGGAACTTTTCCCGACTGAAAAATAGAGAACATGTTCTCAATATTTTGCTGGCTGGAATTCCGCCAGCAAAAGACCGATGGAGCATACACACAGTCGCATTTTCCAACAAAAAGCTCTCATCGGAGTTTTGCTGGCAGCATTTCCGATCGTGTGTACGCGGCATAACTCCTAGAACCGAAGTGCTAGCCCCGGCTCGCCTCCGTGGTAAATCGTGTGTCTCCAGTGGGCATATCAGTTACACCTGGAGCTGTGAGTTTATTTTTTTGGGCTTTGCAGCTCCTAGAACCTCTTGACAGTTACAGGAAACCTGTGGTTAGGGAAAGATATATAGTTTGCCATTCCTCTCTGGATGATCTGATATCTTCAATAACTGCTGAACCATATCAGATCAGGTATTAAGAACCAATCAAGAGTTCCGATTGATCCCATTACTCAGTGACATTTTTGAAGCACTTTTTTGATGGCATTTTGTTGTAAACTCATAAAAGCAGGTAATCCGTTGGATGAATGATTGTATACTAGTTACATGTGCTGCTGGTGAAAGGATGGAGGAGGTCACAATGTGTTCATGGCAGCACCATCCAAGTCGATTCTAAAGATGCATTTTAAATTAATTAGTACATATTCCAGTTTAATAATGTGTGTGTATATATCATTTCTTAATTGTTGTAAACTTTTACTATTTGTCATTTAAAGTAAATAAAATAATTTCTTTCATAAACACATGGTTTTCATTTAAATATTGTCTTCTGTCCTTTCTTATCAGTTGAGGGACACGAGTCTTTCATCTTTGGGTTATACTTCAATCTACAAGAGGATTAAGCACTTGCAAACGAAATACTGTAGACCAACCCACGATAAACCCTCCTACTGCCAGCAGTTTTTGGTAGTGCTTTAGGATGGTGGATGTCTTTTCTTCACCTCTCCTGGGAAAAATTAAACCTAATTTCAAAGCATAATTTTTTTTTCTACACTTGAGACTCTGCTCTGCCTTACTGTTAGAGTTGGTCTCTTCAAGTGTAACTCTCTAGGGTGGCCATCCTCTGTCTTGCTTTTGGAGTGCCATGGATTCTACTGCTCTTCGAGCACTGGGTTTCATGTAAGGAGCTTTCCAGGCTCCATTCTATTAACAAGTTCACCACAGAGTTCTTTCCAGATGTAGTCCTTGGCATTGGCTAAGCGCTTGCTATGTCTCTGAAGACTTTTTGTGAATAGACTGAATGTGCTGCGTACCAGAAGCATCCTAATTTGCTTGAAGATCTTGGGAGCCTTACAAAATTACTGCTTTCCAACAGTTCCTTGTGCAGAATGAGTTGATGCTAAGGAAGTACTGACATCATTTGCTGGGTTGAGTATCATGCACTCCATTTTCTCCTGTCATTGGGTCTTTGAAGAAGCATCTCCCTTACTCCTGCATTGCAAACAGCCACTTATAACTGATCTTTGGTCCTTTTCTGCTGCTCATCTACAGTGACTACCTCCGGCCATCCAACCCTCCCAGTCACCAGCTGTTTGGGTCTTGAGATTACTTGATGCCTTGAATACCCAACCAATCAGCGCAGTCAATTTCCAGACCAAATATGCACTAGAAATAAATCAATGCACCAAAAGTTTTCTGCTAAAATATTGTTAAGTGATTTCACCACACTCCTAAATGTATAAAGACATCAACAGTGATGTAGCGCATCCATATACAATCATGTATCCAAAAATGTCCCAAATAATGAAAAGTCCATTCAGAAGTGTGCAACAACCAATGTATGATTTCACTACACTCCTAAGTGCATATAATCATAAACAGTGATATAGCACACTCATATATATATATATATAATAATTTATTTTAAAAAAATCCCAAGTAAGTCCATTCAGAACTGTGCATCCAACCACCAATGTGCCGTGATATCACCACACCCCTAAATACATATTAACAATAAATGGTGATGTATCACAACCATATATAATCATTAATACAAAAAAGTCCCAAACAATAAAAAGCCCATTCAGAAGTCCACAGCATTTCAGCAACATTACAGGCTGGCCCCAGTTCTACAATCCAGCAGGGTCTGGGTATGGTCCTCCAAGGCACAGCTGAGAAGTCACCCGATCCTTAACTAGTTACAGACCAGAAGATTTGGCTGCTTAATGACCAGGCCATTTTTTGCGATACGGCGCTGCATCGCTTTAACTGACAATTGCGCGGTCATGCGATGCTGTACCCAAACAAAATTGACGTACTTTTTTTCCCAAAAATAGAGATTTCTTTTGGTGGTATTTGATCGCCTTAGCGTTTTTTATTTTTTGTGCTATAAACAAAAAAAGAGCAACAATTTTGAAAAAAAGTTTTTACTTTTTGCTGTAATAAATATCCCCAAAAATGTTTTTAAAAAACACATTTCTTCCTCAGTTTAGGCCAATATATATTTTTCTACATATTTTTGGTAATAAAAATCGCAATAAGCATATATTAATTGGTTTGAGCAAAAGTTATAGCATCTACAAACTATGGGAAAGATTTATGGCATTTTTATTTTTTTTATTTTTTTTTTTACTAGTAATGGCGGTGATCTGTGATTTTTAGCGGTATTGCGACGGACATATCGGACAATTTTGACAAATTTTTGGGACCATTGGCATTTACACAGCAATCAGTACTATAAAAATGCACTATTTACTGTGTAAATGTCACTGGCAGGGAAGGGGTTAACACTAGGGAGGGTGATCAAGGGGTTAAATGTGTGTTCCCTGGGTGTGTTCTAACTGTGGGGGATAGGACTGACTAGAGGAAGAGAAATATGGTTTTTCCTACTTAGTAGGAACAAACGATATGTCTCTTTTCTCTCCTGACAAAACAGGGATTTGTGTGTTTACACACACAAATTCCTGTTCCTGCTCTCGTGCACGCACGGCTGCTATCGCCCTTAAAGGTACAGACATACCCATAAGGTGATTCGCGGGAACAAACCACTTTGCTGACGTATTTGGGCGTGAGCCGGTCAGCAATTGGTTAAAAGAAAAGTTTTTTTGTTTTTTTTTTTAGAATCATACTTGCCTAGATGGATGCAGCATCGGTCCCCTGCCGGCTCTAACACTGAGAACCGAGCAATCAAACATTGCTGATTGCTCCGTGAGCAGAGAGCTGGTGACTGTCAGTCACCATTGTCTGCTCTGCGCCCCCCAAAGCACACTGGAGCGCTGAGCTGTGGAGGAGACGAGAGCGGCTGGCTCAGCTTCTCAGCAGCTCGCTGAGAGGCTGAGCCAGGTGCCAGTCCAGGGTTCTGGGTGTATTCCGACCATATGATCATGATCTTTGCCCAGCCTGGACCGACTCTGACATCAGCCGACAGCGGGCTTCAGCCCATTGTCTGCTGAAAATGGGTCACAGGAGTGCAGAACGGACTGCACTCCTGTGATCCACAGGAGAAGTACAGTCTAACGAGCTTTGGCTGTACTTCTCCTTTTAAGCTACAGAGGCTTTGGTGCAGCCAGGAATCTTGAAAGGATAATCATCTTGGTAGAAGCATCATCATCAGAGAGAGCAAAATCTTCAAAGGAAGAAGGCAAGTTTCTCAGTACAGAGAAACAGGACACACAAAAATTGAGGCTAGCTGGTAATAATAGGGCTCATATATGAGGATGTCTCTGCTACTTCTTCTTTTTAGCCAATGTTCATGTCAAGGTAGCTGTAATATAGCCCATGGTAAAGACTAATGATCCTGCTGTACTGTACGAATAAGAAACAGCAGGGTCTTTTTTTTTTTTTTTTTTACATTAAAACCATGTACCAATTAAAAGACTTACAGTTACAGAAAGTATACACACCCCTGTTAAAATGTCAGGTTTTTGTGATGTAAAAAAATGAGACAAAGATAAATAATTTTGGAACTTTTTCCACCTTTTAATGTCACCTATAAACTGTACAACTCAATTGAACAACTAACTGAAATCTTTTAGTTGGAGGGAAGTAAAACTAAAAAAACTAAAATAATATGGTTGCATACGTGTGCACACCCTTAAAGTAATACTTGGTTGAAGCACCTTTTGATTTTATTACAGCACTCAGTCTTTTTGGGTATAAGTCTATCAGCGTGGCACATCTTGACTCTGCAAAAACACTCCAGGTCTTTAATCTTCTGGTGAAGCCATTCCTTTGTTGATTTGGATGTCTTGTTACTCTACCCCATAGCCCAGACATATGAAGAATAGGGGAGATTGTTGTCACATGTACCACACAGCCAGTACTTGCCAGATATTCCTGCCGCCTCTTTTAATGTAGCTGTAGGCCTCTTGGCAACCTCCCTGACCAGTTTACTTCTTGTCTTTTCATCAATTTTGGAGGGACGCCCAGTTCTTGGTAATGTCACGGTTATGCCATACCTTCTCCACTTGATGATGACTTTCTTCACTGTGTTCCATGGTAAATCTAATGCCTTGGAAATTCTTTTGTACCCTTCTCCTGACTGTTACCTTTTTTTACTTTTAACCAGTTGCTGACCGCCGCACGATGATTTACGTTGGCACAATGGCACGGGCAGGCATAAGGACTTACCTGTACGTCCTTGCCTGCCTGCGGGCGGGGGGTCCGAGCGGACCCCCCCGGTGCCTGCGGCGGTCGGATTATCGTCAGGGGCGATCAGAGGTGAGGGGGAGGCCACTCATTCGTGGCTCCCCCCTCGCGATCGCTCCTGGCGAATGAAATTCTTCCTCGGCTTCTGTAATGTAAACAGAAGCGGAGGAAGTGATGTCATCTCTCCTCGAGCCGGTCTTTTCGTTCCGGCGCCGAGGAGAGAGGACATCAAGTAAGTTTGCACCAACACTACACTTCCAGTAGAACACGCAGGCACACTTTTCACCCCCCCAATCACCCCCCTGTACCCCCTGTCACACTGACACCAAAAGCAGTTTTTTTTTCTGATTATTGCATTGGTGTCAGTTTGTGACAGTTAGAAGTGGTAGGGCAGTTAGGGTTAGCCCCCTTTAGGTCTAGGGTACCCCCCTAACCCCCCCTAATAAAGTTTTAACCCCGTGATCACCCCCCATCGCCAGTGTCACTAAGCGATCGTTTTTCTGATCGCTGTATTAGTGACACAGGTGACGCTAGTTAGGAAGCTAAGTATATAGGTTCGCCGTCAGTGTTTTATAGCGACAGGGACCCCCATATACTACCTAATAAAGGTTTTAACCCCCTGATTGCCCCCTAGTTAACCCTTTCACCAGTGATCACCGTATAAGTGTTACGGGTGACGCTGGTTAGTTAGTTTGTTTATTGTAGTTTTAGGGCACCCGCCGTTTATTACCTAATAAAGGTTTAACCCCCTAATTGCCTGGCAGTGATACAAGTAAGGTTTTTAGGGTCAGATAAGGTCTGCATCACCCCAGGCAGCGTCAGATTAGCGCCAGTACTGCTAACACCCACGCACACAGCATACACCTCCCTTAGTGGTATAGTATCTGAACGGATCAATATCTGATCCGATCAGATCTATACTAGCGTCCCCAGCAGTTTAGGGTCCCCAAAAACACAGTGTTAGCGGGATCAGTCCAGATACCTGCTAGCACCTGCGTTTTGCCCCTCGGCCCAGCCCACCCAAGTGCAGTATCGATTGATCACTGACACTTACAAAACACTAAGCACACATAACTGCAGCGTTCGCAGAGTCAGGCCTGATCCCCGCGATCGCTAACAGTTTTTTGGCAGCGTTTTGATACAATCGCTGACAGGAGCTTTTTTGCCTGTGAGTCTCACTAGTGTACCACTAAATTTAGAGCCCAAAATGGCAAATCGAAGGTACACTAGTGAAGAGGCCTACACGTTTCTGAGCATGACAGATAGTGAAGAGGAAGTCACTCATCTGTCAGATTCAGGCTCAGAATACAATCCTGTAGATGACAGCGGCTCCATGACAGATAGCTCTGACGACGGAGTTGTGTTCCTTGCCAAGGTCAGGCGTACCAGACCCCAAACTTCTTCTTCTGTCCTTGATGTGCAAGAACCGCAGGGCTCTCGTATGGAGCAGAGCAGTACTAGCACCAATATTCCTTCTGGTGAACTGGCAAGCACCAGCGGCCTAGTAAACCCTGGTTGTACATCCAGCACTGCAGCATCACGTGGTGACGTGACGAATCCCATAAGTGCAGTTCAAGCTGGCGAGGTGGCAAGCACAAGTAGTGTCCCGCTGCCACCAAGAAGATGGACACAGGCCTGTCATACCCATAGTGCCCTTCCTGCTGCATTTGCCAATCCTAATTGGGAACCCACCACTTCTGCAGCACCCGTACTTCCCCCATTCACTGGCCAACCCGGAATTCAGGTGGAAACAGTTGATTTTACGCCACTTGATTTTTATTCACTGTTTTTCACCGAAGATCTCTATAGATCTATTGTGGACCAAAGCAATTTATACGCTGGTCAACACATCGCCACTATTCCCCAGTCCTCCCTTGCCAGAGATTGGAGACCAATTATGGTCTCCGAATTTAAGCTCTTTCTGGGCCTTTCCCTCAACATGGGCATAACTAAAAAGAGTGAGTTGCGGTCATATTGGTCCACTGACCCAATTCACCATATGCCCTTGTTCTCCGCCTCCATGACCAGGGCACGATACGAGCAGATCTTGTGGTTCATGCACTTCAACAACAATGAACTCTGTCGTCCTCGTGGAGACCCTGAATACGATAGGCTCTACAAAATTCAGCCCCTCGTAAACCACTTCAACCAACATTTTGCAGACTTGTTTACTCCCCATCAAGTTGTCTGCGTTGATGAGTCCCTGATTAAATTTTCTGGCCACTTGTCATTCAAACGGTACCTTCCCAGCAAGCGTGCCAGATACGGGGTCAAGATGTATAAGCTCTGTGACAGGGCCACAGGCTATACATGTAGTTTTATGGTTTACGAAGGCAAAGATAGTCACGTAGAGCCGACAAAGTGCCCTGACTACATAGGAAGCGCTGGCAAGATTGTGTGGGACTTGGTGTCACCCTTATTCGGAAAGGGGTACCATTTATATGTGGACAATTATTACACGAGTGTGCCACTTTTTAGTCACCTTTTTGATCATCAAATTGGAGCATGTGGCACCGTGCGATCAAATCTCCGGGGCTTTCCCCAGCGGCTTGTAGATTCCCGTCTTAGGCTGGGGGAGAGAGCCTGCTTGTGGTGTAAAAATTTGCTCGCTATGAAGTGGAGGGACAATAAGAATGTTTTCGTTCTTACCTCCCTTCATGCAGACACGAAGGTCCAAATTACTACGGTGACTGGTGTTATGGAGAAACCCCTCTGTGTCCACGAATATAACCAAAATATGGGAGGGGTGGACCTCAACGACCAGTTGTTGGCACCGTACCTAGTTGCCCGTAAGGCCAGACGCTGGTACAAAAAAGTGTATACTTATTTCTATTGGCTTTGTTGAACGCTCATGTGCTATACAGAGCTTCAGGACAGACTGGATCCTTCCTTAAATTCCAGGAAGAGATTGTCAGAGCCCTTCTGTATCCAGACGGTGCTCCACCTCACCTTCCCCAACCAAATGCAGTAAGCCGGCTGCATGAGAGGCATTTTCCTTATGTCCTCCCGAGTACCCCTACCCAACGAGCCCCCCAAACCAAATGTCGTGTCTGCAGAAAGCGCGGATATAGGCGTGTGTAAAAATGTAGAGAGGGTGTAAAAACCTTCTCTTCTCACAGACACGTGTTATGTCAACAGTGTCTTAGGCGTTTTGTTCAAAAGTTCAGTAGCCAGGCTGTCTTAAAACAAAGTGTGAGTTTATTTGGTCACACTTGGCAACAACTTGAAAATATATACAAAGTTAAATTCTTCTTACAGCTTGATGTAGTAAAACAAAAATAATAGGAACAAAAACTTGTATCAAGAAGGTTCAAGAGATGTCTCAGCTCCGTCTGTTCTTCTCTATGTCAGAGAGATGTCCGCTCTAGCAGCTGTTTGTGAGGTAGGCTGTATTTAGGCCTAATGTAAACGAAATGTCTTCTGTAGAGTAAGAATGCGTGTGTTCTTCTTTGTGTATGTGAAAAGGTAGTGAAGTCCTTCTGTGTGTGTGTGAAGGACATGTCTTGTGTGTGTGTGTGGTGTGTCGTGTGTGTGTAGTAAAGTGTGTGCGCCGTGCGTGTGTCGTGCGTCCTGAAGTGAAGTGTCACTCTGTTTTTATACTATTTCAAATCAACTAGTCAGCAGACTAAAGCCATAGCCATATACGGCTAGAACTAAAAATGAAATGATCATATTCGTGATTCTTCTAAATATTCTCTTTCCCATGAGCTAACACGTCTCTTAAACTTCTTGATTGTCAGTAACACACAGAAGATTCTTATAAAAAACTAAAGGTGAATGACCTTTCCAAATGGCCGAATTCTTGTAATGGATATTCTTTAAGCTACAGAAATGCAATTCTGTACCAAACCTTACAAATGCATATTAAACTATAATTGGATACATATAAACATATATTACTTCACACAAACTCAATCTAGCTAACTAATTAAATAACTATATCAAATAACTAACTATATTATGGATAATATGTTTTTACCTTTAAAAAGATCTTTACAATAAAGTCTATGACAGATATACTGAGTATATTCTTATCTGTGAAACCACTGACCTACTGACCTCTAGCCATTAACTTTGCACATGCAGAACAACTGTTACAAAAATGACATGCACACAACCTAGCTATTTCAAGATTCGTCTTATGCTGAGCTGAGTGAGCTTTTTCAAAGTCAAAGCATAAAAGGGAACCCAGACTGCATACTTACAGATCTTGATTATAAAGCCGAATTAATATAATTATTCTACAGCGTGACACCCGCTATTGTCCCTCCTGTCCTGACAATCCTGGTCTTTGCATTGGTGAGTGTTTTGAGCGCTACCATACACTAATTGAGTTTTAGCGTAGGATACAGCATTGCACAGACTAGGACACACTTTCACAGGGTCTCCCAAGATGCCATCGCATTTTGAGAGACCCAAACCTGGAACCAGTTACAGTTATAAAAAAAAATAAATAAAAAAATACACAAAAAAAAAAATAATAAAAAAACAAAAATAGTTGTCGTTTTATTTTTCTCTCTCTATTCTCTCTCTATTGTTCTGCTCTTTTTTACTGTATTCTATTCTGTAATGTTTTATTGTTGTTATGTTTTATCATGTTTGCTTTTCAGGTATGTAATTTTTTTATAGTTTACTGTGTTTTATTGTTAACCATTTTTTTGTTTTCAGGTACACCAGTACGCCATTCAGCTGCAGCGCAGATTTATTTATCTTGACAGCAACAGCATTTGACCCACGATACATAAAGCCGTGACTCCAGCGCTGTCGGAGGTGATTTCACCACCACAGTTACATACTTCAGCATATATGCCGAAGCGTGGGGGCAGCAGTGGGTGGAGGAGCGATTTGCTCCTACCTTTTGCGGGAGGATGCCCCCATGCTTCGGCATATATATATTTTAGGCACAGGTTGCGTTAAATGTTTTATTTTTTACTATGTTTTTTTTTGTATTTGCTTTCCAGGTATGGTAAGTCTTACTGTTATACTGTAATGTTATTTTGTTTTATTGTTAACCATCATTTGCTTAGCAGGTACGCCATTCAGTTGCAGCGCGGATTTATTAATCTTGACAGCAACAGCGTTTGCTCCCACGATACATAAAGCCGTGACTCCAGCGCCGTCGGAGGTGATTTCACCACCACAGTTACATACTTCAGCATATATGCCGAAGCGTGGGGGCAGCAGTGGGCGGAGGAGCGATTTGCTCCTATCTTTTGCGGGAGGATGCTCCCATGCTTTGGCATATATAAACGATGCATATATGCCCATCATTAGAAGTGGGTGGATGAAGGGAGGTATTCTAATGGTGGGCATACCCACCGATCAATCTCTTTTTCGTTCAGCCCACAGGCTGCATGAAAAAAAAGTTTACAATTTATGCCCAACAAGGACCAGCAAGGTACTGGTATGTTGCTGGACTTTGAGTGGTTATACCAGAATGATGCCTGCAGGTTTAGGTATCATCTTGGTATCATTCTTTTCAGCCAGCGGTCGGCTTTCATGTAAAAGCAATCCTAGCAGCTAATTAGCCTCTAGACTGCTTTTACAAGCAGTGGGAGGGAATGCCCCCCACCGTCTTCCATGTTTTTCTCTGGCTCTCCTGTCCCAACAGGGAACCTGAGAATGCAGCCGTTGATTCGGCCAGCTGACCATGGAGCTGATCAGAGACCAGAATTGCTCCAATCATCTCTATGGCCTAAGAAACCTGAAGCTAGGAGCATTTTATGACTTAGATTTCGCCGGATGTAAACAGCGCCATTGGGAAAGCATTTTATCACACCGATCTTGGTGGGGTCAGATGCTTTGAGGTCAAAGGAGAGATCTAGGGTCTAATAGACCCCAATTTTTTCAAAAAAGAGTACCTGTCACTACCTATTGCTGCCATAGGGGATATTTACATTCCCTGAGATAACAATAAAAATGCTAAAAAAAAGTGAAAGCAACAGTTTACAAATAAGATAAAAAAAGAAAAAAAAGAAGCACCCCTGTCCCCCCACTTTCACGCAAAGGTGAACGCAAGCGTCGGTCTGGCGTCAAATGTAAACAGCAATTGCACCATGCATGTGAGGTATCGCCACGAAGGTCAGATTGAGGGCAGTAATTTTAGCAGTAGACCTCCTTTGTAAATGGTGGTAACCTGTAAAGGCTTTTAAAAATGTATTTAGTTTGTCGCCACTGCACGTTTGTGCGCAATTTTAAAGCATGTCGTGTTTGGTATCCATGTACTCGGCCTAAGATCATCTTTTTTATTTCATCAAACATTTGGGCAATATAGTGTGTTTTAGTGCATTAAAATGTGTTTTTTCCCAAAAAAATGCGTTTGAAGAATCGCTGCACAAATACTGTGAAAAAAAAAAAATGAAACACCCACCATTTTAATCTGTAGAGCCTTTGCTTTAAAAAAAATATATAATGTTTCAAAGTAATTTTCTTGCAAAAAAAATAATTTTTTCATGTAAACAAAAAGTGACAGAAGGGGCTTTGTCTTCAAGTGGTTAGAAGAGTGGGTGATGTGTGACATAAGCTTCTAAATGTTGTGCATAAAATGCCAGGACAGTTCAAAACCCCCCCCCACGTTTTCGAAGCCCCGTACGCGGCTAGGCTCCCAAAAAGTCCCACACATGTGGTATCCCCGTACTCAGGAGAAGCAGCAGAATGTATTTTGGGATGTAATTCCACATATGCTCATGGCATGTTTGAGCATTATATCATTTAGTGACAACTTGCAAGAAAAAAAAAAAAAGTTTGTCATTTGCCCGCAGCTCTTGTCAAAATATAAAATATTCCATGGACTCAACATGCCTCTCAGCAAATAGCTTGGGGTGTCTACTTTCTAAAATGGGGTCATTTGGGGGGGGTTGTGCCATCTTGGCATATTATGGCCTTCAAAACTGTGATAGGTAGTGAGGAGAGGAGTGAAATCAAAAATTTACGCCATTAGAAATCCTTAAGGCGGTGCTTGGTTTTCGGGGCCCTGTACGCGGCTAGGCTCCCAAAAAGTCCCACACATGTGGTATCCCCGTACTCAGGAGAAGCAGCTAAATGTATTTTGGGGTGCAATTCCACATATAACCATGGCATGTGTGAGCAATATATCATTTAGTGACAACTTTTTGTAAAATTTTTTTTATTTTTATTTTTTTATCAATATTCAATCACTTGGGACAAAAAAAATATAATATTCAATGGGCTTAACATGCCTCTCAGCAATTTCCTTGGGGTGTCTACTTTCCAAAATGGGGTCATTTGGGGGGGGGGGGTTGTACTGCCCTGCCACTTTAGCACCTCAAGAAATGAGATAGGCAGTCATAAACTAAAAGCTGTGTAAATTCCAGAAAATGTACCCTAGTTTGTAGATGCTATAACTTTTGCGTAAACCAATAAATATACGCGTATTGACTTTTTTTTACCAAGGACATGTGGCCGAATACATTTTGGCTTAAATGTATGACTAAAATTGAGTTTTTTGGATTTTTTTATAACAAAAAGTTGAAAATATCATTTTTTTTCAAAATTTACGGTCTTTTTCCGTTTATAGCGCAAAAAATAAAAACCGCAGAGGTGATCAAATACCATCAAAAGAAAGCTCTATTTGTGGGAAGAAAAGGACGCAAATTTTGTTTGGGTACAGCATTCCATGACTGCGCAATTAGCAGTTAAAGCGACGGAGTGCCAAATTGTAAAAAGTGCTCTGGCCAGGAAGGGGGTAAATCCTTCCGGGGCTGAAGTGGTTAAACAGTAACTTTTATTAGAAAATGTTTTTTTTTACAAGTAAAGTATATGCACAACAAATGTCAAATCAGCTTGACAATATTACAAATGGTTATCACAGTTAGACATCCCTAATATATCATACTGTAAGGTAAGAAACCTATTGACATATAAACCAAAACAGGTATTAGAACTTTCCTGGTACATTTTGAGCATATGTTTTTTTTCCCTTCACGGTTTCCACATGTTATTGGTGTTAACATTGGAGGACCAATTGTACATAATAAAGAGTCACCTGGTTAATTACAAGTTTCAGGAGCTTTTAACCACCTATTCCAAATCTTGGTATACTTTGACAGCCTCTGCGAGTGTATATGAGTTTTTTTTTTATAAGGCAAGCTGTTATTCACCTCTACTATCCAGTTATTAAGCTCAGGAGGATTGGCTCTCGTCCACTGCCTGGCAATACCTTTCCATGCAGAAAAAATCATTTCTGACTGATACTTTTTAACAAAGAGATCCCTCTGATGCTTTGTAAGCTCTCTGCGGACCATGGCATTTGCTGTAGGATGCGATTAAGAAAATGTCAGGAAAGACCTACTGGAACATTTGAACTTTATTAGGAGTTAATCAGAGGCAATTTAAATGATGGCAGGTGTGTGCTGACTCCTATTTAACATGAGTTTGAATGCGATTGCTTAATTCTGAACACAGCTACATCCCCAGTTATAAGAGGGTATGCACACTTATGCAACCACGTGATTTTATTTTTTTTATTATTAGTTCAGTCTTATTTTATTGAAAGACCAGAATTAACATACATGAGATTTAACATAATGAAACCATAATAGCAGTTACATGAGGTACGGTAGTGACAATTCTAAAAGGTCAAATTGGTCTAATTTTTGTGCTACAACAGGTTACATAGTGTATCAGGGGGGAATGTATATGTATACTGATATACAACTAGCACAAAGCGGTAACATCCTGATGTAACAGGATGTATTGTTATACGGTAAAACAAAATATGAGACACAAAAGAACTAACTCTTGCATAAAGCAATTGTCATAAGGATCACAAATCATTCCATCGGAAAGGTAAGTGTTGTGTGATTTATACGCAAAAAGCAGTTGTATATTGGTGTAAAACATAAGTGATAAAAAACAAAGAAAGACAGGGAGACATATAGGCTAGGAGGTAGAGGTACCTGCTCCGCCCTCTGCTGACGGCACAAACTCCGAAGAATACCAAAACATTGACCAAGAAGTCCATGTGATGGAAAACTGTTCCTCTTTATCATTTTCCTGGGCCAACAAACGTTCCAGGTTTCTAATACGATCTACTTCAATAGCCCAATTACTAAGGGAGGGCATGTCCGTCGATTTCCAGTGTCAGGGGATCACTGTCTTTTTTTATTGATTTTAGAGGGCCTTGAATCATAGATCATTCATCTCCGGTGAAGTTTGGAGGGTTGTCGCCATCAGCTTGCAGTACAGGTCAAAATTTGTTTGCCAGAATTTCCTGACAGGAGCGCACTCCCACCATATGCGGAGCAAGGTACCCCTAGAACCCAGAGATCTACAGCAAGCGTCCGATAGGGAGGGATCAAAATGTCTTATAGTTGTATGGCACTGTACCATCTGGTTACCAATTTAAACCCTTTCTCTTGGGTTTTAGTTGCTAAAGAAAGTTTGTGTGTCAGAATAAAGCATTTTACAGATTACAGTTGAGAGACTACATGGGTCGGAGGGTCAGCCTGTAGGAGCATGTCCTCAAATCCCAGAGGTTCAGATAGGATATCGGACAAAGAAGGAAAACTGCGAATATATGATAGGACTGTCATCTGTCATCAGGGATGAATCTGCACAGAGAACTTGGGCAAGTCTCCTGCATTCATCTTTCCGCCAAGGCCCAAACTCCGACCTACTCACGGTAGATGGGAAGGCAGTGGTCCCAAAGAAGAGTCATGGGTCCTAACTGTTTGGACATGGTTCCAGCTAAGTTCAGTCGATCCCAAATTTGAAGTGTCTGACGTGTAAGGTCAGCCAAAAGAGACGGATTGTTATGACATACAGCAGGGGTCCTTGGAAGAGCACACAGCTCAATCGAGTATAAGTGGTTTTCTAGCTGGACCCAGAGTTTGGATGTAGCATGATGAAACCAGTCCACAATATGTGTGAGTACCGCTGCTTTATGGTAGAGAAGTGTCTGGGAATCCAGCCCCCCCCCCCCGCTTTGGGGAAAGAAAGGGTTTCATATTTTATCCTGGGACGTGACCCTCCCCAGATTAAACTGGAGAACAGCCGACAAAGCTTCCTAAAGTACAAGGTCGGTATGTAGATAGGGATGGTTTTGGAATAAATATAAGAATCGGGGGAGGACATCCATTTTCAAAGCGTTCACCCTTCCCAACCACAAAAGCCGATTGGCAGCTTAGGAGGATAAATCTGCCTGGGTTTTGAGGAGTGAAATTTGCAGAGAGAAGCTGAGATGCTTCTGTTGGGATGTTGATTCCTAAATAACGAATAGCTTCACGTCCACTCACAAAACAAAAGTGGTCTAAATGTATCAAATTGGGTAAAAGGGGCTGCAATCTATTAGCCAACACCTTGGCAAACACTTTCAGATCAACTCCTATCAGTGAGATAGGCCGATGATTCGCACAAAGAGTTAGGTCCTTGTCTGGTTTTGGGATGAGGGAGATATGAGTCTCAATTGTTTGCAGGAGGAATACTGAACCTTCTGATAAGGAATTAAACATTTTAGTTAAAAAGGGAGAAAGGAGGAGAGCAAAGAGTTTGTAGAATTTAGGAGAGAAGCCATCCGGACCCGCGCTCTTTCCAGATGGGGTGACCACTATGGCTTTGGCAACCTCGTTTGCAGTAATAGGCTCTTCAAGATCTCTGATATTATCCTCATCCAAGGTGGGTAATGCTGTCCTCTCAACATACGATGCCTTACTCTTCTCTGTCTCTGAGGGAGATTTAGAGGGTTCAGTGACAGGGATATTGTATAGAGATTGATAGAAGTCCTAAATATCTGAGCTATCTGGGAAGGTGCAGAAACCGAGTTAACCAACTTGTCCTGAACGTGAGAAATAAATGTCGATGGCGTTTTTGGGTGCAAAGAGCGTGTCAATGGTCTACCACATTTGTCTCGAAATTTATATTGGTGCAGAGCGAGCTTATCTGCATACATACGCGCAGACACCTCGTACAGGTCCCTAAGTTGTGACCGTGCTAAAGAAACCTCAGTGAGAGTTTCCACAGTAGAGGAGCGCTTTTGCGTGGTCTCCAAAATCCCAAGCTTTTGAATTGCAGCCACTATGGCAGCTGAGCTTTCCCTCTTCAAATGGACACCAATTTGAATAAATCTGCCTCGCAAGACAGCCTTTAGTGCCTCCCATTGGATGGGCAGGTTGTAGTGTCCTCAGCATGGTCTGTGAGAAAGTTGGATAGGGTGTCTGAGACCCGTGTGACGCAGTCCGAGTTCAAGAATAATGATTAATTTAAACGCCATGTCCATTCCTTTACAGGGGTGGAGGGGACCAGAAATGTCAGATAAATGGGAGAGTGGTCAGACCAGACCATTGAGTCGATCTCACATTCGGAGGACCAGTCTAAGCAACTATGATCCACTAGAAAGTAGTCTATGCGGCTATAGGACTGATGTGCATGGGAGAAATGGAGTATAGTCTCGAGATGTAGGATACCATTATCAGGAACCATGAATCAGACCGAGACAGAAGTATAGTTAAATCACACTTGTTTAATAATAATAATAAAAAGGTAAACAGAGTAAGTGTGGTCAAAACAAGCCAGAGTTCAGTAACCGGATCGGGTAGTCAGCCAAGCCATGTCAAGCCAATGTCAGAGAGCCAGAGATGAATTTAGTAGTACAGCAAGCAGGATCAGGAGCCAGAAGGGACGTGAGCCGAGCAAGTCTTCCACAGGAACACAGGAGAAAATCTCTGTGATGTTGACAAAGGCGAAGGCAGAGATCAAGTGAGCTGGACGGCTTTTAAGTAGGCAGGAATGACTAGCAGAATCAACAACAGCTGGGTAACTGTTTAGAGAGATGGGAGCTGGCAATTAGCTGACAGCTGAGCGGCCAGCTCAGAGAAGGAAGGATTGAGCCCAGCCCTGACAGTACCCCCTCCTCAACGATCCCTCCCCCTTGGAGGACCAACAGGCTTGAGGGGAAAATGTCTATGGAAAGTACGGAGGAGGACAGGGGCATGTACATCCGAGGATGAGACCCAAAAGAGTTCCTCCAGGCCGTACCCTTTCCTATGCACCAGGTACTGTATGTACCCACGGAACCTACGGGGTCAACAATGGATTGTACTTCATACTCATGGTTCTCAACCTGTACAGGGTGAGGGCGTGGCACCAAGGTGGTAAAACGGTTGCAGACCAAAGGTTTTAATAAGGAGACATGAAATACATTCAAAATACGCATATTAGAAGGAAGGTCTAATGCGTAAGCCACTGGGTTAATCCTGCGAAGAATACGGAAGGGCTCAATAAATCGAGGTGCGAACTTCAGTGAGGGAACACGAAGTCAGAGGTTGCGAGATGACAGCCAGACCCTGTCCCCAACCTGGTAGGAAGGCGTAGGCAGGCATCTGCGGTCAGCATGGAGTCTGTACATATCATTAGCATGACGCAAAGCCTCCTGGACTTGTGCCCAAGTGGAATGAAGACCACGGAGATGCTCCTCTAATGCAGGAATACTCTGCGGAAGAAACAGGTCAGGCAACATGGAAGGTTGGAAACCATAATTAGCCATAAACGGGGTCAAATGGGAAGCAGAATTCAAGGCACTGTTGTGAGCAAACTCTGCCACGGTAATAGGTCTGACCAGTTATGATGGTCAGAAATATAGCAAAGTAGGAATTGCTCCAAGGACTGTCTCGTTCTGCGGCCCCATTAGACTGCGGGTGATACGCAGAGGAGAAAGCAAGCTGAATTCCCAACTGTGCACAAAAGGCTCACCAGAACCGGGAGACAAACTGACTACCCCTGTCCAAGACAATCACCTTGGGTAACCCATGTAAGCAAAAGATCTCCCGAGCAAAAATGGAAGCCAGTTCCTTAGAAGTGGGCAACTTTTTAAGTGGAATACAATGACACATCTTTGAGAACCGGTCAGCCACCATAAGGATAACAGTGTTGCCTTGGGAGTTGGGTAACTCCACAATGAAATCCATAGACAGGTGGGTCCAGGGCCTTTCTCCATTGGGTATGGGTTGTAGGAGGCCCACTGGACTGTGTCATGGAGTCGTAATCTGAGCACACACGGAACAGGCAGCTGTGAAGGCAGTTACATCAGCCCGTAGACTAGGCCACCAAAATTGTTGTGAAATGGCCCAAACGAGGTGATTCTTCCCAGGGTGGCCAGCTGCCTTGGGAGAATGGTAAGTTTGGAGCATGGCAGTACGGAGACTCTCTGGGACAAAGCAGCAGTCACAAGGTTTCTCAGGAGGAGCATGGACCTGAGCAGCATGAATTTTGTCACCCAAAGGAGAAGACTGGTGCGAACCGTAGCCAGAATACGATCAGGAGGAATCATAGGAACCGGAACAGACTCCAACTTGGAAGTGGAGGAAAATTGTTGTGACAAGGTGTCAGCCCTTACATTCTTAGTACCAGGTAAGAATGAGACAATGTGGTTGTTTAGGATCTGTAGAGAGGGCGATGACGTGTGAGGAGTAGGGGAGGAGTTACACGGTGGGGCGGTGGAGGACGGAGGAGGGGATCATGGTGAACATGACAGCGTGAGGTGAGAGCCGATCGACCTCGCTGGACAGGAGCCCAGAAAGCAGGAAGCAGTAACGGCTGACAGCGCTGAGATCCTAGGCAACCGGGAGCGAGTGGAACCGGAGCTTTAAGCTGGAGACAGTGGCGACTGTTTGCTCTCTACAAGGAAAGCCCCGCCCGGATGCCTCGCATCCTGAAGAGCTGAAGCCGGCTAGGAGCTGAACTGTCCGTAGACGCTCGAGGCGCCTCCGCCTGCTCCGTCGCCCGCCCCCCCCCCCCCCCCCCGGGAGGAGATCGGAGGAAGGACCTGAGATACCCCTCCCCTTCAGCCTCTGTTATACCCCCTCATCCTCATCCCTAACCCCCGTGTACAGGGGAAGGGGGAGCCGGAAAAGCAGGAAAGGAACTCTCTTTTTTTTTCTGTCACAGTGGAGGACAACCTCCTGGAAAGCGCTCGGTGGACTCTGGAGTTCGCAGCTGTTAAAGAGAACCACCCCAGTGTATCCTCCAAGCGAAGGACGTCCGGCTTGTTGTCCCTGTGCCCCCAGCTACAAGACAGCTCCAGGTAGGACATTTTTCAGATAAAATCTGTACATATTGGAAATATACAAAAGCCTGTTGCAGCTGTATGAAACAAACAAAGGGGCACAGAGAGGAACATAGAGGTCTGAGACCCCATTCAAGGAGAGTGGAAGGAGGGAGATCCTGAGTATGAGAGGGCGCTCTACTAAAGTTGCTGAAGTAAAAAAACCCAGAGACAGCTTAAACACAAGTACTATTCAAAGATATATGACAGAAACACAAAATAGAAGCCCAAGTATGGAAAACAAACAACAAAGTGCAAAAGAAAAAAAGAAGGACTCCAATAAAAACAAAGGTGCAATGGGAAATGGCGCTAGAGTACCAACTTCACCAGAGCCTGAAATAGGAATTAATGCAGAGCCAAATATGGATACCCTTCCCACAAAAACAGACATGCAGGATATGTTCATTAAATTAGAGAATGTATTGAAAGCAGAAATCCTGAATGTTAGAGAAGACTTGGGACATTTATTAAAAAGAGTGGAAAAAGTGGAGGATTTAACGGAGCAGTATGCAACAACGATTGAGGAATTGAAAAAACAGGTTAAAATCCTGAAATCGGATCATAGGGAAATGCTCCTTAAACTCGAAGAACAAGAAAACCAAAATAGAAGGCAAAATTTTAGAATTAGAGCCATCCCAGAGCAAGGGGGGGAAGATCTGCTTGCCATTATGAGGGAAATTTTTAATCCGGTTTTAGGAAGAAGTAAGGAAGAGGAGCTCAAAATAGAACGTGTCCACAGAATAAAAAAGCCCGCAAGCGCCAGAAAAGATGCCCCCAGAGATGTGATCGCGAGGTTTCATTATTATGAGGAAAAGGAGAGGATTTGGAAAAACCTGAGAGGGGTTCGATCACTGAAATATAACAACCAGGACATTCAAGTCTTTACAGACCTTTCAGCTAAGACCCTCGCAAGGAGAAGACAACTAAAACCATTACTGGACACTCTAAGGGACGCTAATCTGAAATATAGTTGGGGCCACCCATTTGCCCTACTGGTGACAAGAGAGGGGAGGAGCTTCAGATTAAAACAGATGGAAGACCTACAGGATTTTTGCACAAATTTAAATATTAGAGTTCCTCAGGACATGGAGGGCAGGTTCTTTTGAGGGGGGGGGTGAGTTTGGGGGGGGGTGGGGGGAGGTTATAAGGCACTAGGGCCAAAATGCGATAGTCAGAAAGGATGCTTTCACCACGAAAAGGTTTTAGTTCTCCGAACCCCCATCGCGGGAGCAACACCCTGCACACAGGGGGGCGTTGGCGGGAAGGTACCATGAGAGATGCCACGACCCTCAGCTTGGGAAACGGTGTGGGGACAGGGGGGGGTGGGGGGTGGGGGAGCGGGGGGAGGATGTGGGTGGGGGGGTTTTGGGGGGGGAGGGGGGGCGAGAGTGGGAGGAGGGGGAGGAAGGGTATCTGCAGACAGAGAGTACAACCCAAAAGATCTACCCTATGTGTTTCTACGCACCTATTTCCCCTTTTCCCTAGATTTGTGAAAAAATTTAAGGGCATATATCCTCCCTTTAGGTTTGGCCTCCCTAGGCCCCACGGTTACAACTTTGGTATTGCCTGGTGTAAGGGAAGAGGTCATACACAGGGTAAATTAAAAGGCTTCCAAAAGGGACGTGAGGGCAGAAATAAAGAGTAAATGGCAATGGAAGTCAGATGCCTATCGTATAATGTTAAGGGCCTCAATTCACCAGGGAAAAGGGGGAAACTGATTCAGGAATTACAGAGATTGGATATCGATATAGCTTTCCTGCAGGAAACTCATTTAGTGTATGAGGAGGGTATTAAATTAACATCAAAAAGCCTTCCACTATGGATATATGGGGATTCCCCATCCAAAAGGACAAAGGGGGTGGCCATCGGATTCTCGAAACAGATAAAATTTAATTTGCTAGATAAGAGAGTGGACCCAGAAGGACGATTTCTGTTTGTGAAAGGGAAAATTAACGAAAAAATTTATACTTTGGCAAATATATACTGCCCAAATAGAGATCCGATGGGGTACCTAGGCCGAATCCTGACTGGATTGGAGGAATACAAAGAAGGGGAGGTGATTTTAGCAGGAGACCTAAACTTTTGTATAGATCCAGCCTTGGATAGGTCAGTAGAATCCCACTGGGAGGATAAAAGGGCATGCGCCAGAATAGGGAAAAAACTACAAGCCCAGCAGCTGATTGATGTGTGGAGAGTGTTACATCCCAAAGAGAGGGACTACACATATTACTCACAGGTTCATAAGACCTATGCAAGGCTGGATTATTTCTTGGTGGAACATAGTTTGTTGGACTCAGTAAGAGCAACAAAAATTGAGGTTATGACCCTCTCAGACCATGCCCCAGTAGTTATGACATTATTATTTAAAGGCCTTCACAAGATCCCATACACCTGGCGCCTGAACGAATTCCTTATTAATAAAAAACAGGTTGTTAAAAGGGTCCAAAAAGAAATTGAGGGCTTCTTCCGCATAAACGAGAACAATGAGGTCCCGGCAACTATTGTGTGGGAGACCTTCAAGGCCTACATTAGAGGGATACTAATCTCAATTGGTGCAGGGGAGAAGAGGGAAAGAGCGAAAAAACAAAAAGAATTGTTAGAACAAATAGCCAAACTAGAACAAACCCATAAAACAAGCAAGGAGGTGAGCAGAGAGGTATTAAAGGAACTAACAGTAAAAAGAGAGGAGTTAAGCGACCTATTAGAGACAGAAGCCCTCAAAAGGAAATATAAAAACAACAGGAACTTCCATATACAGGGGAATAAAATAGGGAAACATTTAGCGGCAACTACCAAGAAGAAAAGATTGGAAAACTATATAGAGAAGGTGAAAGACAAAAAAGGGGAGATGAGACATTCAACAAAAGAGATAGCAGAAGAATTCCAAAAATATTTTTCCTCCCTTTACGCGGTTGAGCGAAAGGTAGAGCAGGAGGGGATAAGAGAAAAAAGGGTAAAGGAATTTCTAAAAGAAGCTGCCCTGCCCACTCTGTCACAAATAGACTCACTGGAGTTAGAAAAGCCAATATCAGAGGAGGAGGTCTTTAGAGCTTTGAAGCAATCCCCAGGGGGTAAGAGCCCCGGGCCGGACGGCTTCACGACCAATTTCTATAAAAAATTTAAATCAACCCTGGTACCTAGGCTTTGCCAGATGTGGAATGGCCTAGGAGACCAGGAAATGTGCAGGGACGCGTTGCTGGCGGCAGTGACATTGATCCCCAAGGAAGGGAGGGACCGCACCCTATGCTCAAGTTACCGGCCGATTGCGTTATTAAATGAAGATACCAAATTGTACGCAAAAGTCCTGGCTCTCCGTCTGAGAGGGAAAATGCCCCACCTGGTGAATCCGGACCAGGTGGGATTTGTACCCGGAAGAGAGGGAAGAGACAATGGGGTGCGGTCCCTACTGGTACTGGAGGCACTTAAAGCCGGCAAATCCCCAGGGCTACTCCTGTCGATTGACGCCGAAAAAGCGTTCGACAGGGTAGACTGGGGATTTATGTTCAGTGCACTGGAGGAAATGGGAGTAGGGCCAGCAATGCTAAGAAGAATAAAAATCCTGTACAACCATCCTGCAGCTTTTGTTAGGGTGAATAACATCCCCTCCTCCAGTTTTACTATGCAGAATGGTACTAGACAGGGCTGTCCGTTGTCCCCGCTCCTCTTTGTCCTGGCCCTGGAACCTCTCCTCAGTATAATTAGAAAACACCCTGACATAAGCGGATGTGTGGTAGGGGAAGAAGAGCACAAACTAGCGGCATTTGCCGACGATATTTTATTCTATATATCAAAACCCAGAATATCAATCCCTAATCTTTTAGCAATTATGGGGCGGTATAGCGCACTATCAAATTTTAAAATCAACATAGAAAAATCTGAAGCTCTAAAGATCAACATAAACAAACTGGAGGCCAGTAGACTAGCCGAGGTCTTACGCTTTCCATGGAGGGATAACATAAAGTACTTAGGAGTGAGATTAACGAGCTCCAGAAGGGACTTGTATAAAATAAATTATATACCCCTCTTAAATGAAATAAAAACGGAAATAAAAAGAATAGCCCATGGTACAGCCTCGTGGATGGGTCGAATAAATATAGTAAAAATGGTTCTTGCACCGAAAATATTATACAAAATGCAAATGCTCCCTATCCCAGTTCCCCGAGAATTTTTTAGGGTATTATCAGAGATGATAAATAAATATGTTTGGGGCCAAAAGAAACCGAGAATAGCGCACGGGGTGTTATGTAGAGAGAAAGCACGCGGGGGGTTAGCCCTCCCTGACTTTAGAAATTACTATAGAGCGATTGTAATAACACGGGCACTGGAGTGGGGTAGAAGTTTCAATACAAAAAAATGGGTGAATCTAGAAATAGGGTTAAGTAAGGTATCTTTGAACCAGACAATCTGGAACCCACCACAGTATAGGGAGTTAGGCATAGAAACACACTATATCACACGTCACACACTTAAAGTTTGGGACCAGATCCACCAATTAAATAAGTGGGGCTACAATTCACCACTAATTTATTTAAAGAATAACCCGTTCTTCCCTCCAGGAATGGGGAAAATAGGAGGAAATTGGATTTTGGAGAAGGACACACAAATAAGACACATAATAAGTAGGGGGGAATTAAAATCACTGGATGAATTAAAGGCACAAGGGCAGAAGTTAACAGTAAATGGGTGGAGGTATAATCAATTAAAACACTTTATTACTAGTCTCCCAGGCCCCTTAAGGGAAGAGGAGAAATATAGGGGATTAGAGAAACTGGCACTTAGAGAAGAATTAAAGGGGACGGTTTCAAAGGTGTACAAAATATTGATGGGTAGGAGTGGACAGGATTCGCCACCGTTCATTAGAAAATGGGAGGAGGATCTGGGATTGCTATGCGACGAAGATACTGAAAAAAACATCTTGGAAGCCACACATACAACAGCTGTGGATATGAAGTCAAGGGAGAGTAACTATAAATGCTTAGCCCGGTGGTACATGACCCCAGCTAGGGTGAGTAAATTCTCACTAGATAAACCCCCTGGCTGTTGGCGAGGGTGCGGAGGCCTGGGCACAATGGCACACATCTGGTGGGATTGCCCTAAAATTCAACCCTACTGGCAGGAAGTGATAGGATTGATAGAAGGAATAATAGCGAAAAATATTAAAAAGGACCCTTGGACCTGTCTGTTTCATGGCCAGGAGGGAGGGAAGAGGAGATATAATTCCTCTCTGACACCAATTTTACTTAATGCAGCCAAAAACGTTATCCCAAAGAAATGGCAAGAAACAGAACCCCCAATGATAAAAGACTGGATTAATAAGGTAGACGAAATCTACAGATTAGAGTACATAGAGGAAATAGAGGCCCCAGAGGGGAGGCAAGAAAGAGATCAAGGGAAATGGTACCCATGGGAGATTTTTAAAAAAACAGAGAAATATGTGGAGATAGTGTCAAGATAGTGCCGGGGAGTGGGGCGGAGATATGAAGGAAGAGGGAAGAGGGTACGTGTCTGCGGGGGGTGGGGGGGAAGGGGGGGGGGTGTAGGGGGGAGAGGCAGTCCCGGAAGGCGCTGAGGGGGGGTATGAAGCCCCGCTTTGCTGGTCGGGTGTCCCCTCCCCCCTTAGTAATTATGAATATGAATATGTATGATACTTCGTTTTGGTTTTTTGTATTTTGAAAAATAAATAAAGATTTAAAAAAAAAAAAAAAAAAGAATGAGACAATGTAATTGAAACTTAAAAAGAAAAGGGCCCATCGTGCCCTCCTGGGAGAGAGGCGTTTAAGAATTTGAGATTCTTATGGTCAGTAAGAATGAGAACCGGTACAGTAGTACCTTTGTGGAGATGTCTCCATTTTTTCAGGGCTAAAATGATTGCCAACAGCACTCTGTCACCAATCTCGTAATTGCACTCTGCAGGTGACAATTTCTTGGAAAAGTAGCCACAAGGATGCATAGCGCTCTGAGGTAGGACGTTGAGACAGAAGGGCGCCAACACCAGTCTCAGAAGCATCAACCTCAAGGATAAAAGGCAACGTAGGAGCAGGATGTGCCAACAAAGGAGCAGAAAAAAAGGCAGCCTTGAGACTCTCAAAAGCCTTAATGGACTCCAGAGACCAACTCTCTGGGTTACCGTCTTTTCTGGTCATATCAGTCAGAGGCTTGACCAGAGATGAGAAGTTACGAATAAACTTTCGGTAATAGTTGGCAAAGCCCAGGCAACGCTGCAGAGGATGTAAACCCACGGGTCAGGGCCACTGTAGGACTGCCGAAGGTTTCTCTGGGTCCATCGAAAAACCAGCAGTGGAAATGACATAGCCCAGGAATTTAACCTGTTCACGATGGAACGCGCACTTCTCCAGTTTACAATAGAGATTGTTCTCTCTTAGTTTCTGAAGCACACGACAGACATCTGTGTGGTGGCTCTCCAGGGACTTGGAAAATATGAGGATATCATTGAGATAAACCACCACACATAACTGCAACAACTCTCGGAGGACATCGTTAATAAATTCCTGGAAAACTGCCAGGGCGTTACATAGGCCAAAAGGCATTACGAGGTACTCATAATGGCCTGTTCTGGTATTAAACGCAATTTTTGACTCGTGGCCCTCCTTAATTCGCACGAGATTGTATGCCCCTCTCAAATCAAGCTTTGTGAAAATCGTTGCTCCCTTGAGGCGGTTAAATAACTCAACGGAATCGGGTAGACATTCCTACTCGTGAAATAGATTGACACCCCTATAATCAATACAAGGTCTCAGTTCACCGCTCTTTTTCTTCACAAAAAAGAAACCAGCACCAGCAGGAGACGAGGATTTGCGGATGAAACCCTGAGAAAGTGAGGGGGCAGGAGGCGGAGCCTAGCGGAGCAGACATGCATTGTTAGAGCTCCACACCGCTGAGGAGAGAAGAGAAGGACAAAGCGGAGCCTGCAGGCTCAAAAGGTATCCATTTGAACCTTTTTGCCCCAGGGAACAAACTGTGAAAGTTTGGGCAGGAAATATGCTACTGGGAGGAAACCGTGGCAGAAATAAAAATCACCTCACAAAGAGCTCACAGGCACTCACTGCAGCTGAAGCAGCTCCAGTCACCTCACAATATACAGCACCAGGGTGCTCTCACAGACAGAAAATGTCACAGCAAGACCATTTGAGTCAGATACAGAACAAATCCTCTCACAAACTTCTCCACAAGCCTCCTCAGCATCCTCAGTAATATTATTACAATTTGAAAAGATGCTTCATAAGGCTTTAAAACAAACCTCAGACCAAATAACAAAAAGCCTAACCAAAGAAATAAGAGAGCTGGGAAACCGCACCGCAGCCTTAGAAATAAAAATGGATGAAATTGAAATTACAACCCAAGAAAATATAACAGAATGGGAACAATTAAAAAAAGAGAATTTAATACTTCAAACTAAGCTTGAAGATTACGAAAATAGAGCCAGACGTTCAAACTTGCGCATAAGGGGAATACCTGAAACTGTGACAGACCTGCAATCTACTATTACTGCTCTATTACAAGAACTAAAGCCAGATATCCCTATTGAACGTTTAGAACTGGACAGAGTACACAGAGCCCTCACAGCCAAAAAGAAAGATGGACCCCTACGTGATATAATCACAAAATTTCATTATTACAGAACGAAAGAACAAATACTAATTGCTGCAAGAGAAAAAAAGGAACTTAATTTTCAAGGACACAATTATCAAATTTTTGCTGACCTATCCCAACTTACTATTACTAAAAGACGATCCATGAAACCCCAACTAATGGAACTGCAACGCCACAACATTATGTATCAATGGGGCTTCCCCTTTTCAGTCAGATTTAACTACCAAGGTACAATTTACAGAAGCAGATCAGCAGATGAACTACAACAAACCCTTTTAAAATTAAATCTGACAGAACCCACAAGCAGCAACACTCCCACACGCAGAAGAATGGCATCATCTTCACCTTCAGGCAGCACCCAGAAAATTTCAGAACAAAATGGGAATCATCATTCTCACAAAAGAGGCCGTTATGCCACATCATCCATGGACCAAGAAGATTCAATGGACTGACATCCTAATTCCTAATATCTCTTCATTTATTATACTAAGAGATGGTTCTCTATAAAAAAAACCTATATTTATAACTGAATGTAACTGCATTCTGATAGTCACACACTGTGTGGGATCATGTTACATTCCAGTTATATTTCTTATTACTTCTGATTCATATAGCCTTAGAATATATAAGTGAAATAAGGAAATTCTTGTTCAGTTATATATTATCAGGTAATAACAATTACTTTTTAGGACAAATATGTTCAATAATCCAGAAGTAATGGAAGCTTTTTCTTTCTTTTCTTAAAACAAATATATTATTACCTAACTAGTTCCTAGAATTATGTTTTTGTTTATTCTAATCTGAAGCAATACAACCTCAATTTTATGAGTTAACATATCTAAACAGTTACATATGAATAAAATATGTAATTGTTTACTCTAAAAGGGTTAAAATCCCAAAATAATTCAAACTATCTTCATCAATACCAAAGTTATTAACAGTACCTTTCTAACTGAATTATTTAGCCTAGGGCAAGTCTAACCATATACAACCACCCTGGAATAAATAATTTCAACAAAAACTATATTCTGCACTCCAATTAATGAAACATCATTTTGATGTCTTTTGACATAGCACTTCTCTCCTGTAAGCGGAAGATCCGTGTACCCCCATTAGCCCTCCTCATTCTCCCAACCATATTATGTGGGAGTGTGACGAAGGCACTTATTCCCCTGAGAGAGATATTTATTCTCTTTCACGGGTAAATTGTGATTACTTGCAAAAAATAATTTATACAATGTATCATCTAATCTCATATGTTTTTTGTTTACTCTTTACTCCAGAATTCACTGGTTTCTTTTCTATCTATTCATCTCTTCAGTCCACACAGGTTGATCTGCGCAGTCAGCTCTGCATAACAAAAAGTAAGTCAAAACTATTTGATCTATTGCCATGGCACCACTGAATATACTTTCCCTGAATGTTCAGGGAATAAATGTCCCTCAAAAAAGGACCAAAGCCTTCCGTACTTTCCATAACAAGAAGGCTCACATAGTATGCCTCCAAGAAACACACTTCACCAAAGATTCTACTCCAAAATATATTTCTCCTTTTTATCAACAAATTTACACGGCTTCTGCCTGTACCAAGCAAAGGGGAACTCTAATTGCATTTCACCGATCCACACCATTCACCTTATCATCAGAAATTAAAGACCCAGAAGGTAGATACCTGATACTCATGGGTTATATAATGGATACAGCAATCACGGTGATTTCCTACTACGCTCCTAACAAACAACCTACACCATTCCTCTCACATATATTACAAGTGATTAATACACACAAAATAGGAACAGTGATAATGTGTGGGGATTCGAACCAGGTCCTCCTCCCATTTCTAGATAAATCACCTTTTACACCATCCAAAATAACCTCTAGATTACCTTTTTCTCAACTTCTTTCCAAATACAATCTGGTAGATTCGTGGAGAGAAAGTAACCCAATGAAAAAGAAATTCACTTATTTCTCGCACCCTCATCAAACCTTCACCAGAATAGATCATATTTTTCTAACAATAGGAATGATACCAGAAAATATTGCATCAGATATAATTTCCGATTCCGTGGTCTGACCATAATGCAGTATACACTACTATTGCCTCAGCCATACCAAAAGCGCATGACCCAACGTGGTACTTACCGGACATAATGCTCAAACACCCACTACATCAGATGGCCATTGAACAAGCTTTAAAGGAATACATATCAATTAATAATACAACAGACATCTCCCCAATAACACTGTGGGAAGCTCATAAGCCTGTCTTGCGTGGTACAATACAAAGACAAATGGCACTATTTAAACGGGAACGCAAAAATCTAGCAAAAAAACTAGAACTCAATTTTAATGCAGCCTACATATCATTTCAAGATAATCCATCTCAGAGTACAAAATCTCATCTGGAAAAATCTAGATTGGAATATGATCTATTTCTCACTGAGTCAGTTGATAAATCCCTCAAACGCTCCAAACACAATTTCTACATGAATACAAACAAACCAGGTACATATTTGGCTCGGGCATTAAATTCAACTAACAAATCTTTCAAACCAATACGCTTGAAATGATCAAAAAATGTTTACACTTGTAATCCAGTTAAAATAGTCCATAAATTTCACTCACATCTCGCAACTTTATACAAGACAAACAATGAATTTAATCCTACAGAGGCTGAATCCTTCTTCTCAAAAATAACCTTACCTGAGTTATCTCAGAATCAAAAAAGCAGTTTGGATGAGCCTATAACTATAGAGGAAGTTGCTAACGCCATAAAAGACCTAAAACTTAACAAAAGACCAGGCCCAGGCGGCTACTCGGCTTTATACTATAAAACATTCTCAGAAATACTCTCTCCCATTCTCACTGAAACTTTTAACAAACTTCTAGATGGACATTCTTTTCGGCAAGAAACACTAATGGCAATTGTTTGTATGATCCCAAAACCCCTTTCTGATGATACTTCCTGTGTGAATTATCGGCCTATCTCCCTGTTAAACCTCGATGTTAAATTATTAGCAAAAATAATAGCAAAACTCCTCAATAGCATTATAGGAAAATTAATACACAGAGATCAAGTAGGCTTCATGCCAAATAGACAGGCAGGCGATAATATACGCAGGGCAGTGTTATTTTCACATATTGCTAAAAAACGGAAAATCCCTTTATGTTTTCTATCTCTCGATATTAAGAGGGCATTTGACACAGTATCCTGGCAATATATGCAATATTCATTACAAAAATGGGGTTTTGGACCCCACTTTTTAACATGGATCAAAGCATTATATAATAAACCCAAAGCCTATATAAAATATGCTGGATACAAATCTGAAGCCTTTAATATCGAAAGAGGTACCCGACAGGGTTGCCCATTATCTCCCTTATTATTTGCCCTTATACTCGAACCCATGGCCCAATACATCAGAACAAACCAAACTATAACTGGCATTGAAGTAGGAGGTATTACACACAAATTATGTATATTTGCAGACGATATATTACTTTTTCTATCATCACCACAGGTCTCTGGTCCTAACTTAATACCAGCTCTTGATGGATTTGCAGCCCTATCCGGCCTTATGATTAATCCTAAGAAATGCCTAGTGCTTAATATTTTACTCACAAACATGGAATTGATCCCGGCTAGGGCTGCACTCCCATTCACATGGGCAGAAAAATCAATCCCATATCTTGGAATTCATTTAACAGCATCTCATTCTGACTTATTCTCAACCAATTATCCTCCTGTATTAAGACAGATCACAAATCTAATAAAACAATGGTCGCAACTTCCTTTATCCTGGATAGGGAAGATTAATGCAATCAAAATGACTATTCTACCCAAATTGCTTTATTTATTCAGAGTCCTCCCTATTCCAATTCCTTCCTATTTTTTGAGAATAGTACAAAAAAGAGCAACTTCGTTTATATGGGGCTCTTCTAAACCACGTATACCTATACACACACTACATCTTCCCAAAAATAAAGGAGGCCTGGGATACCCTAATTTTACTAACTACTACAGAGCAGCACATTTGGCCAGTCTGTCCAAATACCATGCAAAACAGGAAATCCCATTATGGGTATTTATAGAGGCTTCAGAAAATGACCCTCTATTAATATCAAATTTATTATGGCTTGATCCTAAAGACCGCTTTAAAATTCATAATCCCATAACTAAACACTTCTTATCTCTCTGGGATAAACTAAAAACCAAATATCAGTTACAATCTCCACACAGTCCTCTCCTCTCTTTTATCAGAAATCCGGCCTTTTATCCGGCATGGATCTACCCAAACTCTTTTAAAGCTTGGACAACATCAGGCATTCAGACACTAAATGACTTCATAGCATCTAAATCATTCCTTTCATTCCCATCGCTTAGAGAAAAATATGATCTACCAAACTCTGAGATATTTAGATATCTCCAAATCAAAAATTTCTATACACCATTCCTAAAGGGGGATACACCATTATCCCAATTATCCATTTTTGAATCAATCTGTACAAAAGATCCATTTGCTAAAGGTACAATTTCATCACTTTATAATCAATTATATGGAGTAGCAAATCTTAATAGACCCTCTTACGTTCAGAGGTGGGAGGAGGACCTGGGACGAACTTTAGAAGACACGGACTGGTCTAACATATGGCTCACATCTAAGTCATCTTCACCCAACATCTTAGCACTGGAGACAAATTATAAAGTCCTAACTCGCTGGTACCTTGTACCCGCTAGAGTGGCAAAATATTCACCTAATACCTCAGCTCTTTGTTTTCGAGGATGCCCAGAAATAGGCACATATTTACACATATGGTGGACGTGCCCAGTAATCCAAACCTTCTGGAAGGAAGTCTTCGTGATTGCATCTAAAATATTTAAAAAAATAATACAACCAGATCCATATTTAACTTTACTTACTCTAAAACGGGAATGGTTAACACTCTCTCAATTCAAACTTATGATCCAACTAATAACGGCTGCAAAACAAACAGTGGCCAAGGCATGGAAATCTCCTACATTGGTACTAGCAGAAACAATTCACAGAATGAATAATACAATGTCCCATGCTAAGATGGTAGCCATCGATCAAAATCAAATTGCAAAATTTGAAAAACTTTGGCATCCTTGGATAAAACAACAGTTCCTGTCAAACTTCAATGACTCTGTCCTGTTGCCATGGTAACAGATTAAATGACTTACAGAGACACCCATTCTAAGGCTTCAAAGAGAACTAAAAAGAATAATAAACTGACGAGTGGGACAACCTTGTGGACCATACCTCTACCTTTCAACCCTTTTTCTTCTTTCTCTTTCCTTTTCTCCACCTTACGATTAAAGCTCATTATCAGAATTTATTTGACCTATATACACTCTACTTGCAAACAATATGTATAATAGGTATAAATCATTTAAATACCTACAAAAGTAACTAAGGAAATGATATATATATATATCTTTAATTTAGGTTTACGTGAACCCAATGTTTAATATTTGAAATATCATGATATTTACCTATATAAACCCTACTGTAAAACAATGAGCTTACTTTATAGATCCTTGTAAACTTACTTTATGTATCTTTATAACATTGTATACTCAATAAACTTCTTTTGACAAGGAAACCCTGAGAAAGTGCGTCTGCAACATACTCCTCCGTGGCCTTATCCTCCAAGACCGACAAAGGGTATACCCGACCACGAGGGGGTATGGCATCAGGTTTAAGGTCAATTGCGCAATCATAAGGCTGGTGTGGAGGCAAACTACCGGCTTGACCTTTGTCAAAGACATCACTAAAATCGCGGTACTCCTCCAGCAGGGAGGAGAGTAAAGAGGTACACAGGACCTTGGCTACCTTCTGGAAGCATGTCTCACTGCATTGTGGTGACCAGGAGAGAATCTCAGCACGGAGCCAATCAAGAGGGGTTGTGCCTCTGTAACCAAGGATAACCATTAACCAGTGGAAACCTAGGTGAGGAAATAACTTGGAATTGGATTATCTCATGGTGAGCCCCTGCGGCCATGGACAACTCAACCATCTCATGAGTCACATGGGCAGGCTGTAGAGGTCTCCTGTCAAGAGCCTCAATGGCGAGTGGAGTCACGCAGCTGCAGCGGAATCGAGTGCTGCGATACAAAGGCAGCATCAATGAACAGGCCTGCAGCCTCAGAGTCGATTAGAGCCTGTATCTCGATGGACGACTCAGCCCAAGAAAGGGTGACCGAAACAAGGGGCTTATCCTTCTGGATAACTGGGGACGAAACAACGCCACCTAAGGTCTGTCCATGACAGGACCTCAAGGTTCAGGCGTTCCCTGGACGGGTAGGACAAGACTTCAAAAAGTGACCTGCCTGGCCACAATAAAGGCACAATCTCTCCTTCCTCCTAAAAGTTATCTCATCCGCAGAGAGACGCATGAAGCCCAAGTGCATGGGTTCATCTTCACTGACCGACTCGGTACCAGGAGGCATGGGAGGTGAGGGAGGCACGGATGGGACTGCAAAGCTCGGAGGCAAACGTACAGGAGGCTTCCGCAAGCGCTCCTTAAAAGAGAGTCTTTCTCTGAGTCTGGAGTCAATGAGGATGGCAAACGTGATCAACTTCTCCAGCTCAGTGGGTATATCTCAGGCTGCTATCTCATCCTTGATGGAATCCAAGAGACCATAAGAAAAGGCAGCTACGAGGGCCTCATTGTTCCAAGCAACCTCTGCTGCCAGAGTATGGAATTCAATGGCTTAGTCGGCTACAGTTCTCATACTCTGATGGACATGAGGCACTTAGCAGCAGAAGCGGAGCGTGCGGGAATGTCAAATACCCTTTTAAAGGAGGCCACAAACTCAGGGTAACTTAACAGGTTTTTGCATCTCCCATAGAGGGTTAGCCCAGGCCAAGGCTCTTTCAGAAAGCAAAGATATCACGAAACCTACTTTGCTTCTGTCCGTGGGAAACGCCCGGGGCAGCATCTCAAAGTATATCTTAACCTGGTTGAGAAACCCTCTGCATTGGACTGGATCTCCCCCAAATTGCTGGGGGAGTGGAACCAGACATACCTCTTATAGTGGTAATACTCGAAGCAGGTGCCTGCACAGAGACTAGCGCAGCAGCAGGGACGGCCTGCAACTCAGGTTGTACTGGAGCAGCTACAGTGGGAGATTCCAGGTGAGCCGTGCGACTCAGGAGCATTTGTAAAGCCATGGCAAACTGATCCATGCGGTGATCTTGCTCATCCAATCTGGAAAAAATATTACCAACAAGTGGATTGACTGTATGTTCTGAATTCATGGCCTTCGCCTACTATCAGGAACCATGAATCAGACCGAGACAGAAGTATAGTTAAATCACACTTGTTTAATAATAATAAAAAGGTAAACAGTGTAAGCGTGGTCAAAACAAGCCGAAGCTCAGTAACCGGATCGGGTAGTCAGCCAAGCCAATGTCAGAGAGCCAGAGATGAACGTAGTAGTACAGCAAGCAGGATCAGGAGCCAGAAGGGATGTCAGCCATGCAAGTCTTCAACAGAAACGCAGGAGAAAGTCTCTGTGATGTTGACAAAGGCGAAGGCAGAGATCAAGTGAGCTGGGCGGCTTTAAGTAGGCAGAACTGACGAGCAGAACCAACAACAGCTGGGTAACTGTGGAGAGAGATGGGAGCTGGCAATTAGCTGACAGCTGAGCGGCCAGCTCATAGAAGGAAGGGCTGAGCCCAGCCCTGACAACAATACCCTCCACACATCAATGAGATGTAAATTATAGATGGCGCGCTTCAGTGCCCGTAATTTAAGGAAAGATATTGAAGATCGTGACATTGAATAGTCCAAGAGTGGGTCTACTGGGATATTGAAGTCCCCACTCAGGATAAGCTTACCCTCCATGAAACAGGCTAAGATCTTAAGGTACCGCAAAGCTGATGGGATTTGGTTAAAATTCGGTAGGTAAATGTTAGCTACTGTAATTTTAGTCCCCCACAATGAGAATTTAACAAAAATATACCTACCCTGTTGATCAGACATACAGTCAGTCGAAATTGTTGGCACCCCAGAAATTTTTCCAGAAAGTCAAGTATTTCTCACAGAAAAGTATTGCAGTAACACATTTTGCTATACACATGTTTATTCCCTTTGTGTGTATTGGAACAAAACAAAAAAGGGAGGAAAAAAGCAAATTGGACATAATGTCACACAAAACTCCAAAAATGGGCTGGTCAAAATTCTTGGCACCCTTTCAAAATTGTGGATAAATAAGATTGTCTCAAGCATGTGATGCTCCTTTAAACTCAACTGGGGCAAGTAACAGGTGTGGGCAATATAAAAATCACACCTGAAAGCAGATAAAAAGGAGAGAAGTTCACTGAGTCTTTGCATTGTGTGTCTGTGTGTGCCACACTAAGCATGGACAACAGAAAGAGGAGAAGAGAACTGTCTGAGAACTTGAGAACCAAAATTGTGGAAAAATATCAACAATCTCAAGGTTACAAGTCCATCTCCAGAGATCTAGATTTGCCTTTGTCCACAGTGCAAAACATTATCAAGAAGTTTGCAACCCATGGCACTGTAGCTAATCTCTCTGGGTGTGGATGGAAGAGAAAAATTAATGAAAGGTTGCAACTCCGGATGGTGGATAAGCAGCCCCAAATGAGTTCCAAAGAATTTCAAGCTATCCTGCAGGCTCAGGGAGCATCAGTGTCAGCGCGAACTATCCATTGACATTTAAATGAAATGAAACGCTATGGCAGGAGACCCAGGAGGACCCCACTGCTAACAGAGACATAAAAATGCAAGACTACAAAATGTGCCAAAATGTACTTGAGTAAGCCAAAATCCTTCTGGGAAAAGTCTTGTGGACAGATGAGACCAAGATAGAGCTTTTTGGTAAAGCACATCATTCTACTGTTTACCGAAAACGGAATGAGGCCTACAAAGAAAAGAACACAGTACCTACACTGAAATATGGTGGAGGTTCAATGATGTTTTGGGGTTGTTTTGCTGCCTCTGGCACTGGCTGCCTTGAATGTGTGCAAGGCATCATGAAACCTGTTACTTTCCCCAGTTAAGTATAAAGGAGCATCACATGCTTGAAACAATTTTATTTATCCACAATTTTGAAAGCGTGCCAAGAATTTTGACCAGCCCATTTTTGAGTTTTGTGTGACATTATGTCCAATTAGCTTTTTTTCCTCCCTTTTTTTGTTTTGTTCCAATACACACAAAGGGAATAAACGTGTATAGCAAAACGTGTTACTGCAATACTTTTCTGTGAGAAATACTTGATTTGCTGGAAAAATTTCTGGGGTTCCAACTGTTATAGAGTATATGATCAACTGGAACTCCATTTTGTCTTTTGTCTTCCATTTTATAGTTCTTGTAAGTGTTAAACTTTAAATGACCTCTGCTTTATGACAAGTACTTGTACACAGGTGTTCTCGAAAAAGGTATTAAGATAGTTCATTGTAAGTTCACTGATTAGACAAGGAACATTCTGATAATAGTTGAAATATAGCTTGGTGAGAAGGTAAAGTCTTCAAGGACAAGCAATAAAAACTCCTTACAACAGTTGGTTTGGCAAAGTTATGTACAGTACATTAATTAAGTTTGACAGGGTCAAAGAAAGGTCTACTTGTGCCTCATTAAAACTGTTAAAATACAGTTTTCAATTTGTATATTGTCATGCCTTCAGCCTATAAAGGAAAAATAATATCTTCTGGACTTGCAATATCAACATTGCCCACTAGATGCCACTCTCAACAAAGGACTATTGATGGGTAGTGTTCTATGCTTAATAGACATTTCCTGTCATCACTAGGAACTAGCCCACTTCCTATCGCAACTCTCATCTTTTCCATGAGGAGGACAGACTGCAATGGAGCCAGCTAAGCCTGCATTACATGTTCTGAGGAATTCCCAATCCTTCTAGGGCAGCATCGCTGCTTCACCACGCATATCATATCCTATCTTATATGACCACCACCTGTTCATCGTAATAAAGATTCAAAGTTACAGACAGTCTGGTTATTGTAGGATTCAAGGTTTAAACTGTATGTTGAGCTACATACACGCCAGGGGCAAACGTGTAACGAGAACAGAAAAGTGAAACAGCGGCTATCCAGCAAGTGGGATTTAGGACAGTGACTACACAGAGGCTTGCTACCCTGTCAGCGCAGTCACCTGCATACGGCTATATAGCAGTCTCTACACAGTCAAGCATTCCTGTAAGCAACATGTCACATAGCCAGGCATCCTCACTCAAGACAAGGTCCCAAATTTTCGGCTCCTCTAGATCTTCCTCCGCAAGCTATCGCTACTCGCAACTCGCTATCGCACGTGCAAAAGCTGAAGCAGCCAAGGCCCGAGCAGCCTTTGCTGAACAAGAAATGCAGAATAAAAAGGAGAAAGTGAGGCTAAAGGCAGAGTTAAAGGCTGAGTAAGTGAGGCTGAAGGCCGAGAAAGCGCAGTTAGAGGCCAAGGAAGCTCCCCTAGAAGTAACCCTAGAGAAACACACTGTAGAGATGGAAGCAGCAGCCGCCATAACCGAAGAAGAGGCCTTAGAATTAGCTGTATACCCGAGAAGTGAATGCAGCAGACGCAGCAATATTCTCGACCCAGAAGCTAAAACTCAAGATTCTCTACAACGAACTTCAGAATACATCAACATTTTAAGCCAAGCAGTGACAAAGATGTCGTCAGAGACAAGCCAAAAACACTACACGTTACTGCCGCAAGTCAGCGACAAACCTCAAGCCTGCAAACAGGAGAAATCCATGCAAAGTGACGCCTCCTACGAAAGACCCCCTAAACATGAGATAACAGAGCCTTCTAATCACCCTCCAGAACCAACGTCCAAGTCAGAATGGCACGACAGAGGCCGGCTTGACACCCTCAAAAGGTATGACTACACACAGCCATCTCGCCACGGCAACACACAGCAGGCTAACCAAGCCACCATAGACTTTGCAAGGTTCTTTGCACGCCGTGAGTTAGTCACCAAAGGACTTGAAAAGTTTAATGACTGCCCTGAAAGCTACAGAGCCTAGCGGTCTTCCTTTCAAAATGCCATCAGAGACTTAGATTTGTCTTGCAGTGAAGAGATAGACCTCCTGATCAAATGGCTTGGAAATGAGTCTGCCGAGCATGCCAGGTGAATCAGGACAATAAATATAAACCACCCAGACACTGGTCGTAAAATGATTTGGGATAGACTTGATGAGTGTTATGATTCAGCAGAAGCAGTAGAAAGTGCACTATTCAAAAGACTTGATAACTTCCCCAAAATACCTTACAAAGCCTATCATAAACTTAGGGAGCTAAGTGACTTGCTAATGGAACTTGAAGTAGTTAAATCCGAGGGGGACTTACAAGGATTTGCATTCCTTGACACAGCCAGAAGTGTCAACCCTATTGTACAAAAGTTACCCTATAACTTGCAAGAGCAGTGAATTACACGTAGATCCCAATTTAAAACACGGCATGATGTTCCATTCCCTCCTTTTTCTGTTTTTGTGGACTTTGTGTGTCAGCAAGCTAAAACAAGAAATGATCCAAGTTTTGATTTTACATTGTCATGTGCTGCTCCTTCAGGACTTAACCCTCTCAAACCTCCAATAGCAGTACACAAAACTAATGTGATTCCTCCAGGTTCTTTTCACAGGTCTACCAGCTTCTCAAACTCAGAAACAAAGGTCAAAGATCCTGGTAATCAGTGTCCCTTGCATCGGAAGCCACATCCTCTCCTAAAATGCAGAGCCTTCAGAGAGAAAATCCTGTAGGACCGCAAGGCCTTCCTCAAGGAGAACCACATCTGCTACAGGTGCTGCTCTTCCACATCTCACCTCGCCAAGGACTGTAAGGTCAGTTTAAAATGCACAGAATGTGATAGCTCAGATCACAACACAGATTTACATCCTGGGCCAGCTCCATGGACTTTACAACACACTTTCAGAACTAGTGAACATGGCGGGGAGGAAGAGCACATCATTACAACTACACCAGAGATCAAATTCTCAAAAATACACCAAAAGGAGTGGAAAAATGGACTTTGTAGGCACTAATCATAAAATTAAATGTAAATGTTTTACTATACAAAAAAACACAAACATGTTAAAACATTGCAATAAATTCAGGAGCAATGACTGGCATTCTCTCAGACATAGGTCATAGCCTACAGAGGGGTATCCCTTAGAACAGGGAGAGATAGAGCCCTCTGTTCAGCATAACTGACATCAAACTACTATAGCTCTACATGTTTCGCAATTGAATGCTTCTTCAGGAGCCCGTTTGAGTCACCTGCAATAGGGAAAGAGAGAGAGAGGACAGACAACAAAATGATGCAAAATTGTTAATATTCACCCAAGACCTTGTTAGTAACGCGTTTCAATCATTGTACATGAGAACCATGAGGAAGTCAACCAGTGGACCTGACAGCCAACAAGCATAAAGTGACAAACGTTCACATGCGGGGACGTGTCTGTAGTAAAGCCGTAAGAGGTGTATACACCGGGAAGGCAATATAATAGAAAGTCCCGGCTGCCCAGGGAAAGTTATAAACAGTCATAACAAACTTGGAGGGTGGTAAACTTGTGGAAACACTCCATGTGTCATAAAAACCAAGAGAGAAAGAAAGACCAGGAAGAAAGGGAAGGTAGGGGAGGGGAAAAGAGGGGGAAAGGGAGGGGGGAAAAAAAGGGGGAGGGGGAAGGGAAAGGGGGGAAGGGGAAGGAGACAAAGTAAGGAGGTAGACAGACCATGGAGGGAATAGAGGGATTTATGGTGGTACAAAGACAAATGCGATTGAGCCTACCTCTAAGAGAAATTAAAACTACAAATAGCTGGCAAGTGTGTGTTGCCATAAACAACTTCCGAATAGCCAAGCTGAATAGGATAACCAATGACGTCAATTCTAGGGAGTATAGATATATATATGGTAAGACATAGTAAGATATGCTCTGTCTATATATGGACACACATATATATAGAAAAAGTAATAATAATGATAGGAAGCCAATCCAAGAGATACACCAGAGCCATATAAATGTGTATATAGCAAAATCTCACCTTGTGATAGGCAATGTAGGCCCAACGAATCTTGTGGACAAAGTCACAAACTGTGACCCCACTACCCCACCACCCAGAGGAGCGTTACCGGCAGGGATGTATTGGGATTTTAAAGTTACAAGCATAAGCAGCCTAGCAGCAGCCAAACGACAACCGTCTCTAGAGGAGAGAACATAACTCATTGTAACCAGTAAGCTCCAATGCATGGGGTGTAACCACCAAGATTAAGTATACCGTAGCCAGAGATATAGCCATAAAGAGTCTTACCAGGCAATTAGTGGTAGTGTGGATAGCACCCAGAAACCGGAGCGTCATCTGTAAGAGTGGCGTGGTAGTAGGCTAATCTCTTAGCCTTAAATACACGCCCCAATCAGGTGTGCAGCTAGTGCATCACCTGACTCGGCCAGGCTGCGCGCGCACCCGCACTGAACCGTGCATGCGCAGTAGCCAGAAGCCAGCTACCAAGGACGCGGACGTGCGGGAGGAGCGCAGTCCTGAATTTAACAGGACTAGGAGCTCCCCCTAGTGGCTCAACCTCGGTACCAGCGCTAAAGGCGCTGTGCAAGGCGGATGGAAACAGCCTAAGGATGGTAAAACAGACAACGAGGAAGTACACAACGCTCAACTAAGGGGAGAGACCCAGGCCTGAACCAGGAGCCGCAAAATCTATCCCCTGGATGGGGCGGAATGCAGCTACCTGGCCGCACATGTGATTGAGAGTACCTGCAAGTAGGCAAGGTCCAAAGGTTAACAACACCCGGGTCCTCGTTACAGGCCCGAAACACAGGGCCAGTTGGTAAAAATACACCATAATGACTATGAAGAAAGAGAATTCGCCTCTCTTATAGTATATAAAGAATGAAAAAAAGCAAATTAACAGTAAACAAGTATAAAAATCTACAAACATTATGCGAGATACAGTGTGATTGGGGTTGGAATTTTCTGACGTTGCAAGACAATATGAGTGAATGAAAGAAAACAACACACACCTGGCTAATATAATTTACATGAATCAAGGTATATTCCGTAGTCCCTAACAGATAGGGGTTCCGAAAGCAGGGAAAAGGGACAGGTGGATCACCAACCTGTTAAGAGGAAAAGTGGACTGTTAGGGTACATCAGTAATCTATATTTAATACAATACATAAAAAGATTTTTTCTGAAAAGAGCCGACAAAAAGTCGCTATTACAAAATTGGTTTATAAGATTGTACTTCATTTATACCTGGCCACCGTGTGGCGTTAAGGCGTTCAATCCACTTTGTCTCATGTTGGAGTATCCTCCTATCCCAGTCACCCCCTCTCGGATCCTGTGGAATCACTGCCAGAGCAATGAACGTCGCAACAGACGTATCAAATCTGTGGTAGAGATCAAGATGTCTACTGATGGGGCTGAGCATCTTCCCATTAGACGAATAATACACGTGGTCACGTATCCTTTGCCAGAATTGGCGGATGATCTTGCCAACATAAAAGAGCCCACATTTGCAGGTCATCAAATAAATAACCCCCTGAGTGTTGCAGTCAGCCCAAAAACGTGGGTAAAACGTCTCGCCGTTGGGTGGTTGGAATCTCCGCCCCGTGGAGATCCACGGACAGAAAGGACAGTGTCCACAAATATGCATGCCTACTTGATTGGTCGTTTGATCCTGTAGGGGGACAAAATGGCTTTTGGTCAGTTTGTCACGTAGGGAAGGTGCTCTTTTGAACACAATCTCTGGGTGAACGCTAACGTATTTGCTCAAAATGGGGTCCCCATAGAGGATGTGCCAGTGTTGTTGCAATACATTACGCAGTTGATACGAGTAGTGTGTGATAAATTTAACCGTAGGGTGCTCATCGACCTTGGTTTTGTTCTTATAGAGCAGTGTATTTCTGGGTTGATCACAGGCTTTATTAAAAGCTTTACGAAGGAGAGATTTGGAATAGCCACGTTGTAAAAGTCGTTCCCTCAGTAGGTCAGCATGGTGTTTGAAATCACTGTCGACAGTGCAGTTCCTTCTAAGTCGAACGTATTGTGCGTATGGGATACTGCGCACCAATGTGGAGGGATGAGCACTGGAGGCATGTAGAATCGTGTTCCCCGCCTTTTCTTTACGGTAGAATGTAGTGGCCAGACAATTATTGAGATCCTTGTAGATTATCAAATCAAGAAAAGAAATCTTGTGTGTATCGCTGTTAACCGTAAACTTAAAATTATAAGTGTTGCTGTTCAGGTGGTTAACAAAAGAAAATAGTGCTTGCTGGGAACCGACCCAGATAATAAAGATATCGTCGATATATCTTAGCCATAACAACACCTCATTGGTGTAGTTGCTAAGTTCATTCGAAAAAATGTCTCGTTCCCACCCCCCAGGTACAGATTGGCATAAGCCAGGGCACAGCATGTGCCCATGGCCACGCCCTGTACCTGGAGGTAGTGGGAACCATCGAAGGTGAAACAGTTGTGTGTCAAAATGAAAAAAAGTAGTCTCAATAAAAACTCATTAAAGGGCCATAAATGGTGGTCTTCCTCCATGAGGAAGGAGCGGACCATCCCAACACCCTGCTCGTGAGGGATGCTGGAGTACAAAGCCTCAACATCCAAGGTCACGAGCAGGGCGTCGGGAGGGACCGCAACCCCCTCAATGTGTTTAAGGAGGTCTAAGGTATCCCGAACGTAGGAAGGCAGGCGTAGAACATGGGGAGTAAAAAAAAAGTCAACAAATTTACTCGCGTTTTCAGTCAGAGAGCCTATCGCGGAAACTATAGGCCGACCAGGAGGGGCCTCAAAGTTCTTGTGGATCTTTGGTAACGCATAGAACATAGCCATACGAGGGAATTTATTGTCCAAATAGGCATGTGTATCCTGATCAATAAGATCCAGGTGGTAAGCCTCCCCTATGAGTAATTTATACTCATTAACGAAGCGGTGGGTGACGCTCACTGCAATTTTGCAGTACCAGGACCTGTTGTTGAGGATGCTCATACACATTTTTATATACTGTTGGTCCGTCATTAGTACAATATTGCCCCCTTTATCTGACTGTTTTATGACCAGATCGGGGCAGTTGCGTAGTTTGGTGAGGGATTGTAATTGGTGAGGCATTAGGTTTTTAGACATGGGATCTAATGTGAGACGCCTCAGGTCTCCTATGGTGGCTGTCAGAAAGGCCCAGATATGGGGGTTGCTCGTAAGGTCCGGGAATTTTTTTGACTTCAGTTTGAATTTTTTACTGGATTTGGGCACTGATGTAGTTGGTGTGTATATGGTATCAGTAGTGAGTGTTAAGGACTCAGATCTCTCATTTTCCTCTAACAGAAGAACGAGGTCTCTGAAAGCCCTAAATTCATCCATGGTAAAGTGTTTAATACTTTCAGAGAGTTCTTTATCGCGTTTGGAACGTATATGTTGATCATCAAAAAGAAATTTGAAAGTTAACTTTCTACAGAAGAGGTAGAGGTCTTTGATGGTGTCGTACTTGTTCATCTTCGGTGTAGCACAAAAGCTCAATCCAAATCTCAGGAGATCAAAGTCTGCTTGGGAAAAGGAGTGAGGGGTAAGATTGATGATATCTAGTTCTACGTGGGAGGGGGCAGGGTCAGGGATGTGGGAAAATTTGTAGGAGGTGATGATAGAGAGGTTACATGGGCATCCAATGTGCTCTGTTTTGTAGGAATCAGTGTAGGTACTGTTGAACTAGGTGGGAGTGGTGTCGCATTAGTGGCATGGCGTGTGATTACATTTGTGGGATTGGAACCATTGATGAGTGTGGGGTTAGCATTGGGACCAGGTGTATTCTGTAACATATTAAGTGCCTGTGTCACTAGATGGCCCAAGTGGGTAGTTGTGTGAATCCCACCCACAGCACCCACATTGGGGCCCGAGGGTGGGCATTGGGGGTGTGTTTTGGACATTGGTAAGTGATGTTTAGTGGTCTTGTCAGTTCGTTTTTTAGGATGCGGGGTGTAGGGTTGATTGCCCATCAGACCTCTTTTCCGTGGACCAGAATTGGAATTAGGGCGTGTACTGGTGGATTGAGAGAGGGGCCGCGTGGAGGAGGAGGCAAATGAGGAGTCCGATTCGGTATCTTCCTCCCTGGAAGAGTAGCTAGAACCATTGTTACTAGGTTTAGGGCCTTGCCTGGTTCTTTTATTCTGTGGCATCAAGTGCCAGCGATAAGCATATTCCTCCACAAACGCCGTCTTGTCTCTGAACATTTTGGTTTGTTTTTTAGATATAATATCCTTGTTCAATCTGTTCAGATATTCCTTCAATTCCTGCCATTTCTTATCAAATTGTGCATGATTCTTGACAGAATCTTGTTGTGCCTGTAGGGAGATAAGTTCTTGATCTAAGGCCATTAAATCTGTTCTATATTGAGCAACTAAAAGTTTGATCAATTCAATGCTACATTTGGTAAGTTCTTGCTCCCAAGCAAATTGCATGGCTACGTTCTATGCGTTACCAAAGATCCACAAGAACCTTGAGGCCCCTCCTGGTCGGCCTATAGTTTCCGTGATAGGCTCTCTGACTGAAAACGCGAGCAGGGTGTTGGGATGGTCCGCTCCTTCCTCATGGAGGAAGACCACCATTTATGGCCCTTCAATGAGTTTTTATTGAGACTACTTTTTTCATTTTGACACACAACTGTTTCACCTTCGATGGTTCCCACTACCTCCAGGTACAGGGCATGGCCATGGGCACATGCTGTGCCCCGGCTTATGCAAATCTGTACCTGGGGGGGTGGGAACGGGACATGTTTTCGAATGAACAACTTAGCAACTACACCAATGAGGTGTTGTTATGGCTAAGATATATCGACGATATCTTTTTTTATCTGGGTCGGTTCCCAGCAAGCACTATATTCTTTTGTTAACCACCTGAACAGCAATACTTATAATTTGAAGTTTACGGTTAACAGCGATACACACAAGATTTCTTTTCTTGATTTGATAATCTACAAGGATCTCAATAATTGTCTGGCCACTACACTCTACCGTAAAGAAACGGCGAGGAACACGATTCTACACGCCTCTAGTGCTCATCCCTCCACATTGGTGCGCAGTATCCCATACGCACAATACGTTCGACTTAGAAGGAACTGCACTGTCGACAGCGATTTCAAACACCATGCTGACCTACTGAGGGAACGACTTTTACAACATGGCTATTCCAAATCTCTCCTTCGTAAAGCTTTTAAAAAAAGCCTGTGATCAACCCAGAAATACACTGCTCTATAAGAACAAAACCAAGGTCGATGAGCACCCTACGGTTAAATTTATCACACACTACTCGTATCAACAGTACCAACTGCGTAATGTATTGCAACAACACTGGCACATCCTCTATGGGGACCCCATTTTGAGCAAATACGTTAGCGATCACCCAGAGATTGTGTTCAAAAGAGCACCTTCCCTGTGTGACAAACTGACCAAAAGCCATTTTGTCCCCCTACAGGATCAAACGACCAATCAAGTAGGCATGCATATCTGTGGACACTGTCCTTTCTGTCTGTGGATCTCCACGGGGCGGAGATTCCAACTACCCAACGGCGAGACGTTTTACCCACATTTTTGGGCTGACTGCAACACTCAGGGGGTTATTTGATGACCTGCAAATGTGGGGTCTTTTATGTTGACAAGACCATCCGCCAATTCTGGCAAAGGATACGTGACCACGTGTATTATTCGTCTAATGGGAAGATGCTCGGCCCCATTAGTAGACATCTTGATCTCTGCCACAGATTTGATACGTCTGTTGCGACGTTCATTGCTCTAGCTGTGATTCCACAGGACCCGAGAGGGGGTGACTGGGTTAGGAGGATACTCCAACATGAGACAAAGTGGATTGAACGCCTTAACGCCATACGGTGGCCAGGTATAAATGAAGTACAATCTTATAAACCATTTTTGTAATAGCGACTTTTGGTCGTCTCTTTTCAGAAAAAATCTTTTTATGTATTGTATTAAATATAGATTACTGATGTACCCTAACAGTCCACTTTTCCTCTTAACAGGTTGGTGATCCACCTGTCCCTTTTCCCCGCTTTCGGAACCCCTATCTGTTAGGAACTACGGAATATACCTTGATTCATGTAAATTATATTAGCCAGGTGTGTGTTGTTTTCTTTCACTCATATTGTCTTGCAACGTCAGAAAATTCCAACCCCAATCACACTGTATCTCGCATAATGTTTGTAGATTTTTGTACTTGTTTACTGTTAATTTGCTTTTTTCATTCTTTATATACTATGAGAGAGGCGAATTCCCTTTCTTCATAGTCATTATGGTGTATTTTTACCAACTGGCCCTGCGTTTCGGGCCTGTAACGAGGACCCGGGTGTTGTTAAACTTTGGACCTTGCCTACTTGCCGGTACACTCAATCACATGTGCGGCCAGGTAGCTGCATTCCGGCCCGTCCAGGGGATGGATTTTGCGGCTCCTGATTCGGGCCTTTAGCGCTGGTACCGAGGTTGAGCCACTAGGGGGAGCTCCTAGTCCTGTTACCTTTAGGACTGCGCTCCTCCCGCACGTCCGCGTCCTTGGTAGCTGGCTTCTGGCTACTGCGCATGCGCGATTCAGTGCGGGTGCGCGCGCAGCCCGGCCTGGCCGAGTCAGGTGATGCACTAGCTGCACACCTGATTGGGGCGTGTATTTAAGGCTAAGAGATTAGCCTACTACCACGCCACTCTTACAGATGACGCTCCAGTTTCTGGGCACTATCCACACTACCGCTAATTGCCTGGTAAGACTCTTTATGGCTATATCTCTGGCTATGGTATACTTAATCTTGGTGGTTACACCCCGTGCATTGGAGCTTACTGGTTACAATGAGTTATGTTCTCTCCTCTAGAGACGGTTGTCGTTTGACTGCTGCTAGGCTGCTTATGCTTGTAACTTTAAAATCCCAATACATCCCTGCCGGTGACGCTCCTCTGGGTGGTGGGATAGTGGGGTCACAGCTTGTGACTTTGTCCACAGGATTCGTTGGGCCTACATTGCCTCTCACAAGGTGAGATTTTGCTATATACACATTTATATGGCTCTGGTGTATCTCTTGGATTGGCTTCCTATCATTATTATTACTTTTTCTATATATATGTGTGTCCATATATACACAGAGCATATCTTACTATGTCTTACCATATATATCTATACTCCCTAGAATTTACGTCATTGGTTATCCTATTCAGCTTGGCTATTCGGAAGTTGTTTATGGTAACACACACTTCCCAGCTATTTGTAGTTTTAATTTCTCTTAGAGGTAGGCTCAATCGCATTTGTCTTTGTACCACCATCAATCCCTCTATTCCCTCCATGGTCTGTCTACCTCCTTACTTTGTCTCCTTCCCCTTCCCCTGTTCCCCCCTTCTTCCCCCCCTTTTCCTTCCCCCCTCCCCTTTTCCCTCCCCCCCTTTTTCCCCTCCCCCCCCTTTTTCCCTTCTCCCCCCTCCCCCTTTTCCCTCCCCTTCCCCCCTCCCCTTTTTTTCCCCCTCCCTTCCCCCCCTTTTCCCCTCCCCTACCTTCCCTTTCTTCCTTGTCTTTCTTTCTCTCTTGGTTTTTATGACACATGGAGTGTTTCCACAAGTTTACCACCCTCCAAGTTTGTTATGACTGTTTATAACTTTCCCTGGGCAGCCGGGACTTTCTATTATATTGCCTTCCCGGTGTATACACCTCTTACGGCTTTACTACAGACACGTCCCCGCATGTGAACGTTTGTCACCTTATGCTTGTTGGCTGTCAGGTCCACTGGTTGACTTCCTCATGGTGCTCATGTATAATGATTGAGACGCGTTACTAACAAGGTCTTAGGTGAATATTAACAATTTTGCATCATTTTGTTGTCTGTCTTCTCTCTCTCTTTCCCTATTACAGGTGATTCAAACGGGCTCCTGAAGAAGCATTCAATTGCGAAACATGTAGAGCTATAGTAGTTTGATGTCGGTTATGCTGAACAGAGGGCTCTATCTCTCCCTGTTCTAAGGGATAACCCCTCCGTAGGCTATGACCTATGTCTGAGAGAATGCCAGTCATTGCTCCTGAATTTATTGCAATGTTTTAACATGTTTGTGTTTTTGGTTTTTTGTATTTTTTGTATAATAAAACATTTACATTTAATTTTATGATTGGTGCCTACAAAGTCCATTTTTCCACTCCTTTTGGTGTATTTTTGAGAATTTGTAGATTTAGGACGTTGGCACCGCTCTATAAATGGAATCTCCACAGCCCATCCTGTGGTGAGATTTGCTATTCCATTTTTTTCTCTACACCAGAGATCACTTCACAATGTACAGAGGTCTGCAAAGGAGTCATAGGTGGCAGGTCCTGCTCCAAAATCTACCTAGTCAGAGTCTACCTAGCAGGCCAAAAAGACAAAGCTATTAAGCTTTATGCAATTCTGGATGACCAAAGTAACAAGTCATTAGCCAGCTCAACCTTCTTTGACATCTTTGGCATTAAAGGCCCCAGCATCCCCTATCCCTTAAAAACTTGTGCAGGAATAGTGGAGATGGCGGGCAGGAGAGCATCCGGCTACCAAGTCGAGTCCATTGACGGACAATCCTGCTTATCTTTGCCAACTCTTATCGAATGCAACCAGATCCCCGACCATAGATCTGAAATTCCTACACCAGATGTGGCTGCTCATCACCCACACTTGAAGCGCATAGCGCATCTGATACCAGAAGTTGATCCCCAGGCTCAGATTATCCTGCTCCTTGGGAGAGATATCTTATGAGTCCACAAATCAAGAGCTCAAATTAATGGTTCCAACAACGCTCCTTATGCTCAGAGGTTGGACCTTGGATGGGTCATCATAGGAGATATCTGTCTAGGAAGCGTGCACAAACCTCCGTTAACTCCGTTAACAGCATGCTCACAAATACCCTAGAGAATGGGCGTCCCTCTCTTTTCCAGCCATGCCACAACCACTTACTTGTTAAGGAATCGCCCTACACCACCCACTTGTCTTGTCCCTTCACAAGCCCCACTAGTGACAACTTTGCCTGTGACAGTGACCAAGACCATTTAGGGTGCACAGTCTTTCAAAGAACTAAAGATGACAATCGTGTGGTAATGTCTATTGAGGACAGACTCTTCTTAGAAGTAATGGAGCAAGGACTAATCAAAGATAGCACAAACAGCTGGGTCACACCTCCTCCCTTCGGACCACAGAGACAACGCTTACCCAATAACAGAGAACAAGTGCTACAACGTTCCACTTCCCTTAGATGTAATTTAAAAAGAAAGCCAGAGATGAGAGAACATTTCTTTTCTTTCATGGGGAAGATCTTTGAGAACGGTCACGCTGAGATAGCTCCCACCCTTAAAGACTCTGAAGAGTGTTGGTACCTCCCTATATTCGGAGTGTACCACCCTAAAAAGCCAGGTCAAATCAGAGTAGTGTTTGACTCTAGTGCCAAATTCAAGGGTGTCTCCTTGAACGATGTCCTCTTGACAGGTCCAGACCTCAACAACAATCTCCTGGGAGTGCTCTTACGCTTCCGCAAAGATTCTATTGCGTTCATAGCTGACATCCAACAGATGTTCCATTGCTTCCTGGTCCGAGAGGAAGACAGAAACTTCCTAAGGTTCCCTTGGTTCAGAGACAATGACCCTTCCAAAGACATCTCAGAGTATCGCATGAGGATACACATCTTTGGAAATAGCCCTTCACCTGCAGTCGCTATCTACGGACTCAGACATTCTGCCCAAGAAGGGGAACTTGAGTATGGCTCAGATGTAAAGCAATTTGTAGAGAAAGACTTTTATGTAGATGACTGCTTGAAATCCTTACCTTCCAGTGAGTCTGCAATCTGTCGTCTTAAAAGAGCACAGGAAATGCTCGCTTGTTCTAATCTCAGGCTTCACAAGATTGCTTCCAACAGCAAAGAGGTAAGGGAAGCTTTCCCTGCTCAAGACCATTCTAACGATCTAAGAGACTTAGATCTAGGTACAGACTCTTTACCTGTACAGCGCAGTCTAGGTCTACTTTGGGACTTGAAATCTGATTCCTTTACCTTCCAAATAAATGGAGAAGAAAAGCCTTTCACTCGCAGAGGTGTCTTGTCCACAATCAATAGCCTATACGACCCATTAGGATTTGCGGCACCTTTTACAATTCAAGGTAAAGCCCTACTTAGAGACTTGATTTGTGAAACATCCAACTGGGATGCCCATGTGTCATGTCTTCAGCCTATAAAGGAAAAATAATATCTTCTGGACTTGCAATATCAACATTGCCCACTAGATGCCACTCTCAACAAAGGACTATTAATGAGTAGTGTTCTATGGTTAATAGACATTTCCTGTCATCACTAGGAACTAGCCCACTTCCTATCGCAACTCTTTCATCTTTTCCATGAGGAGGACAGACTACAATGGAGCCAGCTAAGCCTGTACTACATGTTCTGAGGAATTCCCAATCCTTCTAGGGCAACATCGCTGTTTCACCTCGCATATCATATCCTATCTTATATGACCACCACCTGTTCATTGTAATAAAGATCCAAAGTTACAGACAGTCTGGTTATTGTAGGATTCAAGGTTTAAACTGTGTGTTGAGCTACATACATGCCAGGGGCAAATGTATAGTGAGAACAGAACATATATTAATAATTAGGACTCGTGTTTGGGCCAGATGTATCTTTGGAGATAGTGTTATCTTTATGTCCTTGGAGATGATGATGTCTTTCTATCTTATCTTGCAGCTGCCAAGGCCAATTAGATGATGGTGTTTTTTCTTTAAGTTTCGTGCACCTGCTGAGGCTAGATGAATAAGTACACTTGTGTATGTATATATTAATAATCAGACAATATTGAATAAAGTAATTGGCTTATGTAAATATATATATATGTATATGTGTATGTGCATATATATATATATATATATATAGTAAGTAATACAGTACCTTATGTATACATACACACAGGATTGTATAGTGAAAAACATAACACATTTGGTGGGGTTATTGAAAGTTCATTCTTCCAGAGTCGTAAATCTGTTAGTCTTGAAGTTAAACCTTATCAAGATGAGGAGGATATGATTTAACACAGCTGGGTGCCAAACGGTCTCTATACAGGTGTTCTTAATTGGACGAAACCATATTATAAATCATTTTAATGAACATATAGGAATTCTGGGAATAATTAAGTTTATCCGGTTGTAGAACAGGTGTCAGATTTATGGATAGTTACATTGACGTAGATCTTAGCGACCAATCATGTCTAGGAGTGGGTCTACCCCTCCCCTCTTGTTTTCTCCTTTATAAGCTGTATCCCTTAATAAAGATTTCAGACTTGCTTTGCACATTGCCTGCTGTGTGTGTGTCATTGAGGTCTCCAGAATTCTGATTGCGGTCGCGGTGAATTTACCAGGACAAGAGGGTGGTCGGCTGTCCAGTAATCAACCTTTTAGTGGGGGCTCGTCCGGGATAAGCTATTATTCTAAAGCCTTTTTTTTTTTTTTTGTCTTATCTGACGAATTCATTTTCTTACCGTAGCTCTGATAAAGCTTTAGTCCTGTTTAAATTGTATAGAAAGGAGACTGACCATGCCTACGTAGACTAACATAGATAAAAGGTTTTTGGTAAACGTATAAAGTCCTTTTGGTAAGGACATAGATAAAAGGTCTTTGACAGACCTATAAAGTCCTTTGGGAGGACACAAATAGTTAGACAGTGCTGTTGCTCCTTTTGGTAAGGAGAATAGTCTATGAGGTAAATCCACCGTGACCCAAAACTTTTCTGCTTATTCTTTCTGTCGCTTAGAAGTATAAGATAATTTGTTGTGTGGGTCAGATGACTGTAAGGTATTGACAGTTCCCCACTGTCAATATGGGTCAAAAACATGGTACAGAAGTTCCTCCCCCTCCTCCCCACCCTGGGGAACATGTAAAGATTATATAACTAATGGTACGGATTATGAGTTCATAGTCCCCTGGGTATCATATTTATCGGGGTGGACTTAAACTATGCATAGCTCTGATCCTTTCCCCCGGGATGGTGATGATGATGAGTTTCACATGGACATGGTAAAGGGTCTATGTGTGGAAAATGAAAAGGTGTTACCCTAGTACTCCGGGGACCCACAGTGGGACATGACTTATATGGGACAGGGAGGGGAGAACTGGTTAAAATATGCCCCGTGCTGGTTCCCGAGGGATAATAAGAAACAAAAGAAACCCAACAAATGTTTAAGTAAGGAGGATTATGAGAGAAAGCACAGGGAAGAGGCAGATAAAAAAAAGACCAGACCAAACTGCCTCCCTCCTTCCATTTAACCCTCCACCATACACAAACAAAATCTATCTCAGTCTCGTGAAAGAAGACATAGATCTCCCAGCATAGCTTGAATCTGTAGATAAATTCAATGCTGCTAATGTAATTAATGTCATGCTTTAAGAGATTTTCACAGTTGTAGGTTTTACGTGTTAGACGAGATACTGTATTTCTTTCAGTATGTGTGTAGGAGATTAAAAGATAAAGTGCCATTCTGAACACAGCTGTCTGCACGTAAGAACAGAAACACAGTTAAATCACTTTTGTGACAGCTCATTAGTACTCTATATCTCTAAGGGGCCCGTTTAGGGAATTAGCCCGGTTCAGCAGCAACAACAAGTTCTGCAGCAACAGGAAGATAGATCAGAAAGTCCCATAGTGACTGTCAGTCAAATGGATTCTGATGTTTCAGGGGATTCTGACACAGAAACTAGAGAGCAGGGCGCTTCAGTGAGACATAGAACTACACTAAGTTAAAAAAAAAGAAACTTTATCAGAAGACATTGGAGGAAGCTCATGCAATACTTAAGGAGTTACAAGAGAAATCAGATGAGCTTAAAGAACATATAACTCCCTCTAAGACTAAGAGTGGGAAACAATATGGGAAGAAAGATAGAGAAGATGATAGGGAGGAAGCTGCCCCAAATGTTCAAGCCCCATTTATGACAATAGGGAATGACATGCTTAAAAAGGTTATAGATATAGAGGACATTAATAAAATAATCAAAAACTGTCCCAAGCCTAGTGTCTCGACCGGAGGCACTCTAACCTATTTAAAGAAAGCCTGCAAGGGCAGAAATTACACACAAGAAGACATGCACCTGATTATTGATGGAATAATCGGACACACAACTGCATGGAACTGGGCTAATGTCCCGACCATAGCTGTAGTACAAGACAGTGACACCAAAGCAGCAGATTATGGGCTTAACACTGAGGATGGTAGGAAGAAAATGTGGAAAGAAATGACAAGTGCTTTTAAAAATAAGTCTTCCCTCCCCACTGCTATAATGTGCAAACAAAAGTGAGTCAGTTTTGGAAGAGATTCATGGATACCTGGACTCAAGAGGCTGGGTTATCCTTGCAGGCAGATATGACTAGTCTGTTGATTCAGACTTACATCTCTAACCTGAAACCACAGATGGGCTTAATGGTCAGGCAAATGATTTCTGAATGGCCAACAAGTACTTTGGATGTTTTTCAGAAAACATTAACAGAAAAAGATGCTGCAGGATGTTTTGATATAGCAAAGGAAAAAACAGTAACTTCCCATTACCAAGGAGGGGCACAGCAAATGTCTCCCCAGGGTAATGGTGGGCAGTGGATAAGAGGCAAAGGAAGGAGCAGAGCAAGATGATTTTCTAGGGGTCCTCAGCAGTCCAGAACCAGTTGTTTCAACTGCGGACAGGAGGGCCACTGGAAAAATCAATGCCCTTATGAACCTTTCAATGAACAACAAAATAGTCCAGCCCCTGCCCAGATACAGAACCCTCAGCCATCAAATCAGGGAGTGAAATACCCCATTCAGTGGACCCACCTTAAACCACAACAATGAAGCTGCCCAGAAGGTAGTAGTATCCCAGCATTCCCCCTGGTCTCTCGCTCCTTTGATGAACAACCAATAGTGACTCTGCATGTCCAAGGAAAGTTAGCCCCTTTCCTCCTGGATTCAGGAGCCACTCTTAGTACCCTCAGTGAGGACTACTACAGAGGAGAGACAATGAATGCTGAGCCTTCAATGGGAATTAATGGGATACTCACCAAAACTTTCGAAACCCCTTCCCTTCCCAGTAGTAAATGTAGAACGCGGATCAGTGTTGTTGCACCACAGTTTCAGAATAATACCAAACTGCCCTGTTAGTCTTTTGGGAGAGACTAGGTAAGCTGGGGATTAGGCTGGAGATAACCAATCAGGGGGGTGTTATTGCTCATTCTAAAAAGATCCCGATACGGCCCATAATATTGAATACTCAAGTGCAACAGACAGACACAGGACTCCCCAGTGATTCTGACAAAGTATGGTCAGAGAGTGCTCTAGATGTAGGGATCATCTCCTGCACCCCATACAAGGCCACCCTCAAAGCATGGGCACAACGCATTTATCACAAACAGTACCCATTGTCAAAAGAAAAAGAGGAAGGCATTGCCCCTATGGTAGAACACTTCTTAAAGAAAGGCATTCTAAAAGAAGTTGTATCCCCCTACAACACACCCATCAACCCAGTTAAAAAGCCGGATGGCAGTTATAGATTTGTTCAAGACCTTCGAGCTGTAAATAACCTGCTGGTGCCCATTGTGCCTGTAGTGCCTGATGTGCCATCACTCCTTACCTCCATACCATCCGATGCAGAGTATTTTTCTGTGATTGATTTAACAAATGCATTTTTTAGCATCCTTGTGGATGAGGAGACACAGCCAATCCTTGCTTTTTGTTTTAAAAATCACCAGATGATATGGTGTAGAATGCCCCAGGGTTATGTGGACTCCCCTGTAGTCTACTCAGTTCTGCTCCAGGCCACATTGCGGTCCTGGACTCCCTGCCATGGTTCTGTCCTACTCCAATATGTTGATTGATATGTAGCCCAAGCCAGGTAGCCTGCAAAGAGGATGGATCAGATCTGCTACATTGGTTGGCAGATAATGGTCAAAGTTTCCAAAAAGAAACTTCAATGTCAGTGTCAGGAAACTGTTGAATACCTTGGTTTTGTACTCTCCAAAGGAGAATAGAAAATCAGTCACAAGAGAGCTGCGACTCTCATGGGTCTGCTCGCCCACTCACTAAAAAGGACATGCTATCCTTTCTTGGTATGATTGGTTACTGCCGCCAATGGATACCTGATTGTTCCTACTATGATAACATTTTGAGACCATAGGTACTGACATGCCAGATTGTATAAAATGGAATTATGAAATGTATAACGCTTTTGTATACCTCAAAACATCTATGATAACAGCTCCTGGTCTTGGCCTCTGAGTATAGCAAAGGGTTTCACCTATTTGCTAGGGACAACTGTAAAACCATGACGGGAGTCCTAGCGCAAAAACATGGGAGGCAAATTGCGCCCTATCGTTTTGTTTTTTTTTTCCCAAGGGTTGTGCCTATGCCAGTACAGGGCATGCCGGCGTGTCTCAGAGCTCTGGCATCCTGCACGATGGTGGTGGAAACGGCTACATCATTCACTCTAGGACATGCCACCACACTACACACCACTCACAATGTATCCATTATATTGCACTGTGAGGCACATATAGGTCAGCAAGATGACATAGCCAAGGGAAATGCTTTAGCTGACAAAGCAACAAGAGAGGCAACATCCACACAGCCAGCAGACATCCAAATGCCATTGCTCTCACCTGAAATCCCACTCCTAGATCAAACGTTGCACGATCTCCAAATATATGCTACAGACAAAGACATCCAACAATGGAATGCAGTAGGTGTGCAGAAAAGCCCAGAAACTGGCCTTGTCTGCCAAGAGGGGAGACCATGTATTTTTGTAGCAAGTGCTCCTTTGTTCATTTCACAATACCATGGTGTAGGACAAAGAGGCTGGCAGGTCACGTGAATTATTAGACAAGGATTTTTTCATTCCAGGTCTTCCCTCTCTTGTTAGGGCATATGTTTCCAGATGCATCACATGTATTCGGAATAATCCCAGGAACCCTCACAAGGCGAAACATGAACACCTAATATATCCATCCACACCATTCACTCATTTATAAATTGATTTCACACACATGCCTAAGTTAGGTAAGAGACAAGAATACCTACTTGTAATAGTGGACATGTTCTCAAGATGGATAGAAGTGTTTGTAACAACAATGGAAGATGCGCAAACCGTAGTGAGAATTTTCACACAAGAAATGATTCCCAGATGGGCATGCCCACTTTAGATCAACTCAGACAATGGCCCTGCATTCGTGGCCAAAGTCTGCCAAGATCTAGTAAAAATGCTCAAAATTAACTGGAAGTTTCACATACCTTATCACCCTCAAAGTTCAGGTATAGTGGAAAGGATGAAAAGAACCATTAAGGATAAGATCAGGAAGGCCAATGGAGGTATGTATGCCATTCCCTTCCCCTTCCTACCCCCCCTTCCCTCCTTTTTCCTTTTCCCTTTCCTCCCCCCTTTTTTCTTCTAATACCCTCCTCCCCCCCCCATCCTTCTCCTTCCTCCCTCCACTCATTAATCCCCCCCCCCCTTTTCCAGCCCTCTCCCTCCCCTCTCCCCCCCCCCCATCCCCTCTGTGGACCCTTTTACCATCGACTATGCTATTATTTTATATAAAACTTTGTTCCCAACATGAGTGCATACCTATGCATAATTTGCTAGCATAGTTGCAATATAAAATTAAATTTGTTCTGTGTCTATTTACATAATATTCACTTTCTTATCATCTCGCTGTCTATAATTAACATTTTTATATTCGATTTTAATTTTATCTTTATATATTTGTTTTTAGACTGACATCCCAATTCAAAATATATATGTATTTTATGTTTATATTAGATGTTTATGAACTAAGATTTACCTTTTCTACAGATATATTTTTATATATATATATATAAAAATATATTTTTTTTTATATTATATGTTTATTAATAATGTTTTTAACCTTTGAATTCCTTACAATTAATTTTTAATTATTTTTAATCCACCCACTCCTATATGAACTGTGTCTAGTATTGCCTCTAGTTGTAGTGTGCTGTTCTTTTCTCCCCCAGCAGCATGTCCCTCCTAAATGTATGTGTTTTTCTCCTTCATGTTACTGGCTTTGCCCCCGCCCCCTCTAAGACTTCAAAAACTCCTGCCCTAGTGTCCGCCCCTCATGCTTGAGAAAGGAGTGCCGCTATTCCCACCACCAATAGCGAGCTAACTCGGAAATGCGTCGCACAGCTGTGACATCACAGCCCGGCGCTGCGCTATGCTTGCCCTCCAAGCCTCGTTTTGGCTCCCTATACACGGCCGTAGCTATTCCACCTCACGGAGCCGTACGAGCCTTGTCATACACTGCAGCACGGCCGGTGATCGGCCTTGGCGTCTTCACAGCCATATCCCTGGAACCCGCAGCTAGATGGACTGTGTCATTCTGACTTCATCCAATCCTGATGTGTAATCTGGATATCTGAGGGAGACCTTGCTGTGCCCAGTCATCCCACCCCATCCTTGCCTGGATCTGATGTGGGGTCAGCACTGTATGGACTTGCTGTGACTTGTAGTCCTCCATCTTCTCCTCTACCCAGAGACGTATTTGAACGCAGCATTACAATTTTCCATGTGAGTGGATATTGTTTTTTCAATAAATTATTGTTGATATACTCAGGCGCCCCTTTCCTTGTTTTTAATTAAGAATAGAGGTAACAATGGGTTTCAGGTTAGTACCAGAAGTGGCCTCGTATTCCTTGTGGTCTAACATTGTTTCTGCGACTTCTGTTCTTACTGTACTCTTTCCGGATTTGGTGCTGTCGCAAAATGGAAGATAGGCCTGGGACGCAGATTCAAGCGCTGTTATATGAGCTATAGGATCCGCTTGGGTGGTAGCCAGAGCCAATACAACCCTCTCCGTGGGGGAGACCTGTTGCTTTAAAGCATGCAATTCCACATGCAGTGAGGCCTCCATCTTAACTGCCCAGGATTCAACGGTGGCTTTAAAAGAAGAGCGAAGGGCCGTGGCTTCAGACCTGGGAGGCCCCGCCACAGCAGGGGGACACGGGTCAGCCAGGTCAGTCATTTGGCATGTGTCAGGGTAATTTTCTGACCTGTGTGTGGATGCCAAAGAGTCTGCTCGTGCAGCTGATGATTCCGCCATAGCTTCCTCACTGGCGTGATCTGCTGTGGGGTTGGGAGGAGGTTTGCTCTTCCCTGTGGTCCGGCCGGGCACCATCTTGTCTTATGGTGTCCGAGGATCGGATAGCGCTGTGCAGAGCAGGTAGCGCTGCATAGTGCCCTGCTGCATCTCACCAATCAGCAGGGTGAGAGGTACATGCCAACATCTAGATAGCGAGTGTGTGTGAGCTAGAAAGCCACCTGCTAGCGTCGGGAAGGCACAGAGTTCAGGGGTGCACGTCCTCAGCCTTCCATCATCAGCCACGCCCCCTAGTTTTTAGAGCTTTCTTTTGGTGGTATTTGATCACCTCTTTTTTTTTTTTACTAGTAATGGCGGTGATCTGCGATTTTTACTGGTTCTGCGACATTGCGGCGGACAGATTGGACACTTTTGACACATTTTTGGGACCACTGACATTTATACAGGGATCACTGCTATAAAAATGCACTGATTACTGTGTAAATGTCACTGACAGGGAAGGGGTTAACACTAGGGGGGGCGATCAAGCCGTTAAATGTGTGTTCCCTAAGTGTGTTCTAACTGTGAGGGGATAGGACTGACTAGAGGAGGAGACATATTGTTCCTACTTAGTAGGAACCAATGATATGTCTCTTCTCTCCTGACAGAACAGGGATTTGTGTGTTTACACACACAAATCCCTGTTCCTGCTCTCATGCATGCGATCGCGCCCGCCGGCCACGCGCATTGGGTTTCCCGCCGTGCAGAGCGTGCACATGCACCTGCTATCGCCCTTAAAGGTACAGACGCACCCATTAGGCAATTCGCGGGAACGAACCACTTTGCCACCGTATATGGGCATGAGCCAGTCGGCAAGTGGCTAGAGACGTCAGAACCCCATGTGGTGCAGCTCAGCAGGTGTTTGGTTGCTGGAGTTCATGATGCCTGTGTCTCTCTGCACACCTGAGATGGTGTTTGGTTGCTGGAGTCCAAGCTGCATGTGTCTCTCTGCACATCTGAGCTGAATCCTGGTGCTGGTGTTAGTGCTGCATTTTCTTTGCTCCTACAGGTATATGCTATCCATTTTTGTTTTCCCCCTTCATTAGGCTTAAAATGTGATTGCAGATCTTCCTCTGCTTGTTGTTCTGTGCTGCCTAGACACCACAAGATTAGTTTTGTTCTTGTCGTTTTGCCATTTCAATTCAACCAATGACCCCATGCACCCCAAAGACCCCATGCACTATTATTGGTGAAATGTGTTTTATGACCGCAAAACAAACACACAAGTTCACTGCTGAGATTTTAGTTCACAATTCACAACTCATACTGCACATATTCCATTAGACTGGGTCAGAGTTTAATTTTACAGCTGATTGAAAAGATCACACCACACACTACAATTTTCACATGATCTCACAGTGTGCTGGTACTAGTAATTTTGTTTTTTTTTTCTTTTGTCTGCAGTTTTTTTTTTCCTTTCATCTGTGGCTTTTCCTGTGACCAGCCTCTGTGCATGATCTGGTCCAATTTATGCACTGTGCAGAGGGCCTCGTGTTGCAGCCATCTTTGCTATGGCATGTCCAGGCTCACGCATGCGTGAGGTGGTTTTTGCACTGGAAACATCATCTGTTTTCCCTTGCTTTTGCTGCAGGTGAATGGGGGGGGAGGTGATTCAGCCACAGGTCAATGATCTGTTTGCTTTTTTTCTCTGAGTCTCCTTTTTTCTTTCTGTGCAGTGCTAACATCCTTGCTCCAAAAGGAACTTTCTGCCACATAGCCAAGACATCCATGTGCTCAGGTAGGGACCATCAGTCTGGTAAGTAAGAAGAGGAAAAAGAGTGCCTTACCATGAGCGTGGCCTTTGTCTTTGGATGCAACCAAGCTCACACTTGCTCTTGCTTAAGGGCTTAAGGTAAAAGAGCATTGCCATGTCATGACAAGCCCAGTGTGGACAGCAACTCATCAAGTTACCAGTGAGTGGCGGCATTCCTCCTCCCCTGAGTGCTAATAGCCATAAAAACGGTGAGTGCTGGGCCTGCGACGCTGAGCTATTACCAGACTAACATATCTGTGGATATTGCCGCCGAGACCTCTCTAAGAACAAAGGATGCTGTAAGCCAGCAAGTCATGGCCCTTCATGGGCAAATAGTTAATGAGTCTCTGAGCTCTCCAGCCACTTATGCCACAGCATTCCGGATACAATATAAAGGACGCAGAATGCAGTTCAGGGCATCACAATTAGCCCTTCTAACCAAGGAGGCCTCCAGCCCATTACAGTCAACTTTGTTCCCGGCTCTGAGGGCACCTTTATCCAAGCCATTTACCCCTGCCTTACACCTGCCTACACCAGACGTAGAAGCAGGTCGGTCCCATCCTTGAAGGGGCTAAGCAAGTTTTGAGTGTCTCTTGGGTTCAGTCATTTATTAGGGCGGTTAAGCAGGCCTGGAATGGGATGACCCGGATGACTGCCTTCAAAGTCAGAACATACTTCACGTTTTCAAGATACAGCCTTCCATATTCCTTAATGAATAGAAGGGTGAAGAGGCTGATTCAAAAGGAGTGGTAGTAGTCATATGAAGTTTTAGACCCCTTTCACACTGGGGTGCTTTTCAGGCATCTTAGTGCTAAAAATAGCACTTGTAAATCGCCTCTAATGCCTCCCCAGTGTGAAAGCCAGAGTGCTTTCATACTGGGGCGGTGCACTTTCAGGATGGGAAAAAAAGTCCCTCAAGCAGCATCTTTAGGGAGGTGCGGGAGTAGTGTATACACCACTCCCAAAACGCCCTGCCCATTGAAATTAATGGGCAGCGCTGCCGAAGCACGGGCGCTTTAAACCCTTCGGCCGCAAGAGGGGGTTAAAAGCACCTCGCTAGCAGCCAAAAAGCACCGTTATAATAGTGGTAAGGCGGCACTTTACCGGTAGCGCCGGCACCGCCCCAGTGTGAAAGCACCCTTGCATAAGTAAGCAGTGGCAAAATTATACCCTACTCTGAAGGGAACTGCGGATTCTCTGGTCAAAAGAATGGCACTGCATCGAGCTAACGCATTTAACATGCGTTGCAGTAACACACACTTTACAGCATTGCACCCTACTGCAAAGATGAAAATAATGTGGAAGAAAAATTGCAGCTCAAAAGCTCCAGACCTATTAAAGTCACCTGCCCTAAACGATCTTGCAGGTGCTGGCTCTGCTCAAATTAGGAAAAAAGGAAAAATCCTGGATTGCCGCACACTGCTGAAGGCATCTTTATTGAAAGATGAAAATCCAAAAACAGTCATATCTTAGGCATAGAAAACAAGGAAGAACAGCTAACGCGTTTCACATCACAAATAGATGCTTAGTCATAGCTGAATAAACAAAGTCTGATCTTATGTATGTATGGAGCTAATGAAAAACAGACAGCCAATCAAATGCAAAGCAATGTTGTAAGAAACCTCCCCATAAAATCAGACCTTGTTAATGCCCAAAATGAATTGCACCTGGATGGGAGAAGCAAAGAGCTAATGAATACAATAAATTCAAATAAATGAATAAATAAAAAGATATATATGTATATGTAGTTGTAAGCTAAATGCAGCTTCCCCATATGGTGCAATCAAAGGCAAAAAAAAAACGGAAATAATAAAGAAAAACGTATAATAGATAATAATGCAGATGTGAAAAGTCACAAAACGACTGTAAACAAAATCAAATTAATCATCATGAGGACTAGGGTATATAGTTATTCCTGCGCTACCATGTGCGAAAGAATGAGGGTGGAACTGCTGCAGGCAGTAAAATTAGGTGGGGGTTGGTGCTGCGCTGTTCCCAGCATAATAAGGGAATATGCTGCTATGGGTAGCAGTACAAATATAAATTGAATACGAATAAATCAATAATATTTGCAAACATCAAAGTGCAGAGTGCATGAATACAATTCTAATAGAACCCTGATAAAACTTCTATATATACGGTAAGTAAATCATGATATACACAATAATGGGTGGTGATATCAAAGTGCAAAAATAGATTGCTAATAACCCTGAGATAAGTCTACTGGGTATATGATATGTGCAAAAAATAAACTGTGCACAATTTCAAGATTGTGCAAAATCAGCAACATAAACCTTCCTGTGCAAAGTGCAAATGGCCTATGCAAAAATGCAATAAAGTGTGCAAAATGAACTCAGATCTAAAATTGTGCCGGCTGCAATTAGTTATACAACGTCCAATCAAGTCCAAGGTGTGCAAAATGCAATCAAACTGTGAACGAAATCTAATAAAATCTTTTCTTCTTTGTGCAAATGAGCATTCCAATGTGCAAGTAGCAAAATAAGGTGCTGGAGAAATAGATATCTCCTCTTCGTGCAAACACACACGGTAGTGAGAAGTATGTATGATGATGTATGTATGATGATTAGCGCCTTGAGGCGATTCAGTTCGCATTTGCAGCGCTATACAAATCATTCATTCATTCATTCATTCATTCATTCATTCATTCATTCATTCATTCATTCATTCATTCAAGTGGCCTCTTACCTTGTGGTAATGAGGTAACTGCATATAAATAAACACTTGTAGTGGCTGCTTCTCCCTTGTATTCCTGGACCAGAGTTGGTCTGTACCTGTCTTTGTCCCTCAGTGGATGCAAGGAGGAGTAATAAAAGAAAGGGGGTTCCGGATAGTGTAGTAGTTTAAACAGTAAATGGTTTTTATTAATATAGCAATGAAGGTACTCACATAACATGAAATATTAAAAAACTTATCTCCACGAGCGGTGAGCTTGTTTGCCTACGTCAGCTTTGAGTGCCTATCCCGTCCCTATGCGTGGCTTCACGGTCACGTGACTTCATCAGGGGACATCCGTGACAAGCACAATACAGTTGGGACCCAGAGTGGAGGTCTCAATCACCCATGATTTGCTAAAAGAGAAGATTATTAGTGCTCTTGGTGAGCTTAAAGCAGAAGTAAACCCATCGAGTTAACAGTTTCAAAAAACATTGGTTGTGATCTCAACCAAATTGTCAAACCATCCAATTGCTGGAGTCATAACTGGTCATGTGCAGCATCATGGCAGTTGGAGATTAAACAGAGGCCAACATGGCAGCTTCCATGGCTAAAAATGATAGGAGTGTTTACTTCCACTTTAAGTGCTTAGTGGATGAAGTAGCATTTGTTATCAATGTTCCCCTAAGGCTGTGCTGCATTCAGTGACAATGAAGGCCAGTCCTTGAGTCAACAAACCCATCCTCAGACAGGGTGGTCGTAAGTGCATGTATGATGACAAGTTTTTCCCCCTGACCAGAACTTTTTCCAACAGACTCACTGCTGCTCAACCCCGGATGTCCTCAGTTTCCTGTGCAGATGGATGGTGCTGGCAGTCGGCTCTTGATTGCTGTACAACAGTGTTCAAGTTTCACACTTCCTTGGAATGTCGAACACTCTTTATTGGCCACATGTACATCCCAACGCTAAGCACTATTCCAGGAGCAATCGGTGGTTAGTCTGGCCTTCCTCCAGTTTAGCCCACTCTACATTCCAGGACTCAAGATCTTTTTGCCAGAATGGAAAACTTCAAGAGCAAATGGAAGGGTGTGCAAGGGCACCTTTCTGCAGGGCGCACAGCCATGGTCCTTTTCAATACCTTCATCCCCTACGGGAGTCTAGTTGAAGAGAGACCCCTCCCCCCAGCTAGTGCGGCGGTATCCGTGCCATCTACAGTAAAACTCTTATGTTACTTTTGGTGCTTCAGACATCACCCTTCAGGACATTTCTTCATCCTGACCAGAATAGTAAATTCCGCTCAGGAGGTGGATGTCCTTTCTGATTACATCAATATTATATGACTGCAATGGGGAATGATTCTCCCTGAGAGAGATTTAAAGGCTTTTATTCTCTGTGTCTCAACTTCGTCTACAAATAAGACCAGTGTTGAATTCAAAGAAATTGAGTTTCAGTGGGAGATGGGCATTTTCAGTTCGTGTGTCTTCCTTTTATGCTCTCTCTACCTCACCGATGACCTTTATGGAGGTTCTAATCTTTGCGTAGCCCCTCTGAGGAAACAGTGGTGCTTCAAATCCATCATTATTTTGCTGGTATCCTACTGTTGGCTTAGAGTTCAAATGACCTACTAGTATAAAAGGGGATTCTTCTGGCCAGCCTGAGAAGTTTTGTCTGGATAGGAGGTGTCAAGACATTTGGGGCAGACCTGACTAGTCATCGATACGGAGGCCCAGTTCAATGCTCATGCAAGCACTTTTCTCCTCCTTTGAATGGGCCAAGCAGTTGACAGCTTCCCAATGCAGGGTTCTCCTGAAAACAATGTCTTGCTTCCCTATGCTACCCTGGGAACGCTGGATTCTCTGGACGTTCCAAAGAATTTCCTTTTTGCAATGCAGAATGCAGCACTTGAGCCGAGTCAAAGCTTCTCCCCAGATAGGCAGGAGCCTCTGGTGATGGGTATGTCAGCGTACTCTCACCTGATCCCGTCTGGTGGGTTCATTATCCAGGACCATTGTCACCACTGATGCCAGTACTTTAATCTGAAGATCTTGCCCATATCACTCTCAGCTCAGTCTGTTTGCATCACCATCCATTCACAAGGTGCCTCTCTTCCTACCCTTACCTGTTGGTGGAGGAAGTGGATGATGCCTTCACTCACCCAAGAAATAGGCCCGCAGCCCATTGGTTTTACCCTAGCCATGGAAGCTAGTCAGGACCAAGCACTTTAGCTACCAGTGTTTGCACAACACCTGTCCCATGATGGACTGTTAATTGAGGGAGAAGGATTGGAGGACTTGGGCCGTCTTCTGGAAGTGGTTGAATCCTGACAAGGTTCCAGAAAGGACGTCAACAAATACTATTTACTCCGAAATCTGGAACAGGCTCAGAATTTTGCAGAGGTTGCCGAGTTGCTATCATTACCTCACATGGATCTGGATTTGTTGCTCAGCCTAGTTCCATAAGGGCTCAAAATTTCAGCTTTCACCAGGAAAAATGGGCATGTGAGCTGCCAGGGGAATGCTTCACAAGGTTGGTCCTGAGACTTTGCCCTGAGAAGGAATAACGTTCCCCAGTAGGTTTTTATTCTGGTCCTGGATTTCCTTGCCAGGACTCTGTTTGCATCACCAGAAAGCAGTCCTCAATGGGACATCACTCAATAGGCAGTGTCCCTTGATAACTTCAGGCGATAGCTTCAAGGGGCAGAGTATTAACTCTGCAAGCACTTGGAGCTACAGAATCCTACATCTTATTCCTTCTGAACAAGTTGGGGCCTATGCCCTCAAGCACCTTTGTTCCCATCCGTTATCATCTTACAAAGTGGCGGTTCCATCCTTTCTGGCAGAGACGGTACCTAACCTACACTGGATGTACCAAGTGTCTACCTTCAAGCAGCTTCCTAGGTAATATCCTCCAGAAGGGGGCTTGTGTTTCCATTAGGCAAATTTGGAGGAGTAGAGTCAAGGTCATCCAGGAAACTTAGTGTGGCTAGGCAAGTGCCTCCAGAAGTGATAGACAGCTAGGTCCATTTTTACATCTTTAAATTTGGGCATTTGCCTATGGAGACCTCTGCAAAACAGCAGGCTGGTTGGCGTGGTGCACTTGCCTATGGTGCTACAAGGAAGATCAGGGTCCTGTACATCAATGGACTTCCACAGAATGACGGTCCAGGCATCCATGTCCATTGTAATAAAGTTTGATTATACATTTTAGCCCTCCCTGTTTAGCTCACTATTCATCATATGTATGTTGCCATGTTGGCATCAGGAAAATGGAAAATTGTATCAAATACTTGCCATAATTTTCCTTTCCTGACCCCAAACATGGCAGCATACGAACATTCCCTTTTTTTGATCTTGTTAAGGGCATGTGAGCTGCCAGGGGAATGCTTCATGATGTTGGTCCTGAGACTTTGCCCTCAGGAGGAAAAACGTTCCCCAGTAGGTTTTTATTCTGGTCCTGGATTTCCTTGCCAGGGCTCCCTTTGCATCATCAGAAAGCAGTCCTCAGTGGGACATCACTGGAGAGGCAGTGTCCCTTGATAACTTCAGGCGATAGCTTCAAGGGGCAGAGTATTAACTCTGCAAGCACTTGGAGCTACAGAGTCCTACATCTTATTCCTTCTGAACAAGTTGGGGCCTATGTCCTCAAGCACCTTTGTTCCAATCTGTTTTCATCTTACAAAGTGGCGGTTCCATCCTTTCTGGCAGAGACAGTACCTAACCTACACTGGATGTACCCTTTTTTGATCTTGTTATTTTTACGGAGAATGGGCAAGGTTGCTCTCAGTCATGATCAGTCTACGTGCTGATGTAACTGCCTTCGTAGCTGCCTGTTCCGTGTGTGCTCAGAGTAAGACTCCATGACACCTTCCAGTAGGCCTCCTACAACCCATATCCAATGAAGAGATGCCCTGGACCCACCTGTCTATGGATTTCATTGTGGAGTTGCCCAACTCCCAAGGCAACACGGTTATCCTTATGGTGGTTGACCGGTTCTCAAAGATGTGTCTTTGTATTCCACTTAAAAAGTTGCCCACTTCTAAGGAACTGGCTTCCATTTTTGCTCGGGAGATCTTTCGCTTACATGGGCTACCCAAGGTGATTGTCTCGGACAGGGGTAGTCAATTTGCGTCCCGGTTCTGGCGAGCCTTTTGTGCACAGCTGGGAATTCAGCTTGCTTTCTCCTCTGCGTATCACCCGCAGTCTAATGCGGCCGCTGAACGATCCAATCAGTCCTTGAAGCAATTCCTACGTTGCTATATTTCTGACCATCACAACAACTGGTCAGACCTATTACCATGGGCAGAGTTTGCTCACAACAGTGCCTTGAATTCTGCTTCCCGATTGTCACCGTTTATGGCGAATTATGGTTTCCAACCTTCCATGTTGCCTAACTCGTTTGTTCCGCAGAGTATTCCTGTGCTAGAGGAGCATCTCCGTGGTGTTCGTTCCACTTGGGCACAAGTCCAGGAGGCTTTGCGTGATGCTAATTATAGATACAGACTCCATGCTGACCGCAGACGCCTGCCTGCACATTCCTACCAGATTGGGGACAGGGTCTGGCTGTCATCTCGCAACCTCCGACTTCGTGTTCCCTCACTGAAGTTCACACCTCAGTTTATTGGGCCTTTCCATATCCTTCACAGGATTAACCCAGTGGCTTACACGTTGGACCTTCCTCCTAGTATGCGCATCTCTAATGTGTTTCATGTCTCCTTATTGAAATCATTGGTCTGCAACTGCTTTACCACCTCAGTGCCACATCCTTACCCTATACAGGTTGAGAACCATGAGGAGTATGAGGTACAATCCATTGTTGACTCCCGTAGGTTCTGTGGGCGCATACAGTACCTGGTGCATTGGAAGGGGTATGGTCCGGAGGAACGCTCCTGGGTCTCATCCTCGGACGTACATGCCCCTGCACTCCTCCGTGATTTCCATAGACGGTTTGCTCTCAAGCCCGGTGGTCCTCTGAGGGGGAGGGGTCATTGCGGAGGGGGTACTGTAAGGGCTGGCTCAGCCCTTCCTTCTCTGAGCTGGCCGCTCAGCTGTCGGCTAATTGCCAGCTCTCTTCTCTCTCCACAGTTAACCAGCTCTTGTGGATCTGCTCGTCAGTCCCACCTACTTAAAGACGTCCAGCTCACTTCTTTCCTGCCTTCGCCTTGGTCACATCAAAAGAAACCATCTCCTGCGTTCCCGTTTAAAGACTGGCTTGCTGACATCCTTTCTGGCTCCTTATCCTGCTTGCAGTTCCTCCACTTGGATCCCTGACTTCTGGCCTGGCTGATTACCCGATCTGGTTACTGAACTCTGGCTTGGCTGACTACCCGATCCGGTTACTGGACTCTGGCTATGCTTTGACTACGCTTACTCTATTTACCTCTTTATTTTTATTAATAAACAAGTGTGATTTAACTGTACTTCTGTCTCGGTCTGGTTCATGGTTTCTGACAGTCTTAAAATTATTGTAAGTTCTCTCAGCTGTAGGCAAGCAAATCCTGGAATACAATTAAAGTAATATTGTACTTCTCAATGCAGTTTTCAAACAAACAAAACATGCATTTCTGCCACTAGCGGCCACTGCAGGGGAAAGACTACAGTTTAGTTTGCTTGTGGGCTCCATCTTATACCTCTTACAGTTGGCTGAGTAGATGATAGTTTCTGTCCTCTTAGGCCTTAATTGACAGGTAAGAGTGTAAATACACTATATTACCAAAATTATTGGGATGCCTGCCTTTACAATCACATGAACTTTAATATCATCCCATTCTTAAGGGGCTTTTCAGCTACAAAAGTCCGACAGCCTGTCCGACAGACTTTTGGCGGACTTTCTAACGACCGGACTTGCCTACACACGATCACACCAAAGTCCGACAGATTCGTACATGATGACGTACACCGGACTAAAATAAGGAAGTTGATAGCCAGTAGCCAATAGCTGCCCTAGCGTCGTTTTTTGTCCGTCGGACTAGCATACAGATGAGCGGATTTCTGGGTCCGGCGGAGTTACAACGTAAAGATTTGAAGCAAGTTCCAAACCTAAAGTCCGTCAGATTTGCGACTGGAAAAGTCCGCTGAAAGTCCGGGGAAGCCCACACACGATCGGATTGTCCGCTGATTTGGTCTGTCGGCGTCCGTCTGACTTTTGTAGCCGAAAAGTCCGACCGTGTGTACGCCCCATTAGTAAACACTGCCATTTTTTTCTGGAAAGCAGAGAGCAGTGTTTTTTTTTTATTGCATGCTTTCCAGGGTAGAGGTGAGATTTGGGGTCTTATACACCCCATATCACTCCATAAAGAGGACCAGCCATGTCTTATTTCTATCGCAAGTAATGTTTACATTTCTTGTGATAGGAATAAAAGTGATAAAAAAAACGAAAGTGTAAAAAATAAAAAGAATATTTTTTTTTAAAGCACTCTGTCCCCTCGTGCTCGCAAGCAGAAGCGAACGCATATGTAGGTCATGCTTGCATATGTAAACTGTGTTCGCACTTGTAAACGGTGTTCGCACAACACGTGAGGTATCACCGCAAATGTTATAGAGATAGGAATAATTCTAGCACTAGACCTCCTGTAACTCTAAACTGGTAACCTGTAAAAAAAAAACCTGTATGGAGATTTTTAGGTAGCGTATTTTGGCGCCATTCCATGCGCAGTTTTAAAGTGTGACATGTTAGGTATCTATTTACTCGATGTAACATCATCTTTTAGATTTAAAAAAAAATTGGTTATATATTGTGTGTTATTGCATTAAAAGGATCATGTGACTGTGGCTTCAGGTAAGTAAAATGGGCATTTGTACAGTTTTTTTCCTTCATATCAGCAATAATTTAGAGGAGTGTGGAAGAGAAGAACTAATATCCTGAAGTTGGTGATGAGTCCCCTATAGCTGCTGGTGGTCAGTGGCTTTTTCCCCCCATAACATTTATGGTCCATTTGCCCCCTGTGTAACCACTTGCTGCTCAGTGTATCTCTTTGAGGTTAATGTGTCAACATTTTGTTGGTGGTCAGTGGGAACAGTTTTACTTACAAAGGATCAGCAAAAGAGGGTTGTTTTTTTACAAATGTGAGCATGGTAATTGACCATTACAAGGCACAGAGCCATGCTGATTGACTCTGTGCATTTTGCCTGATGAGCTAATGAGAGCCTGCTCATAGGCATTGTACACAAAAGTAGTAAACAGAGTGACATTTTGGAGTGGCGCTAAAGAAATACATATCCACTGCGCCTTTTTTTTTTTTTATATATATGGCAGTATTGTGGGCAGTACTGCAACTGATTCTGACAGTTACAGTATTAAAAGATGGTTCCACTGATTTTTTTTGTGTAAGTCTCCAACCTTCATGTGGTCACTATTTCAGAGTTGACACAGTGATCATGGGATCGGGAACCACTTGTTGGTTCCCAAACACAAGTGGGACCCTGACTGTCAGTGGTGGCAGCTAGAATTGAGAGCAAGCAGGTGTGTAAATTATCACTTAGCACAAAAGTGGAGAACTTCTATTAACATATCTGGCATATGCAATCATGCTGGGGAACATTAAAAAGACACATTGCAGGCAGGGAAGGTAGTTAAAGTGACAGTCAGCACTTCTATTATGATCTGTGTTCAACTTCATTCTTTTTTGTTCGCCTCCCGTTCTCCCCTACTCCTCATCTATCCCTTTGCTTACTCCATCAATTTTTCTGTATATTTCCTAGTTTTCTTAAATTCTGTCAATTTTTCCCATACACTATTAAATCTTTCTACCAGACCATCCTCTCTACTACTAAGAGAATCCATTTTACATATGTAGTCCATTCTTTCAAACCATTGTGGGTTTTCCCTGGTCAGACCATTTTTTGAGTATTATTACTTTTGCTGTATTCAGTAAATATGGGATCATTGTTCTCCTATATTTTTTTTTCTACTACTTGTTTTATGAAATAAACATGTCCATGGATCATTTAGTATCTCCTTCCCCGTAATTACCCTTATATAGTATTGTATCTCGTGCCAAAACACCTTTATTTTTATACATTCCCACCATATGCGGGTCATATTACCTATCTGCTTACAACCTCTCCAACATAGTGGGGATTTATATATTGTATATTATATATTGTTAATATTTTTGGACTTTCTCTGGTGTTAAGTACCATCTCACTAAACACTTATAGTTCATTTCTATAGTTTTTATGTCTGTCGCGTAATCATCTACCATTCCCATTACTTTAACCATCTGTTGCTCATCCAATCGTGAACCCAATTCCCTTTCCCATTTTTCAATGAATGGAGGTCTTTCCAGTCCCTCCTAGATCTGTAAGTATTTTATAGATCCAGGATATTCCGTGCTTCAATTTTGTCTGTACATTACATAATCGTTCTATTGGATTCAAGTTCGCCTCTGTTCTAATTGGCTGTGGTAATGAAATTACAAAATGTTTCAACTATAAGTACCCCCATTCATTAATCTTTAAGAAATCACTTCTGTTTTAATTCCTGAAACTTTCTTATTTTCCCTTTTAACTACTACATCTTTTAATTGTGCATGCCCTATCCAACTTCCAAAAAGTGTCCCTTTCCCGGTAGAAAAAAATTTGTCCCTGAAAGTGCATATAATGGGGAATTATATTCCCATTTTTCGTGTCGGTGAATTAAATCCCATACTTTAAAAACATTTCTTGTCAAGTCGTGTGTCTCCTTGTCCAGTGTTCTGTATTTTATTGGTATCCATAGATTTTTATCTAATGCAGCATACACACGGTCGGACTTTTCGTCCGGACTGGTCCGATGGACGCCGACGGACCAAATCCGGCGGACAATCCGATCGTGTGTGGGCTTCACCGGACCTTCAGCTGACTTTTCCAGTCGCAAATCTGACGGACTTTAGATTTGGAACATGCTTCAAATCTTTACGTCGTAACTCTGCCAGACCCAGAAATCCGCTCGTCTGTATGCTAGTCCGACGGACAAAAACCGACGCTAGGGCAGCAATTGGCTACTGGCTATCAACTTCCTTATTTTAGTCCGGTGTACGTCATCACGTACGAATCTGTCGGACTTTTGTGTGATCGTTTGTAAGCAAGTCCGTTCATTAGAAAGTCCGTCGGAAGTCCGCCAAAAGTCCGTTGAAAGTCTGTCGGACAGGCCGTTGGACTTTTGTTGCTGAAAAGTTCGACTGTGTGTACACGGCATAAGTGTGTTTTACCCAAAGTGTTTTCCCTACCAACCCATCTTTTTAAGTTTTTTGTGTTTGTCCATTCTATCATACGAGTTAGTATAACTGCATTATAATATCTTTTTATATCTGGTGCTGCTAATCCCCTGTGTGTTTTATCTCTACTTAAAACTGCGTACTGTACTCTTGGCTTCTTATCTTGCCATACATATCTTAACAAAATCGTTTTTAAAGTTCTAAAGAAAGTCTGAGGAAGTGTTATTGGTATCATTTTAAATTTGTATACCATTTTTGGGAGTATTACCATTTTTAACATGTTTATCCTTCCCATCCAAGACAACAGACGTGTTGATATTTTCTTAATCTCTGTTTTGATTTAATTAAGCAATGAAATGTAATTTGCATGATACATTTTCCCAAGAGTGGCAGTTAATTTTATTCCAAGATGTTTTAATTCTTTCCCCTCCCATGTAAACGGGAATTCATTTTGTAATACTAATGCTTCATTTTTTATTAAACTTCTATTTAAAATTTCCGATTTTATTGGGGTAATCTTGAAGTTTGAGAGTTTCCAATATTTTTTTCAGTTCTTTCATTAAGTTTGCTAGTGTTAGGCTAGGCTTGGATATATAAAATAGTATATCATTGGCATAACCTTCAACCTTATGTTCTTCTCCTCCCATTCTTGCTCCCTCCACATCTGCACTATTCCATATAATTGCCAAAAAAGGTTCCAGCGATTAGTACATATAGAAGGGGCGACAGTGGGCATCCTTGTCTTGTTCCGTTAAACATCTGAAAAGGCTGTAAATAATATTGCAATTAGAAATATATTTCAGTTAGAAGGAAATATATTTAAAGTATTGATTGGTGTTATGGTAATTAGTTCAACTTCAAAGGTCTGCCTTTTGTTTTCCCTGATCACATCTCACCTGGGTAGTAAACAGCCTTCTTTGACTCATCCAATCAGACTGTGCCCAATATACAATTACTAGGAACAGTGACCAATTAGGGAGAATTATATTAGCCACAGTACAGAAAGGAGGGGGATATATAATGCTTTGTTCCCACCCCAAAGAGGGACTTAGCTTGGTCACAGACAGCAGTCACCATGGGCCCACCTGAAGTTAACAGGTAATCTAACGTAGAGCTGCACGATTCTGGCTAAAATGAGAATCGCAATTTTTTTGCTTAGAAGATAGATCACGATTCTCTCACGATGTAACATCATCGTTCACATTAAACAAAATAATTGGGCTAACTTTACTGTTTCGTTTTTTTTTTATTCATTGAAGTGTACTTTTCCCAAACAATTGTGTTTGAAAGACCACTGTGCAAATACAGTGTGACATAAAATATTGCAACAATCCCCATTTTATTCTCTAGGGTCTCTGCTAAAAAAATATATATAATGTTTGGGGGTTCCAAGTAATTTTCTAGCAAAAAAATCTGATTTTAACCGTAAGAAACAAGTGTCAGAAAAAGGTTTAGACTTTAAGTGGTTAAACTTCCTGCATATTCATACAGAATTTTCATCCCTTCAGAGAACTCTATATTTGTAACATGAAAGAATCGAGACACTCCACAACATAGATTGTCAGAGGGGGTGAATCGAGCTCGTGATCTTTTAACGTTTAATTGTGCAGCTCTAATCTAATGCTATACTTGCATCTTATATTGTAAATATAGTTGCTGTGGGTAATTTGTGAATATCCTGTAAGCCAGGGGTTCCACACTGTACATTGTGTTGTAAATACTGTCTGGTGTGTAATTTGTATATATTATGTAACCCTATCAATAAATGTGTATTGCGGATGGAACTACCTCTTTTGTGTAAGATCTCTCAGATCTAGATATGTATATTTCCATGCTACTACAATGATTGAGGTGTATGCACATAATCACAAACTATGCAACAAATGGCGACCACTACTTGGACGAAAAAATTTGGTGGTCTCTTTCAACAATATCTCAAGGGGTTGCAATATCTACAAAAGGCACACTATGAAAGAGTTTTTCATTTGAATGCTAAAAATGAATATTGGGTGCTCTATGTGCTTAATATAGAAATGGGCTATAAGAAATATATAAATATCTGTGTTGTACAGTGTGTAATCAATAGGGAGCCTACTGTAAGTATACTGAGGAACTTATGTCAAAATCTAAATATAATATAGAATTTGTACATGAAGAGTTCAGATGCATTAGGAGATGGAAAGAGCTGTTGCCCAATGTTTCTATGCATGAAGATTCAGTCTATTTAAAATGTTTTGAAAGATGTTTCCTGCAGTGGATAAAGTGTATGTATGCATATCATGCATATCAACAGGAATTGAGAGCACAGCACAAAAGATGGATAGGAAGGACAGACAGTCTTTAGAAAATGTGCTACTTGTAGCTAACAATATTGGCAAACTATCGCCAGGAGTGCACATAACATTTCAGGCAGATAATGTCTTGCAACAATGTAAATTGCTGGGAGTTGCCAACTCCAGAGATCAGGTTGAAATTTTACTATTAACAGTTAACTTGGACACATGGTCTTCCCTACCAGATCATGTTAAAGAAGGAAGAGCAGATTACAATGAAATTGTGGATGAATTGCTAAAAATATTATATCGCTCTGACCTAGGCTTAATAGCAGCTTATAGAACAAAACAGGAAAATAATGAGAGTCCACTTCTTTATGCAAACAGGCTATGGTCAGCTTACTATGTAGGCAAACAGAGAAATGGACACAGAGAGGACCCAGAGAACAAAACCCTCCTAATATCTAATGCCCATCCAAAATTTGAAACTTAAATGTGATTTTTTTTTTTATAAATCCTCTTAAAGATTCATATCAATGCACCATGGGCTGTATGTACAAGTATTTTCATGTAGTCAGAAGGTCTAATTCTGTGAAATCAAAAATATATCACCAGAGTACAAACAACAATACCTGTTTAGCAAGTCACACTACAGGAGAATTGGCCACTGTTTCAAACAGAAAGAGGCACCATTACAATTACAATGCCTCCAAAGATGAGATCTATAGGCATGGCCTTGCAGTTACTAGTCAGAGGCAAATAGCCTCATGCTCCCCTTTGGATGTAAATTCCATGGAAAGCGATCTCAGATTACAGCACAGGAGATCAGTTCTGAAAGAACTTAAGTTAATTACCACAATTACCTCTCTTGAAAATGGGATTAAACTACTGAAGTCGCATATTCATAATTGGGAAAATACCAATAAAATTATGGAAACATCACAGCATGTTCTTGAGGTAAAATATGAAGCATGCCATGCATATGGTACAGTGTAGGAAAGAACTGAAAAATATAAAACAACTTTTTGATCAAATTGTTAGGGTCCCACAGAAAACCGTCTGTTCCATTCAAACAGAAAATACAGGAGGGAGACCAAACCTATCTGTTATCTACTAGGACTTCACCTTACTTGAAGCAAAACTTAAATATAAGCAATGTAGGAACAGCGAAAGAAATACCAGATCTAATGTGTCATTCAGATGTTTATGATCTGATTAATTTATTTTCACCAGATCCAAGTGTGAATGTCAGTGAACATATACCAATGTAAATATATAAATGTAACAATGTGATAGTGTTTGCTTTCTTTGTGTGTCAAAGAAAGGGAAAAGGGTAATTGTCTTCAATATACTATTGAATCGAGGATTTCTCTATAAAATCATGCTTTGTGGTCACTCTGTGGCCATGGCTATCTGGTGAGCACATTTTATTATCACTTCGGGTGAAGCACTTCTATAAGCAAGATTTTGAAGCACATTGCACTTTAAAATTCACGGTGTTGGAGTATACACAAGAAGATTTGATCACTTATGTTTGTCATGGACATTTTTGATGTTTTACTTATTTGTGCACTTTATTAATTAGGATAGTACTGTATACTTATTTACTGGGTATTTGTTCCAATTGACCTTTGCGCCCTTTATTTATATTTTTCAAGGTGTATGTTCATAGATGTGTGTGTGTGTGTATGTATGTGTGTATATATATATATATATATATATATATATATATATATATATATATATATAAATACACACACCTAACAAAGGTAACGTATATTAGGCTAGGTATTCAAACATGGTTATTAATACAGGTGTTTATCTCCCCCAAAGAATCGGAAGACTGCCATAAATAGTTAAAGGTATAGGGTACAAGTATTGCTTAGTACAGAAGCTTACCCTTGCTTTATTTTTTCTTGATTGTTTTTTTTCTCTCCCATTTGCAGAAACACATAGTAATTCATGTGGAATTACATAAACTCTTCTACTCAGATTGTATGGGATTCAATCTCAATTAAGGTGTGTGTCTGGGTGATGTAATGGATCAGTATGAACTGTCTATGTGTAAAGAAAGACTTTTATTTTTTTTCTCAGGGGTGTGTACACACCATTGCTGGATGGCCATCAATAAGAAATGTGATCACATTAACACTTGTGCTTTGTATTTTTGTTTCTGTTGGTAATGAGCTCAGTACTGGTACCAGTTTACATTTATACCTTTTTTTTAACAAGTTTACATTTATTCTCAAATAAATAACCTGTGCACAGATATGAAATCTCAATCCCTATAACCCTGAGAAACTATAGGGATTTTGTTTTGTTTCTTTTTCCTTTCCTGGGGCTTGGAGTGAAGTTTCATTCACTCTGACACTGGGAAAGTAAATGATAATACATTACTTTGCACCTTGTGGCTTATGGATTCAGTATGTGTTGTGTTTTGTTTTTCCTTCCAAATTGACTCATGTGCTGTTAATATGTGAAGGTTATATGTCTACATGTTGTCTTCTTAGATTTTAGGTACTTACAAACCCACCAAGTTTTCCTATAACTTTTTTGTTTGTCAAAGTATAGATATGTGGGTGTGTCTGTACATTTTTGACTGTACTTACTGTTGATGGACTCATTACCGCTGGAAGTCTGTTCCAAGCATCCACTACTAGTTTAGTTCATTAGGAACCTCTCAGAGAGGTAGAGGGAGGTGTTATTAATGTTTTTTTTAGTTTAGTATTTTAGGCTAAATACACAAAGGTGGACAGATAATCCAGAGCGGCCCCAGACTTGGCAAATTTCTGTAAAACACAGAGGACCTTAAAGCATAGTTTTTATGTCTGTTTTAAGGAGAAGCCTTGAATGGGATTAATTGCAGTCAGGCCTAACTAAATTCCAATGTATGTGTAATATATATATATATATATATATATATATTTATTTCTGTTTCATTAACCACTTGCCAACCGCCTAACGCAGATATACTGTGGCAGAATGGCATGGGCAGGCAAGATCACGTACCTGGTACATGGTGTGCAGTCGGCATCGTTAGGGGAGCGATCCGTGCTGAAGGGGAGGCCACCCCCTCGCGATCGCTCCCAATGAATGACAATCTTCCTCTGCCTCTGTAATGTAAACAGAGGCAGAGGAAATGATGTCATCTCTCCTCATGTCATACTAACAGTAGAACACTCTAGGCACATATTTTACCCCCAGTCACCCCCCCCTGCACCCCCTGTCACAGTGACACCAATAGCAGTTTTTTTTTTCTGATTATTGTATTGGTGTCATTTCTGACAGTTATAAGTGGTAGGGCAGTTAGTGGTAGGCCCCTTTAGTTCTAGGGTACCCCCCTAACCCCCCTAATAAAGTTTTAACCCCTTGATCACCCCCCGTCACCAGTGTCACTAAGCGATCGTTTTTCTGATTGCTGTATTAGTGTCACAGGTGACGCTAGTTGGGGAGGTAAGTATTTAGGTTCGCCGTCAGGTGTTTATAGCGTCAGGGACCCCCATATACTACCTAATTTTAACCCCCTGATTGCCCCCTAGTTAACGCTTTCACCAGTGATCACCGTATAACTGTTACGGGTGACGCTGGTTAGTTTATTTTTTAAAGTGTCAGGGCACCCGCCGTTTATTACCTAATAAAGGTTTAACCCCCCGATCACCCGGCGGGTAATACAAGTTAAGTTTTAGGGTCATATAGGGTCTGCATCGCCCCAGGCAGCGTCAGGTTAGTGCCAGTACCGCTAACACCCAAGCACGCAGCATACACCTCCATTAGTGGTATAGTATCTGAACGGATCAATATCTGATCTGATCAGATCTATACTAGCGTCCCCAGCAGTTTAGGGTTCCCAAAAATGCAGTGTTAGTGGTATCAGCCCAGATACCTGCTAGCACCTGCATTTTGCCCCTCTGCCCAGCCCAGCCCACCCAAGTGCAGTATCGATCGATCACTGTCATTTACAAAACACTAAACACATAACTGCAGCGTTCGCAGAGTCAGGCCTGATCCCTGCGATCGCTAACAGTTTTTTTGGTAGCGTTTGAATCAGTCGCTAACATGAGCTTTTTTACCTGTGAGTCTCACTACTGTACCACTAAATTTAGAGCCCAAAATGGCAAATCGAAGGTACAGTAGTAAAGAGGCCTACACGTTTCTGAGCATGTCAGATAGTGAAGAGGAAATCAATCATCTCTCAGATTCAGGCTCAGAATACGATCCTGTAGACGACAGTGGCTCCATGACAGATAGCTCTGATGACAGAGTTGTGGTCCCTGCCAAGGTCAGGCATACCAGACCCCAATCTTCTTCTGCTGTTGTTGAGGTGCAGGAACCGCAGGTCCCTCGTATGGAGCAGAGCAGTACTAGCGCCGCTTTTCCTTCTGGTGAACTGGCAAGCACCAGTGGTCATACATCCAGCACTGCAGTAACACTTGATGACGTGGCGAGTCCCATAAGTTGCCGAAGCATGGGGGCAGCAAGGGCGGAGGAGTGATTTGCTCCTAACTTTTGGGGCGCATGCCCCCATGCTTCGGCATATATAAAAGGTGCATGTATGCCCATCATTAGAAGTGGGTGGATGAAGGGAGGTATTCTAATGGTGGGCATACCCACCGATCAATCTCTTTTTTTCATTCAGCCCACAGGCTGCATAAAAAAAAAAAAAGATTACAATATATGCCCAACAACGTACTGGTATGTTGCTGAACTTTGAGTGGTTATACCAGAATGGTGCCTGGAGGTTTAGGTATCATCTTGGTATCATTCCTTTCAGCCAGCGGTCGGCTTTCATGTAAAAGCAATCCTAGCGGCTAATTAGCCTCTAGACTGCTTTTACAAGCAGTGGGAGGGAATGTCCCCCCCCCACTGTCTTCCATGTCTGGCTCTCCTGTCCCAACAGGGAACCTGAGAATGCAGCCGGTGATTCGGCCAGCTGACCATAGAGCTGATCAGAGACCAGAATGGCTCCAATCATCTCTATGGTCTAAGAAACCGGAAGCTACGAGCATTTCATGACTTAGATTTCGCCGGATGTAAACAGCGCCATTGGGAAAGCATTTTATCACACTAATCTTGGTGTGGTCAGATGCTTTGAGGACAGAGGAGAGATCTAGACCCCAATTTTTTTCAAAAAAGAGTACCTGTCACTACCTATTGCTATCATAGGGGATATTTACATTCCCTGACATAACAATAAAAATGATTTTAAAAAAATGAAAGGAACAGTTTAAAAATAAGATAAAAAAGCAAAAATAATTAAAAAAAAAAAAGCACCCCTGTCCCCCCCTGCTCTCGCGCAAAGGCGAACGCAAGCATTGGTCTGGCGTCAAATGTAAACAGCAATTGCACCATGCATGTGAGGTATCACCGCGAAGGTCAGATCAAGGGCAGTAATTTTAGCAGTTGACCTCCTCTGTAAATCTAAAGTGGTAACCTGTAAAGGCTTTTAAAGGCTTTTAAAAATGTATGTAGTTTGTCGCAACTGCACGTTTGTGTGGAATTTTAAAGCATGTTGTGTTTGGTATCCATGTATAGTGTGTTTTAGTGCATTAAATTAAAAAAAGTGTGTTTTTTCCCAAAAAAATGCATTTGAAAAATCGCTGCGCAAATACTGTGTGAAAAGAAAAAATGAAACACCCACCATTTTAATCTGTAGGGCCTTTGCTTTAAAAAAAATATATAATGTTTGGGGGTTCAAAGTAATTTTCTTGCAAAAAAATATTTTTTTTCATGTAAACCAATAGTGTCAGAAAGGGCTTTGTCTTCAAGTGGTTAGAAGAGTGGGTGATGCGTGACATAAGCTTCCAAATGTTGTGCATAAAATGCCAGGACAGTTCAATCCCCCCCCCAAATGAACCCATTTTGGAAAGTAGACACCCCAAGCTATTTGCTGAGAGGCATGTCGAGTCCATGGAATATTTTATATTGTGACACATTCATTTTTTTTTTTGCACAAAGTTGTCACTAAATGATATATTGCTCAAACATGCCATGGGCATATGTGAAATTACACCCCAAAATACATTCTGTTGCTTCTCCTGAGTACGGGGATACCACATGTGTGAGACCTTTTGGGAGCCTAGCTGCGTACGGAACCCCGAAAACCAAGCACCGCCTTCAGGGTTTCTAAGGGTGTAAATTTTTTATTTCACTCCTCACTGCCTATCACAGTTTTGGAGGCCATGGAATGCCCAGATGGCACAAACCCCCCACAAATGACCCCATTTTGGAAAGTAGACACCCCAAGCTATTTGCGGAGAGGTATGGTGAGTATTTTGCAGACCTTGCTTTTTGTCACAAAGTTTTGAAAATTGAAAAAAGAAAAAAAAATACATTTGTCTTTTTCTTCATTTTCAAAAACAAATGAGAGCTGCAAAATACTCACCATGCCTCTCAGCAAATAGCTTGGGGTGTCTACTTTCCAAAATGGGGTCATTTGGGGGGGTTTGTGCCATCTTGGCATTTTATGGCCCTCGAAACTGTGATAGGTAATGAGGAGTGAAATCAAAAATTTACGCCCTTAGAAATCCTGAAGGCAGTGATTGGTTTTCAGGGCCCCGTACGCAGCTAGGCTCCCAAAAAGTCCCACACATGTGGTATCCTCATATTTAGGAGAAGCAACAGAATGTATTTCGGGGTGTAATTCCACATATCCCCATGGCATGTTTGAGCAATATATCATTTAGTGACAACTTTGTGCAAAAAAAAAAAAAAAAAAGTTTGTCATTTTCCTGCAACTTGTGACAAAATTTAAAATATTCCATCGACTCAACATGCCACTCAGCAAATAGCTTGGGGTGTCTACTTTCCAAAATGGGGTCATTGGGGGGGTTTACTGCCCTGCCATTTTAGCACCTCAAGAAATGAGGTCATAAACTAAAAGCTGTGTAAATTCCAGAAAATGTACCCTAGTTTGTAGACGCTATAACTTTTGCGCAAACCAATAAATATACGCTTATTGACATTTTTGGAATGCCCAGATGGCACAAACCCCCTATAAATTACCCCATTTTGGAAAGTAGACACCCCAAGCTATTTGCTGAGAGGTATAGTGAGTATTTTGCAGACCTCGCTTTTTGTCACAAAGTTTTGAAAATTGAAAAAAGAAAAAAAAAATACATTTGTCTTTTTCTTCATTTTCAAAAACAAATGAGAGCTGCAAAATACTCACCATGCCTCTCAGCAAATAGCTTGGGGTGTCTACTTTCCAAAATGGGGTCATTTGGGGGGGTTTGTGCCATCTTGGCATTTTATGGCCCTCGAAACTGTGATAGGTAGTGAGGAGTGAAATCAAAAATGTACGCCCTTGGAAATCCTGAAGGCAGTGATTGGTTTTCTGGGCCCCGTACGCAGCTAGGCTACTGAAAAGTCCCACACATGTGGTATCCTCATACTCAGGAGAAGCAGCAGAATGTATTTTGGGGTGTAATTCCACATATGCCCATGGCATGTTTGAGCAATATATCATTTAGTGACAACTTGCAAAAAAAAAAAAAAAAAAGTTTGTCATTTTCCTGCAACTTGTGGCAAAATATAAAATATTCCATCGACTCAACATACCTCTCAGCAAATAGCTTGGGGTGTCTACTTTCCAAAATGGGGTCATTTGGGAGGGGGGTTTACTGCCCTGCCATTTTAGCACCTCAAGAAATGAGGTCATAAACTAAAAGCTGTGTAAATTCCAGAAAATGTACCCTAGTTTGTAGACGCTATAACTTTTGCGCAAACCAATAAATATACGCTTATTGACATTTTTTTTTACCAAAGACATGTGGCTGAATACATTTTGGATTAAATTTATGGCTAAAATTGAGTTTATTGGATTTTTTTTTATAACAGAAAGTAGAAAATATCATTTTTTTTTTTCAAAATTTTTAGTCTTTTTCATTTTTTTTTTCCTTTTTCTTTTAATATATTTTTTTTTTAATTCCTTTATTTTCATACTGAGTAGGTACAACCAGTTACATATTCATTTATACAACAGTGTTAGAATCAAGCAAATGGAATACAGAAGTAAGTTTATAACCCGAGATATCAAAAACAGCAAGGTCAGAATATCTGATTACTTAAATTAGCACCATATCCACAGTTTGTGGGGATTATACCCCCACATAACACTACTGCCCAAAAATAGGACCTTGAGAGTGCTCCGGGGTCTTAGTTGCTTGGTTCGGTACTGATTCCCTGAGGTGGTAGATTGCATCACTCAATGATAGATGAAGTTTTTTTTTTTCCGGTAAGGATAGTAAAGGTGGGGATCTAAAAAGCTATCTTTTTCTTTTAATATTAACTATTTTTCTTTCTTTCCTATATCACCTTTATTTTTTGGCGATTCTGGAGTTTGGTTTTGCTATGGTGAAATAAAGAGAAAAAAAAGAGGGGAGTATGGGGAACCTTATATGGAGAGCATTTAAAACAGTTAAAAATGTTGATATAGAATATTAAAGCTTCCCTATAACATTTTGGGGTTGGGCCAAGTTCCAACAGTTCTTTTTTTTTCCTCTTTCGACATTGGATATTTGTTTTATATAAATGTATGTCATTGTAGCTATTACCAACTATGACAATAGTAACAGTAACATCAGGGTTTAGCAACAGTCCTGTGACTATTTTCTTTGTATATGTGACACACAGTTCTCTCTACAGTCCTAATATGTGGCAGTCATATGTGGTCACTGGTAAAAAAAAATTTTTGCTTGGTCACATTTTTTTGTGCCATAACTAAGTTCAAAGAGCATTGCTTGAATATCATATAGATATACTGGGACTTGAGACTTATAGTGATTGGCAAATAGCAGAGCGCATAGTACAATTGTACTTAAGAGTCATTTTGTTTGATTGTTCCTGAAGCCACAAGTAACTGGTGACATCACACTTATCCATATTCTGAAATCAAGTTATTTTTGTCTGCTTAGTTGACACTGCCTAATCTGCACTGAGACCTCTTAAGGTTATGACCTCTTCTGTAGCCTGCTAAAGGCAGGACTTGTACAGTAGCCACACACGGTAGCCAAGGATGGAGCTATATGCACAAATGTTTGCCCATCAGGGTTGGTATAACTGAACAGTTTCAGTAAAAGGAGTTAATGGTGAGTTGTGATGGCAACAAGATCCCCCTAGACACTTGAAGCGTCATACACACACACAGTAGTATTCAGCAGAAGGCAGGGTAGAGTTACTTGCAGGCATATGACAATGGAGGAAGAAAGATTGGTGATGAAAATCAGACAACCTAGCTGAAGGGGCGTAACCATTCAAATTGTTACACGTGTCACTGGGAAAGGGTATCATTATTATATCGCAGTATATCTATGGCAATTCTAATCAAAGGTCCTTACTACTCAGAATTACAAGATAAGCATTCATTTGAATGCATATGTCTTAGAAGTACTCATGATTTTCTTTCCCTACCTTTGTCCACATTAATAAAGTATGATCTCAAAAAACCAGGAAAGCTGGTCCAAAGGCTGTTACTGTATGCTGTATCCAATTGGAATCACAATGGAAGGCTGTCCCAGAAGCAAGGGCAACATGACCAGATTGGCATTATGGACTTGTGTACTATTATTGGACTGTTGAGAAAAAAGATTTTTTTTTTCTTCTTGTTTTTTTTTGTGTTTTGTCTCCTATTATTTTTATTATGGACTTATTACATCCAGAACAAGTGATGACTACCGATACTGAGATCCAGAAATGTGGACTGTAGAGATGGAGAGTTTAAAAGTTTTTTGGTTTTTTTTTCAAAGAGTTTCTATTTCAGAAGGCAAAGCCAAAATATCAAAGTTCCAAATAATAAAGGAAATTACCCATAAACCATTATTTTATGTGTGGCCTTAGTTTTCACCGGCCACAAGGGGCCGACTGTTACATAATGGGTTTATGTGAAATCTCCATTAACAGCTGTAAATAATATTGCAACTTCAAAGGTCTGCCTTTTGTTTTCCCTGATCACATCTCACCTGGGTAGTAAACAACAGCCTTCTTTGACTCATCCAACCAGGCTGTGGCCAATATACATTTACTAGGTACAGTGACCAATTAGGGAGAATTATATTAGCCACAGTACAGAAAGGAGGGGGGAGAATAATGCTTTGTGACCAAGCTAAGTCCCTCTTTGGGGTGGTTGCTGTGGGTAATTTGTGAATATCATGTACGCAAGGGGACCTACACTGTACATTGTGTTGTAAATACTGTCTGGTATGTAATTTGTATATATTATGTAACCCTATCAATAAATGTGTATTGCGGATGGAACTACCTCTTTTGTGTAAGATCTCTCAGATCTAGATATGTATATGTCCATACTACTACAATGATTGAGGTGTATGCACATAATCACAGAAACTGGGCAACAAGTTGTTTCTTGAACTTTTTTATAGTATCTTAATTGTAAATCCATCGCGTCCTGGGCTCTTCCCTACTGCTGTACTATTTATTGCTGTTCTGATCTCCTCATATGTTATTGAGTCTTTCAGGGCCTGTAACGTTTCTATTGAAACTTTCGGTAATTTTGCTTCTCTTAAATATACCTGCATTTTTTTCTCCTTTTCATTTCTGCTTCTTGTGTCTCCTTCTCTCTTACAGAGTAGACTGTGCTGTAATAACTTTGGAAAACGTTTGCAATTTCTGTTGTTTCATATGCCATCTCCCCTTTACTATTTTTCATCTTTTCGATACAGTTTAATGATTTTTTTTATGCTGTAAAGTTTTTGCAAGATATTTTCCTGGTTTATTCCCCCATTTATATATATATATATATATATATATATATATATATATATATATATATATATATATATATATATATCTTTCGCCACTGTATTAAATAGAGAACCTTTCTTGTTTCCTGCTTCATCAAGTCTTTTAGGTGATCTCTTTTTGGTGTGTTTCTCATTCTGGGCTCTTTTTATGCATTTGTTCCAGCTCGTATATTGCTTTTATTGTCCTTTCCATGTCTCTTGATCTTTCTTTCCTTCTTTTTGGCTCCTATAGAGATCAGTATACCCCTGATATATGCCTTGTGTGCTTCCCATATTGTGGCCTTTGAGACCCCTGGGGACCCCTTCTTCAAGAGTTATTGTTCTTTTTCCTTTTTCTTTTTTCCACTTCTATGTCTTGTATCATATATTCATTCAATCTCCATTTATTTATCCTATTTTGGGTTCCCATAAGCCTCAACTCCACAATTACTGGTGCATAGTCTGAGTTGTTATTTTGATAGATGATTTAACTACTGCCTCCAAAAGACTATGCTCCACTAAAATGTAATCTAACCTTGATTATGTGTTATGCGAGGAATGGAATGAAAAATATCTTACATAGTTGGTAAGGTTGAAAAAAAAAGTCCACCAAGTCCATCCCGTGTGTGCGCTTTTATGTCAATATTTCATTGTATATCCCTGTATGTTATGATTGTTTAGGTGCCTATCTAATAGTTTTTTGAAATTATCGATGCTCCTCGCTGAAACCACTGCTTGTGGAAGAGAATTCCACATTCTTACCGTAAAGAACCCTCTATGCAGTTTCCAGTTAAATTGCTTTTCTTCAAATTTTAGTGAATGGCCGCGAGTCTTTTTAAATGCCCTTTCGCAGAAAAGTTTTATCCCCAATGTGGGATCACGAGTACGGTATTTGTACATTGAAATCATATCCCCTCTCAAGCATCTCTTCTTCAGAGAGAACAAGTTCATTGCTTGTAATCTTTCCTCATTACCAAGATCCTCCAGTCCCTTTATTAGCTTTGTTGCCCTTCTCTGTACTCTCTCCATTTCCAGCACATCTTTCCTGATGACTGGAGCCCAGAACTGAACAGCATACTCCAGGTGCAGTTGGACCAGAGTCTTATAGCGTGGGAGAATTATCGTTTAATCTCTGGAGTTAATTCCCATTTTAATGCATGCCAATATTCTATTGGCTTTGCTTGCAGCAGCTGAGCCTGTCATCTACTAGGAGCCTAGGTCCTTTTTCCATTCTAGATTCCCCCAGAGGTTCTCCCCCTAGTGAGTAGATTGCATTCATGTTTTTGCCACCTAAATGCATTACTTTACGCTTTTCTACATAAGGATGTACGTTTATCAAACAGAGAAGAGCCGAGATCCTGATAATCACGGCTGATCTTTCAGGAGTGCCAGTTTATGAAGCTGAGCTGAGGAGTGGAGAACATGTTCTTCACTTCTCAACACCGGCCCCACTGTTCTGTCATTCACTTTTACACAGATGACCAGTTTATGAAGGTGAGATCTGAAGATCTCACTGGCCATCTCTAAAATATATCCGTCCAAGATTCTCCAGCGCAGAGGTGGAGAATCTCAGTGAGAAGCTGCTGTGATGTGAGGAAGGAGGCTTTTTTCTTCCTAATATCAGCAACAGCAAGCTTAAAGATTGATATAAATAATAACACACACACACACACACACATACATACATATATATATATATATATATATATAATATTTTTTTTTTATATACACACACAGTATGGTTATAATGTATTTTCTTTTAGGACCCATTCACATCTGAGCATTGCAAAATTGTGCAATTCTTGCCACAAATCAAAATTGCAGTAAAATTGTGTCAAAATGCGTAATGCGCTTTTGCGTGCCATTCATTGTTATTGGCACCCCAAATGCAGTTAGCAGACATGCATTTTGCCACACATTTTGTCATTTGACAAATACACTACCAACGTCCCAAAATGTGCATTGAAAAAATGCACAACACTCCATGCCCAAAAAAATTTTTCAATTTGGCGTTTTGTGCCTTTTTTTGTGCTCAATTTGGTAGTTTTTAATGCACTGTCTTTTTTAAAATGCATTTTAACAAATTTTTATGTGCATTTTGGCTCATTTTTTACCTGCATTTTTGTGAATTCTGGAAACACATACAAAATGCATGATATGCTTGCGGTGCCATTATTTGTTAATGGCACCCCAAAAGTGGCTAGCTAATGTGCCGTTTGCCAAAATACGCATAAAAAGTAAATCACAATGCATATTAAAAAAAAGTGTCAAACTACATGCTAAAAGAAGCGCCAAAATGTGCGTTACAAACCACACCAAAATGCGTGTTAAAATAACCTATGCCAAAATGTGTGTTTGAAAGAGTGCCAAAATGCATAATAAAAAAAAAAACCCATGGCCAGATGCGTGTTAAAAAAAAAAAAAAAAAAGGCAAACTACATTTAAAGGGCCAGGAAAAAGAAGGAGACAGTAACAGCTAGTGGTATTTTTAACTTGAGTCAGAAGACTTTTTCCAACGCTGAACTTCATGTGCTTGATAAAGGTCTCAAGTTTGCCCCTTCCAAGAGATTGAACAGATTTGAGACCTTCATCGATGGTCAGAAATTTAAAAGAAGACTTAACATTCAGAGACATTTTTTGGCCAACCCACCTGCACCCAGGACTGTGAGCAAAGTGAATCACACAGAGTACACAGTGCAAAAGTATTGCACTCTGGGTTAGCGAATCCCTCTCTCTTCAACCCTCCTAATATCACAGCTCCATCCATCAAAGTCTTTTGCAATTTGGTGTTGAAAGACTTGGAATTATTACCTGAAAAACATGTTTATGACCACCCTAATATCACGATTGGTCTGAAATCCCTATGTGAACAAAAAGACCTCGTGATCCGCCCTGCCGACAAAGGTGGGGGGCTTGGTGATCCTTGACAAAAAAAAGACTACCATATAGAAATGTGCCGTATTCTTAGTGACGACAAGACCTATATGGCTTTACTTTGAGACACCACCAAGGAGTTTAAGAAATATTTAGTTGATTTGGTTGAACAGGGTTTTCGTCAGGGAATTTTAAATAAAAAGGAAAAGGGACTATCTGGTACCAGTAGGCCCACGTATTCCAGTGATGTATTACCTCCCAAAAATACATAAACATACTAAGAAAACCCCAGGCAGACCCATCATAAGTGGGATTGATTCAATAACATCTCGAATTGGCCGTTACATTGACTTCTACCTGCAACCGCTAGTGCGTATGATTCCATCATATCTTAAGGACACAGGTGATACCATTCGCCGTTTGGAGTCCGTTGATTATCATGATGACCTTCTTCTTGTAACTGCAGATGTCATGGCATTGTACACCTGCATCCCACATGAACTAGGCCTAGCGGCTGTGAAACACTACTTATCCACTAGTAAACATATCCCGTTACTACAACAATGTTATATTATCGAGCTTCTCCGTTTTGCCACACGGACCAACTACTTTTGGTATAATAACCAATTCTTTTTACAGAAGAAAGGCGTGGCAATAAATTTTCCCCCAGCCTCGCCAATCTTTTTATGGCACTATGGGAGGAGGATGTCGTCTATCCACTACAGTGACCTGAGCTGTGTTTATGGGCCAGGTACATAGATGACATCCTCCTCCTATGGAGGGGAGATGAAGAATCCCTCCATGACTTTCTGGCCACTCTCAACAACAACGAGATGGACATTGTCCTTACATCCATCCATTTTCTTGATTTAGAGATTTCCATCGCTGACCACCGTATTGTGACCACCACTTTTTTCAAACCAACGGTCAGAAATGGATATATTTCCACGGACAGCTGCCATTATGGCCCTTGGCTTGACTCCATACCGCACAGCCAGATGTTACGGATCCATAGAAATTGTACAAATTCTTCGGATTTTGCAAAACAGGCCCAATTTCTTAAACAACGTTTTGTCGAAAAAGTTTATCATCCATCGCTTATTGATAAAGAGATAACACGTGTCTCTCTTATAGATCGTGGCACACTCATGGCCGTGAGACCTAAACCAACCTCCGACAATAGATTTAAATGGTCTCTGTTTACCCAGTTCTCAGTTCAACATAAACAGATTAAGAATATTCTGAACCGCCATTGGAATGTTTTGAAAAATGATCCAATACTTGGCCCTGTACTTCCCACCAAAGCAGGTGTCACCTTTAGGGGAGCTCCATCTTTACATAACCGTATTTCCTATAATGTAATTGATGCTCCTACAAAATCCACTTTTTTTCCGTAGTCCAAGGATTATTACCCTTGCAAAAAGTGCAATGTATGCATGCACAGCCTGTATGGACGGAAAAAAATCTGAGTCGTTTCAGTCTACGGTTACTATCATCTACCACATGAGACATTTTACTACGTGTACTACTCGAGATATAGTCTACCTCATTACATGTCCTTGTAATAAGCAATATGTGGGACGTACTATAAGAACATTTAGTATTCGAGTAAATGAACATATCACTTCCATCAAATTAGGTCGTACTAACCATACCGTCCCCCGACACTTTCTACAGTTCCATGATGAAAACCAGTGGTACCAAGTTCCAAATCATCAACAAATTTGTCCCACATTGGAGAGGGGGACCACGCACTAAGGGAGTATCCAAACATGAGACTTTCTGGATTTACCAGCTAAAGTGCTACTCCCCCTATGGGTTAAATATAGAATGGAACATAAATGCGTTCATCAACAAATCTTGATGCCACAGGTTGGCCTTCCAGTTGCTTTCCATTTTCAAGTAATAAGATATTTTATAAAATTTTTTCATTATTTTGTCCTCTTATCTTGAGTTTAGAACGCATTGGATTATTTTGGATCCCATAGCATTTACCTACTAACGCGGAATACATTTTTTTTTTTTTATTCTTTCATCTCCTAGGGCTTCGGCTTTTTGGACGATGTTCTGGTGTTCTATTTTATTGTGTTATATTTTTGTAGTCGATCTTTCATTAGTTTTGCCATCGGGGTCCTTTTTTTATTTTCCTCATCATTTGTTATGCCCACACAGTCTTCATAGTCCTACTTTCTATATTTTCGCTTAAATATATATATTTGCTGTTTACTGTCACAAGTGTATTTATATCTGCATTATATTGTTAGAAGTTTCTTTACATCTACATCTCTATGGACATCTGTGTGGGATGATCTGCATGCTCACACTCCGCTCTATGATCAAATACACGCCTTTTTATATTTAACACTGTTAAATCAGCGCTGTATATGCACTTCCAGAGACACGGGATGTTGCTAGGATACGAGCGCCTCGTTATGGCGCGCAATGACTCCTATTCCTGGCGAGTGGGTGGGGTTATCTCATCCCTGGCCATACAGACATACTGGCTCCTTCCTGTAATGGAAACGAGGCTTGGAGCGCATATGCCGGTGCGCGATGATGTCATCCACAACAGCGGTACTATGTGACTCTGTTCGGTGTGTTTTGATTGGGTTATGTTATTACATGCCCTATTGACGCTGTGTGTGAGCATATTGATGGTTCCTGATTGGCTGTTGTGTCTGCCCAGTGTCAGTGCACTCAGCTGATCGTTGTTTTTTCTAATTGTAATGTGTTCTTATATAGCGTGGTGCCGAACACATGGCTGTATTGCCCCAGTTGAAGGACCATTGTCCGAAACATGTTGGGTTGCTGAGCCTTTTGTGCCCTGTCACCACGCGATTTTTATACCCAATTGTGATCACTATTTGTACTCACCATTTTAGGGGATTGTATATCCTCCTTTTTCTGGCGTTTTTAAATAAGCCTTTTATACTGGATTCATGCACTATGTGGAGACTCTCTCTTCTGTCCCTTATGATCTGACATCCTTTGCTGTGGAGTCTGCATGCTCCAGCTGTTTGCTCTCCGTGAATGTGAGCACATCCATCCGCTGGGGACCTAAGCATCACCATCCATCTATGGTTGCTCCAGATGAGGCCATTGGAACGCATCTTCACACCACCAGTGTCTGCCATTAAGCACCCTGAGGATTGATTGATGCGAATGCCTGATTGACAGACCGACGTACGGCTGAGTGTGTCCACCCTTTCTGGTAAGCGTATCCATTTCTTCTGCCATCACAGCTGTATGTGGACCTTGAGCACACGAGGACAACGGTTTCGCTTTACCTATTGGTTGAAAGGCATCATCCACACGTATTCACCTTTTCTCCCATGATAAATATATATTTTTTCCATTTATTGAAGAACACTTATTTTACCATGGACACTATTTTTTAGTTATTGGAAATTGACTTTCCACTTTACTTGTTTTGGTTCATAGTTGCTTGTATTTCACCATTAAGCCATTAGCAACTTCACAGCACTTCCGGGGTGATATGCTGTAACCTCGCTTCATATACCACTTATTAGCGCTGCATTTATATTCACGTGTCAATATTGCCAAAATTAGCAATAAAAAAGAGCCAAAACTACACATTCAAAGAACGTGGCAAAATTTGTGTAAAAAAACGGTAAGTTAAAAAAAGCGCCAGTGCTTATTATTTTCATGTAATTACAGTCTTTTTAACTTTGGTTTCATTTTTAAAACTCAGCTGCTCTGTAATCACACAGGTATCTCAGAAGATCAGAGGCAGCCCCCCTACTCAGATCTTAGGTCTTCTCAGAGGAAAAACTTCTCTTCTCCCCCTGTGACCAAATGTTCTCCACTTCATAAACATGGGCCAGAGGAGATTATTCTCTGAGAACTGAAATTAGATAAATTATCTGTTAGATAAATGTACACCAAAACCTCATTTGCCATGTGCCCACCCCATTAATTTGTTCAGATCTTCTTGCAAGTTTTCCACATCCTGCAGAGAAACTATTGCCCTGCTTAGCTTAGTATCGTCCACAAATACTGAGATTCAGCTGTTTATCACATCCTCCAGATTATGAATAAATTAAATAGGGTTGGTCCCAGGACAGAAACCTGGGGGAAGCCACTTTGCACACCAGATCATTCTGAGTACTCCCTATTTATCACTACCCTCTGAACTCGCCCTTGTAGCCAGTTTTCAATCCAGGTACTCACCCTTTGTTTTATACCAACAGACCCATAGTTTGTACAGTAAACGTTTGTGGGGGACTGTATCAAATGCCTTTGCAAAATCCAGATACACTACATCTACGGGTCTTCCTTCATCTAGATGACAGCTCACCTCCTCATAGAAGGTTAATAGTTTTGTTTGGCAAGAACGATTTTTCATGAATCAATGCTGATTACTGCTAATACCGTTTTCATTACTAAAATCTTGTATATAGTCCCTTATCATACCTTCCAAGAGCTTGTATACTATTGATGTTAAGCTAACTGGTCTGTAATTCTCAGGGATGTACTTTGGCCCTTTTTAAAGATTGGTGCTACATTGGCTTTTCTCCAATCAGCTGGTACCATACCAGTCAGTAGACTGTTCGTAAAAATTAGGAACAACGGTCTGGCAATTACTTGACCGAGTTCCTTAAGGACCCTCGGGTGCAAGCCATCTGGTCCCGGTGACTTATTTATGTTAAGTTTCTCAAGACTGTTTCTAATTTCATCCTCTGTTAACCATGGGGGTGCTTCAATTGTCGTGTCATGAGGTTAAACCTTGCAATTTTGGTTACTGAAGCCCCCCGGGTTCCTCGTGAAAACTGAGGAGAGGAATACATTCAAAACCTTTGCCATCACACCATACTTTGTAACCAGATTCCCTTCATCATTCTTTATGGGGCCAAATCCTCTTTTACTATTTATGTAAATAAAGAATTTCTTGGGATTTTTTTTTACTCTCCTCCGCTATGTGCCTTTCATGTTCTATCTTAGCTGCCCTGATTGCACCCTTACATTTCTTATTGCATTCTTTGTACAGTTGTAATGCTGATGATTGCCCCTCAGCCTTGTATTTTTTTTGAAGGCCTTCTCCTTTGCTTTTATATGAATTTTTTTATTGGCGTAGGCCACCCAGGGCTTTTATTGGCTCTTTTAAATTTATTACCCTTTGATCAGAGTTCGATCGATGAGCTAGGTAATCGGTTCTCAACTTGGCAGATGATTCTTCTTGGACGGTAAAAGGAGAACTGACCATTGTCTTGGCATCTCCTCTTTTCTGTCAAATCAAAGGGGGTGTTGACAGCAACCAGTAACCAATCATCTGGTCATCTTGTTTAGGGGTTGGTTGCTGGGAGGTGTCTACACTCATGACCACGTCCCAGGTAGATTGTGTGATACATATTCATATATCTGCATCTATAGTGTTTACAGACTGCAAATATCCATCATATTATTATTCAGCGTGAGATTTCCTTCAAAACAAATCTAAACATGTCATATCTCCAGTGTATAGTCGGCTTAGGAGGAATAAGGGGTACCAGTGGATTCCCATATGACCTGACAGTTGGTGTCTGGACTTGAAACGTTACATATTATCTGAGGAAACTAAATATGTCCATATTATGGCTGTACTAAGTCGGAAGTTATGAAACATGCTGAAATTTCATACTTATTCCACTGTTTTAAGCTGGATGTGTATTCAGACATTTTACAATCGGGGCCTGTTAGGCCTCTGAAGGGAGAGGGTAACAGTTTTACGACAGGCCTGAACAATCTGCCCTTTCAACAAGCTGTTTTTTACTGACCTAGCCTGGTTCTGTTTTCTCTGTTGAGATAACCTTTTCTGTTGAACTTAAAAAGCTTTAAAATTCCTAAGAGGAGGGAGGAGGGAGGAGGGAGTTCAGATTTTTCTGTAATGTTACATGATTAGCCAAGCTGTCATGGCTACTTCCACACAACGTGTCAAGTACGTGATATCGTTACACCTCCCCCTTAGGTGGTTGCATGGGAGGGAACTACAATTTCCCTCCTGACGCAACCGATTCCTGTGGGCTCAGCGTGTCGTGACAGCCCATCAGCATTGCCATGGGCGCTGCCTTTCTTATACTGGATGGTGAAATCGTATTGCTGCAGAATTAGGCTCCACCGAAGTAGTTTGCCATTCTCCCCAGCCACATGATTTAGCCAGCTCAAGGGATTGTGATTCGTGATCACCGTGAAGTGCCGTCCATAAAGGTACGTTTAATTTCTGGAGAGCCCACACGATCACAAGACACTCCTTTTCGATCATGGCATATGCTACTTCCCTGGGAAGCAGCTTCCTGCTCAGGTAGAGGATGGGATGCTCCTCTCCAGCATCATCCACCTGGCTCAGGACTGCACCCAATTCATAGGCAGAGGCATCCGTCTGCACTAGGAAACGGTGGGTGAAGTCTGGAGCCTGCAGCACAGGGGCGCTGGCCAGCGCCTCCTTCAAGGCCTGAAATGCCTGCTCACATTCTGGTGTCCAAGACACCACCTTGGGCAGTTTCTTTTTGGTTAGGTCAGTCAGAGGTTTGGCCAGGCTACTATAGTTACATACAAATTTCCTATAGTAGCCAGCGGTCCCCAAGAAAGACATAACCTGCTTTTTGGTTTGGGGGTTAGGCCAGGCCAGGATGGCCTCAACCTTCCCTGTCTCGGGTTTCAGGGTACCTCCTCCTACCTGGTGTCCCAAGCACTGCACATCAGTCATGCCAATCTGACACTTACTGGGTTTGACAGTCAGATTGGCAGCTGTCAGTTGACAGGTGCACCAGGTGTTCTTCCCAGACAGGGCCAATTACTCCAAGGCTTCTTGAGCCGGCCATTTCACAAGGTTCCACCCCTCCTCGTAGGTCATCCATGACCCCCGGAGAAGTGGCTGGCGCGTTCTCAACCCCAACTATCATTGCCTTACATGCAGACAAGCCACATGGGGTGGTGAAGGCTGACTCGTCCTGAGCCTTCCGTGTTAGGGGGGGTTGGTCCACGCCACCTGCTCGGGTCAATGATGGTGAGACAGCGTGCACCTACCAGCTGCTCTGACCCCTCATGGTTCCTGGGCATGGGGAAGGCCACAACAACAGGGCTGGCGTTCAGCCCTTCAAGGGCTCCTGGAAGCCTGGTTGTCTGATCCCTTTTGGGGGCCAGGACTACCAGTGGCGCCCAGACTGTCCGAGCTCCCTGAATGACCCCTAACTGCATAATTTCATCAGTCTCCTTTGCCCTGCCTGTCTGCACCTCCTGCAAGGCGGGCTGCAAGGGTAAGGGGAGGATACACCCGGCCGCCCACCTTGTGGACGTAATGGGGTGCCCTCCCAGGGTTTCCCATGACCCAGACACGGCATGCTGTAAGCACTGCCAGCATCATGGGTCCCTGGAGGGGAAGGAAAGGTGAGTGGGACTGAAGGCCTAAACCCACTCCCTGAGTGTCAGCTATCACTTCTAGCAGGGCACCTAACTCTTTCCGTTCAGGTATACGGTCTCTGCCAATGACCAGCGCTGTGCTGGGACATTGTGTGAACATCAAGTTAGGCCACAAACCATTGTGTTTCACTCCAACCCTGGCCTTCCTGATTTCACCTGGACCTTCACAGACCATATCAGGTGACACCTTCAACACATTCCCCTTAGGTTGACCGAACACAGTGAGCAACTGTTTAACCCTTTCAGTCTCCAGGCCTCCTGCCTGTAGACCAGTACAGCCTCTCTGCCCACTGTCCCTGTCATGCTTTTGTTTATTTTTCTCAGCAGGGGAGCTAACAGCTGGCCTACTGAACACTGCAAAGCCTTTGTCTCTCAGCAGTACTGGCTGAGGCATGGGAATACAAGTAACAACCAGCCGTCCTGTGACACACAAGGACAACTGCTGGGGTGTAGTCAGAGCAGAATCCTCTGGGTCAGAGTCAGGAATGGGGCCACCTGGGCCACTCCTGGGCTCTGCTGCCAGAGACTCTATCTTCTCCACCCTCCCAGCATTGTGGGTGACCTCCAACAAAGACATAACATCATTACATTCAGTAATTACATTCTTAACATCAGCTACACAAGCATCTGATATCGGCACATGCTAGAGGGCCTCCTCTCCTTCTGTAGGTAAAGAAGACCCCTGTACCTCCACTCCACCCTCCCCCTGTCCATCCACAGGTTTCCCAAATATTACCCCATCATCTGTAAACAGTACCTTGGTAGGTCCAGAGAGTTCTGTGGGAGCATCCTGGGTGCTTTTAGCAGTGGCATAGTAAGACACAAGGGTACCTAAATCATCACCCAACATCACCGCAGTGGGGATCTCCTCCGAGACTCCCGCTTCTCTCATCCCAATTTCGGCACCCCAATCAATGAAAACATAGGCACGGGGTACTCGTGAGCGGGTCCCCCCGACTCCGGCGAGGGTAAAAAACTTTCCAGGGATGATGTCCCTTCTCTCTATCACCTCGGGTCTGACCAAAGTGACTTCAGCTCCTGTGTCCCAGAAACCAGTAACGATCCGGTGACCCAAGGTGACTGGCTGCAAGTTGGCGGTGGTTACCCGAGTTTTCCTGCGGATGAACAGCAAGGAAGAAGGGTTGCTAGCCGGATGGCCAGGTGATGCCGTCTTCTTCTGCTCAGGGCACTGCATCCTTAGATGTCCGGCTTCCCCACAGTTGTAGCATTTGCATTTGTCAGTTAGGAAGGCCTTGGCTCTAGGAACTGCAGGTTCCAGCCGCTGAGGAACTTGGTTGGTAGGCAGAGGAGGGGTTGCCGTGTGTGATTTCCCTCCTTTCCAGCCATTCGGAGGAGCCTTGCGATGGTCAGATACCCGAGAGTGGATATAGGTATCTGCCAGTTCTGCTGCTGCTTTGGAAGAGGTTGGCATTCGCTCCAGCACAAACTGTCTGACGTCTGTAGGACAGATGTGCAAAAGTTGATCTTCAATCATAAGATCTTCCAGGGATTCAAAAGAATCGGCTTTCAAGCCTTTAGTCTACTGCCGGAATGTGGTGCGTAAGCGACTTACCACATCCAGGTATAAGTCCCCAGGCCCCTTTTGCAAGGACCTAAAATGCTTCCGGTACACTTCTGGGGTTGGCTGAAACTTTTGGATGATTGCAGCTCTTAGGGCCTCATAATCGTTGCCCTGCTCTTCTGACAGTTCGACATAAGCATCCAGGGCCTTGCCTCGTAGCCCTGGCATCAGGTACCGGGCCCATTGTGCTGGGGGCAGATAGTACTGACGGCAAGTTTTTTCAAACGTCAGTAGATACACGTCAATGTCACTGTCCTTTTCCATAACTGGAAATTTGGCTGCCGGGGTCACTGGCAGAGAGGCATCCCTGTGCTCTAGGGATCCGAGGTTCTGAGCCTGTCGCTGCTGCTGGAGCCTAGCCATCTCCAATTCATGCCGAAGATCAGCCTCCCTCTCAGCCTGGCGTTCCTCTCGCTAAGCCCTGCGTTCCTCTCGTTCGGCCTGGCGTTCCAGAAACTGCAAGTACACCACAGGATCCGTCTCCCTGAGGTTTTGTAGAGTTCTTGCATTTGAAGAGAGTCTATGATGGTTTCAGGCAATCTGATGCTGGCCTACTCTTGTGGTGGCTTGGAGGTAACAATCCGTGGTATTCCAGAGTCAGTCTCTGCTTGCCCATCTGGTGAGGCCGCCTCTGAACCACTGGGCTCTGGAGTAGCGGAAACCTTTTCTGGTCCAGTTTCCCCCAGGTTCTGGTCTGCACGGATATCAAACTTCTGTAAGGCATGTATCAAGCCTGCACGATTTTTGCCACCGACGTCAATTCCTCTTCCTGTGCACAGTCAGTTCATTCTTGCTCATCTTTTTATATGCTGATAACCCAGACATGTTGCAAGCAGAAAAGATAGAACAGAAAGAAGAGATGGGAAGAAGGTGTAGGAAGGAGCTGTTGCTGTATGTCTCTCTTGAACAAAAAAAAAAAAAAAAAATATGCACCAGCTTGTCTCTAAGGACTGTTTCCACAAAGGTTACAATCGTTCAGTGCAGAGCTAATTCCTAACAATGCACTGAATGCTCTTAATGCGAAACTATCCCGCTACGCTGCCAGCCAATATGTGACGAACGTGGGTGTCAGATCCCTGCCCTCCGCGCTACCTTGCAACGAAGGTCTGGCCAACCTCACACCACGCTGTCACTTGCGTAACAATGCCACTCTCAGCTGCACCCAGCACAAAGATTTTCCAGCTTGCGGGACCACAATCTAGGTGCGAGCAGCCTGAGAGTGATTGTCACTGGGCAAATTACACAATTAACCCTTTAACTGCCACCACCAGCGTTTAAAAGACCAAGCCGGGGGAGACTCGTAATTTTAACAATAACAATTATAATTTTAGAATAAGCGTCTGCCACACACACTGCCACCACAGACAGGTCTGCTCAGCGTCTTACTCTACAACAGTAGCGCCGTTCAAGAGGCAGGTTCGTTTATAGCTTGCATTAAGAGATTTAGAGAAGAGGTTAACACTTTTCAACAAACATTTACAGAAAAAAGATGTTTCAAAAGATAAAGACAATATACAGCCACAAAGGAATAAGGTAGAATTGGGAAGGAAGAATACTTGCAATTAATGTCCGAGGGTTGATCAGAGTTCGATCGATGAGTTAGGTAATCGGTTCTCAACTTGGCAGATGTTTCTTCTTGGATGGTAAAAGGAGAACTGACCATTGTCTTGGCATCTCCTCTTTTCTGTCAAATCAAAGGGGGTGTTGACAGCGACCAGTAACCAATCCTCTGGTCATCTTGTTTAGGGGTTGGTTGCTGGGAGGTGTCTACACATGACCACGTCCCCGGTAGATTTTGTGATACATATTCATATATCTGCATCTATAGTGTTTACAGACTGCAAATATCCATATTATTATTCAGCGTGAGATTTCCTTCAAAACAAATCTAAACATGTCATATCTCCAGTGTATAGTCGGCTTAGGAGGAATAAGGGGTACCAGTGGTTTCCCATATGACCTGACATAGGGGTGTCTGGACTTGAAACATTACATATTATCTGAGGAAACTAATTATGTCCATATTATGGCTGTGCTATTACTAAGTCGGAAGTTATGAAACATGCTGAAATTTCATACTTATTCCACTGGTTTTAAGCTGGATGTGTATTCAGACATTTTACAACCAGGGCCTGTTAGGTCTCTGAAGGGAGAGGGTGACAGTTTTACGACAGGCCTGAACACTCTGCCCTTCCAACAAGCTGTTTTTTTACTGACCTAGCCTGGTTGTTTTCTCTGTTGAACTTAAAAAGCTTTGAATTCCTAAGACAAGGGAAGAGGGAGTTCAGATTTTTCTGTAATGTTACATGGTTAGCCAAGCTGTCATGGCTACTTCCACACAACATGGCAGCTAGCTACAGCTTTTCATGTCAAGTACGTGATATTGTTACACATTCAAGCATAAGTTAAAATCCCCTGCCATTATTGTACTGCCCTTCTTAAAGTCCATTAGTTTATTCAAGATCTCTTTCAAGTAACCTTTTGGGCCTTTATTAGGGCGGTACACATTAGCCAATGTACAATCCGTCCCCTGTAAATTTCCTTTCAAGAATAGATAACATCCCTCTGGAACTACTTGTGTTCCAGTACAAATCTTACATCATTTGTGAATCCTATTGCTACTCCTTTCGCTTTTCTTATTGGAGATTCACCGTAATACCATGTTGGATAGTGTTTTGAATGTAATTTTAACATTTGTGTTTGTGCTATATGGATCTTTTGTAAAAATATGATATTTGCTGCATACCTTTGAATTTCCCTTAATGTAAGTTAAGCACTTCAGAGATGTAATTTTAGTTCTCTTTATCCTCCCCCCCCTATCTGCGCCCAACAGGTTCAGAGACCAGAATGGGGGGCAGGGGGATCAAAACAGATTAAGCTTTTCTGACATATCCCCTTCCCCACTCCTCTCACCCTCCATCCAACCCCCCCCCCCCCCCCCCAACAAATCTTGTGTGATGATATTTGGACCTTATCCTGGTCACAGAGTAGCTCTATGTATATTCTGTTTGGGCCACTTCTGCCCATCTGCTCTTTCTACCCTGAGGTGGTGCTCTATCCAGACTGACTCCTCTTTGAAATTAAGGGGGCATGGATCTGGAGCCCACCAGATATCCAGGTCTCCCATCCCCTGTGTCTTATTTTGTCCTATTCGCCCCAGCCCCGATTCCCTCCCTCCAACTGGTCCAGTATATTCTGTTCTGCTACTATTTTTCCCTTTTTTTTCCTATTCTGATTGTGTCATTATTTCCTAGGGATCAATTGCCATCAGTCTTCATTTTGCGTTAATTCTTTCCTCACTACTGTCCATCCAGAGAGGGGGGTGGGGGAGAAAGGTGGGAGGTAGAGGCAGGGGGCCGATTGATTTTCTAATTTTCTAGGGGGGGGTCAATGGTATTTAAAATATTTTTATGCATGTGTACAAGTGTTTGTTTTATAATAGAAAATCAAATAAAGTATGAATATAAAAATAATTACCGGTGTTCAACCTCCCTAAACTAAATGGGCTTAAAAAAAAAAAAAAAAACCCACTCAAAGCTTTATCCCTTTAGCAACCGCCCGCAATGTACTGTGGGTGAGCGTCCGCTGTAGGCCAAGCGGCGTACCCGTATGTCGCTGACTACCTCTGGATTTAGGGCGTGCGCACGCACACATGCTGCGATTGTACACAGTGGGAGCCTGTCAGCCAGGTCCGGCCAATGGTTCGCAGCCAGGACATGCTGATCGGTTGTGTACATTCACAGCCCAGAACACACAAAACAGAGCTCTGTACACAGGGAACAATCTCTGCAGGATGAGAAACTTAGACATCACTTGGTAAAAGCAGCACACTTTCCACACACAACACATAGTTAGGCACATATTTAAAGGGTAAGTTCACCTTTTTGAAACATGTCACATATTCCATCCATATTTAAGATGTAACATGTTTCAGCAGCTGCAGCCATTCCCCCTCCCCCCAGTGACATTGAGCGGGCATCTTCTCCTGATGCCCACTGTCACTCTTTGAAAAGAAGTACAGAAGAACTACAGGTTCCAACAGCCTTTGGGGCTGTCAGCTTGTAATTCTCAATAAACTACCATGCCGCCGTTGAGCGCTGTGGTAGTTTATTCATTCTTCCCGTCAGTGAGTATCTGCTTGCCTGTATGAGCAAACAGATACACTGACAGGTCTGTAGGAGTACTGCATGCATCACTAGTGCAATGCTTTACAGGCTCCCAAAACAAAAAATAGTAAATGCACAATTTTTTTACTTGCAAAAAAGTATATATTAATTTTTGCTAAAAGGTGAGCTGATACTTTAACCTCCTTCCCAACCAGTGTCATTAGTACAGTGACAATGTATAGTATTATCACTGAATTAATGTCAGTGGTACTTAGTCAGTTCCCCCCCTTAGTTAGTGTCAGACTGCCCGCCGCACTATCGCAGTCATTGCGAATACAAGTCATTGATTGCCGCCATTGGCAGTGTTAAAAAAAATATATATATTCCAGCATTTATGAAGAATTTTTTTTTTTTATTGGATGGTTTACAGCAGAAAGTAATAAAAAAAATATTTTTTTTTCCCCATCAACAAAAGATCAACCCAGTAGTGATCAAATACCACCAAATAAAAGCATTTGTGTGATAAAAAAATGATATAAAATTTAGTTTGGGTACAGCGTTGCATGGCAGCACAATTGCCAGTTAAAGTAGAGAAGTGCCAAATAGCAAAAAATTGGCCTGGTTATCAAGCGGGTGAAATCTTCCGGAGGGGTTATAGAAGCTAGCTGTACATACTTCTCTACAAGTTGTATCATTAAAGTGGTTCTAAGCTAAAAAACAAAAAACTTCCAACTACTTGCCCCCCCCCCCAACCCTTCCCTAGCGTCTCTCAATCCAGTGCTATCCTGCCAGCAGAACGGCTGCTTTCTCTTCCTGGTCTCACAAGAGACCCTGGGAACAGCAGGAGCTATAGTCTCCTGCTGCAGTCAATCAAATCCTGTGAGGTGGGAGCAGGGGGGTTAGGCTGAGCCACGCCTTGTGTGTCAGAGGGTGCACACAGCCTGGCTCAGGAGCGCATCTGCACGGGTTCACCCTCAGCACCTGGCTTGCTGAGGGGGAACCCACAGGAAAGGCGTGGACAGCGCCGTTACGGAACTCCAGAAGAGGAATTAAAGATCCACTGTGTGCAATACCATTGCACACGGCAGGTAGGTATAGCATATTTTTTATTTTAGTTAAAAATTTTCTTTACAATCACTTTAATGTACATTGCCTTAAAATTACCAACAACTGTGCAATCCTACCACCATTGAATACAAGTTAAACTATTTTGTTAGGTAAGCTCCCCTCAGTTGAATAGTCAGATGTTACACCAAGTTCCTACAGCTTTTATGTAGGGCCCGGTTATCAGTTAAACAAAAATAGTTTACAGTAATGTAAAATCTTGAAATAAATTGAGCAGGCTTTTAAGCAAGGTAAAATAATTGCTAAAAAAAAGTCCGTATTCTAGACTTTCGGTGGTAAATCCAGCTGAGAGTTTTAATGTTCAAAACATATTTACAGTTATACATTCCCTAGACCTGTTAGCTGATCAGTTTTCACGTTTAAAAATGAAATATTTAAAATCTACTGTGCTTAAAAAAAAAAAAAAAAAAATTATAATATAGAATTGTGCCTCCTCCATCTGCATGGCAAACCCGTTCTAGTTCATTGGTCTCCAAACTGTGGCCTACTAGCCATACGTGGGCCTTTGCTTACCTTTATCAGGCCCTTAGGGGAACTACTACTTCTTCAAATATGAGGAACTAATCCTCACACTTACAACAAGGGGGCACTTTTCCTTCCACTTATACCATTGATGGGACACTATTCCTCCTCCTACTGACCACAGATAGAAAGTTTGGAGAGCCTTGACCTCGTTTAGCAGGTTAAAAAAAAAAATAGCAAGTATATTGATCAGCACAAGGCATTTATACAACAAATATGCAAATTGAATTATTTGCAGTTTTAACTTATTTTAAATGATTTATCAGTTCTAAAATAGTCATCATTACAGCAGAAGCAAGGTCTCACAATCATTGACAACTTAGCTTAGCTGTCTCCTTAGCTGGTGAGCAGTTAGTTCATCGTTAAATCAATCAATAAATAAATAAGGAATGGCCTTTGTAAACAATCACAAATTATTGGCATCTTCCTCCCAGCTGAAGTCATTCTCTTCACCCCAGCCTTCTGATTCCATCTGCAGGGAAAGAAAAAATGTGCATCAGGTATAAAAAGGATAAATGCGCGAGTGCACACACACACAAAATGATATACAAATACACAGAAAATATATTTCATTTTTATTAGACACAAGTTTGGAGGCAAGTGTCCTAAATATGCATTTACTATGGAGTGTGCATTCAGTAACATATCCTGCAGCAGTAGTAAGGGCTTGTTCACACATACTTTGATCTCTGAAGAGTGATCCGCTTTCAGATCGCTCTTCACAGAGCATTTGTCAGCCAGTGAGTAGTCATTGTACCATCTCATCGCCTGCTTTAAGCCCTTGAACTCCACACTAGTGCACCATAACTGTGTGCATTGCATATATAAAGTAAATAAATACACATTTTATTCCTGCATAGATGCATACATTTATTGTTTTTATTTTTTTTGCAAAAGGTGGAGTTGGCCTTTAACCACCTCCGGACTGCCCCCCACACAGATACTGCGGCAGGGAGGCCCTTCAACGTGAAATCACATACCTGTACATCTTTTTTTGGGGAGGTCTGAGGCGCACATGAGCGCCACCGGTGACCCGCTTCCATTGCGATTTGACAAAGTGGGAGCCAAACAGCGGGTCCAGCAGACCCGATGTTCACCGGCACTCGGCAATCACTTCTGAGAGAGACAGAATGGAAGTCTGCATGTCTAAACATGTCTTTCCCCAGTCAAAGCACATCCCCCCAGTTAGCAAGCACTCCCAGGGAACACATTTGAACACCCTTTGATCATCCCTGAACCCAACATTTCATATCCCTGACATGTGCTTGTATGAAACAGTATCCTGTTCTCTTTGTATTTCTTACTTTGTGTGAAATACCTGGTGTTCCTGCAAATCCCTCTGCTTTCCCAAAAACTGACCACACCATGCATGAGCGGCACATCCACCTCAGTGTGGTCAGTTCTCTAGCTGTTCTAAGGACTCAGCTTGCTCGCCTCCAATGATCAGACTTGTCCTTTCAACCCCCCCTCCCCCAGCCATTCACAGGGAAGGCCAGTGTCCTGCTGTTTCTCCTCCTCCAGTTCTTCAAGATCCTTATGCAGCTGAGAACAGAGATTGTGATCATTTTAAAAAAAGGGGGAAAAAAATAAAATAAAAAAGGTATTTATAATGTGTGTGTGTGTGTATGTGTGTATATATATATATATATATATATATATATATATATATACACATATACATACACACACACACACACACACACACACACACACACACACACACACACACATACATATTTTCTGTACTCACTGCTAACTCAAAGCAGAAGTCCACAATAAAGGGTTCTGCATTGCCAGCATTATGATCCCCACCCACATTAAGTACAAATTTAATGACATTCCAATTCTCTGTATCATTCCCAAATCGTTTTATTTCACCAGGTGAGAGTAGAAGAATGGTGTCTAAGTCACATTACATTTCCCTTGTGGATTTGGTTTAGGACAAGGTGGGAGAGTGTTCATGGGCGTTTTCAAAAGGATTTTATCTCTATAAATGACAGCCCTGGCTTCACTCATACACTGACTATACCAGGGCTGTGATGACAACATGCCCTGTAGTGCTTAGGAATACAGAAGACAAGTCTTTCACAGCCAGGTGGCTGGCGAGCATGTTATTTCACATAGGGCACCATGCAGTTCAAAACAGGAGAGGCTGCCATAGTAACAGGTGTGTTTGATCACTGCAGAGCTTGAGGGAACAGGATTAAGTGGGCAACCATTTCCAGACATTGTGCAAGGTATGTAATTCAAGTGAAAAGCATGAAGCTGGAGTTCAGCTTTAAACCCATTCCATTTTTTCATTACCTCTGTATTTTCAGCAGCAGCAAATTTGGATGAAAACGTAGCTGTTTGTTCTGAATCTATTACATTAGTCTGTGTTTTATTTTCAAATTCATGGTATCCGGAAGCAGAAAAGGCAGAAGAAATGTTTATTTCCGGTGTCATATCTGCAAACCAGTCCAGTTCTGGGTCTTTGCTTTTGCTCCTGACTTTTATCGTGAATTCATCTCCCAAACTGTATCCAGGCTCAGACCTATTTTTTGGGACTTGTTCTGGCACAGGATCTGGCTTAGATTCCTTATTCTGTTTCACAGTATGTGAACTCCCGCTATTTGCACTCTTGTCCAGTTCAAAAACAGGGTTTGCAGAAGACAGTTTAACAAACGTGTCAGCAGCAGTTGTCACAGTTCTTGAACTATCACATGGCAAACTAAAATCAATCCATTGCTCCATTTCTGATCTGTCATTCGTTTCTGTATTATCGTGTACACTGAGAATCTTTTCACTTGTGTGCCCCTCTGATTCACTCCAATCTGGCCAATCTTCTGTTGACTGTTGTACTTGATCAGTTAGGAGGGAGTCTTTGAGTTTAGAAACACCATTCAATGAATGTGAAAAGCAGTCTTCTAATAAAAAAAAGGCACAAGAGAACAAAAATTACAAACACATACATGATATTATACAAATTACAACTTTACAAATATTTAAAAACTTTTCATTTGCATTTAGGTCAAATCTCAAATGAAAAAGATGCAGTTTAAAGAGGACCTTGTAATACAAAGCTAATGAAGTTGAAAATGAAGTGCTTCGCATGCATTTGTAACAGAAAATAGTACACAATTGCTTCATCGCTCAATAGGATCTTGTGATTTTCACTTTGCACACACTGAAAACAGATTGTACTGTCCACCTACATTTCACATTACAGAAAAATTCATATCAGTTGATCATTCATAACAGTGCTCATAGCGGAGTGCTTTATATGTCAGTAATAGTATTTTACCACGGTGGGTGGGTGGCTCCTCTGTATACAGTACCTAACCCATAAAACTTCCAGGTATATAATTAGTAAAAAATAAGTAATACTGACTACAAGCCTGAACTACACATCAAAACAATGTAATCATTAAGTCAGAGTCATTGTGGTGTAAAATAGAAGGAAAAACACCCACTTTTTGAGAACAGACTTAAAAGGTTCATATTACACATCTATCGAATTTTATCTAATCTATCCATCACGTTGACATCATCACGCATATCAGCTTTGCTGAATGGAAATATTGCTAGGTTGAATACAGATAAGAACTTTTTACTTTACATTTAAAGCGGTGTTCCAGCCCCAATTTTTCTTTTTTTAAATGTCAGCAGCTACAAACACTGTAGCTGCTGACTTTTAATAAGGACACTTACCTGTCCAGGGAGCCCGTGATGTCGGTCCCTGAGGCCAATCCGGCCATTGGATCGGGTGCCGGCACCGCCATCTTAACGAAGGGAAACAGGCAGTGGAGCCTTGCACCTTAACTGCCCATTTCCTACTGCGCGAGTCGCGCGGCGCTTTGTGAATGGCTCTGTTGTTTTCTGGGACACACCCACACACATCCCAGAAGACAACGGGGCAGCTCGCCGAAGAGGAGTAAGCGTCGCAGAACAAGAAGAGGCAGATTAGGAAGACTGCCTAGGAACAGGGGTTTCTGGTAAGTAAAAAAATTTTTTTTTTTTTTCAAGAATGTTAATGTCATTTTTTATTTTAGGATGGACCTCCGCTTTAATATTGGTGTTTTTAATCCATTTCTAATAATAAAGTGTTTGCGGATTCACACTTGGCTGATTGGCTTTTTCTCTCTCTCTGTGCATATCATTATTGATATTGTAACCAGGAGTCATGGTATTCTGGTAAGTGCTTTTTCGTTTGGACAGTGGAAGATCTGGAACATCTGGCCTGTTCGAAAAATGTTTAATTTTATTCTTTTTCCTCAGACAAAGGGTTTTTATTGAACAAAAGGAAATAAAACATTGTTAGAAATTTTTACTGAGATGTGAACTTTTGGCACTATAATAAATGCACATTTGGGTTTTTCAGTTTTTGAGTTATATAAGTTTTTGCCCATTCAATAACTTGTGGTAATTGTAATCACATATACCATTTCCAAAATAAATGGTTATTTCACTAATTAAACTTATTTTTACAGGTGTCATAATACATGCATGACACATGATGGTACATGTTTGATTACATACAATATGTATCACATTTGGATCTTATATACATTTTTATATTCTTTAATGTTTGATTCACACACAGGATATATATTGGGAGACTTAGCACTGCTCTTTATATATTGGGAGACTTAGCACTGCTCTTTTGTTTTATTTATATTGTATACTAAAAAGGAACCTGCCATGCCCATCATAGGGTCCCCCTTAAAATCCAGATGTATTTATACCTCAAACAAGATGTTCAAATCATAATGACCTTCATAAATGGATACTGACAGTCATTCATTAATCAATGAATTATACCAGTGTCTCTATAACTGTCAATTACTAGTAACTCCATAGATAGCCGCCATCATAGATGGATTAGGCCCTACCCGTAGGAAAACCCCTTTCCTAATACTTGATGTCATACATAACCCAATTATGCAACTTGTATAGCATATATAACTTATAATGGATCATAGGTTTGCTGTACTCTTACCCTCGGTTCACACTGAGAGTCAAATGTAAATCGCGCAGGAACCACACTGCATTCCTATGCAATTCAGTGCGGTGCAATTTAAGCCCATACATTTTTAATGGCTCCAATCACATAGCATCAGCAACAAAAGACATGCCTGCAGCATTTTTGAGAACGCTCTCAGATCTCATCATCTTTTTGTACTATGCTATCTTTTGCAGGCAAACGCACTGCATTTGCAACCTGTTTGGGGTGTCATTAAGATTAGAATAAGAGTATGTAACTCAAAGTTCAAATCAAAACTTAGTTCATCCCAACTCTGTTGAAAGGATAGGACCGAGATCATTTATAATGGATGCAAATAGCAACCACAAGAGGGAAAAACTAAGAGAATAAAGTTCTCTTAAGAGGGCAAAGAGACACCTGAACACTATGGAAAAGACAATTGTATTTTATTGTACAAAATTAAATAAACACCACACAAATTATTCTAATGGCAAAAATATGGGGAAGGGCTAAGATAGGCGACTATCAAGGACCCAGAAAATTAAAAGACAACGTTGTCTAGGATATTAAAACCAAATAGCAACCACAATAAATGTCCAGGTCCTCCTTGGAGCACAACAGGTCATCCTTTTGAGTACAGTACGGAGACCAGAGCTGAACTGAATTACCTCAAAAGTTCCCTTTTGTATTCAGACGAATTGAATACCTTGTGTATTGTGTTAAATGTGTTAATCCTAAAGGTCTCCACTAGGCTCTCAGATCGACTTACACAACTTTACATATTACACAGATCTTATCTGACTCCCTGACCAAATACAGACCTGACCACAATCCACTGTGCCCCAGATGTGACAGTCCTTCTAGTACCTTTTTCTATCTTATCTGGTCTTGTCCAACAATACAAAACTACTGGTCCCACATAGTAAAGTTCATACATGATAAGATGGGGTCCTCCTGACATTGTGCCCTAAACAATGTTAACTGGGAGTGTTCCCAGATCCCGACTCAGATAAATTTCATAATCTTTTTTTACAAGAGTCCCTTTTCACAGCTAGGCTGCTTATAGCAAGAAAGTGGCTGAGGGCTACTCCACCGACAATACAGGAGTGGATCTCTGCTATTAACAGCGTCTTACCCTACAAAAAAGAAATCTATGCCCATAGGGGCTGCCCGGCCAAATATGGGAAAATTTGGGACTCCTGGCTGGCGAACGCAGCCACATGCAATGAAACAACTGAATGCTTATCTGAATACTAAATCTAACCAGTATTCTCCATCTATACTACACTAAATAGTTTGGCTATTCAGGTATATGATTTTAACCACTTCAATACAGGGCACTTAGACACCTTCCTGCCCAGACCAATTTTCAGCGCTGTCGCAGTTTGAATGACAATTGCGCGGTCATGCTACACTGTACCCAAACTAAATTTTTATCATTTTGTTCCCAAAAATAGAGCTTTCTTTTGGTGGTATTTGATCACCTCTGGGGTTTTTATTTTTTGCGAAACAAATAAAAAAAGGCCGAAAATTTTGAAAAAAATAAGTTTTGCTTTTGTTTCTGTTTAAAAATTTTGTAAATAAGTAAATTTTCTTTCACTGATGAGCACTGATAAGGCGACACTGACAGGCACTGATAAGCCGGCAGCGATGAGGTGGCACCAATGAGCGGGCACTGACGATGGGCACTGATATGCGGCACTGATGGGCATTAATAGGCTGATAGGCGGCACTGATGGGCACTCATGGGTGGCACGGGTGGCACTGGTGGGCACTGATAGGCAACACTGATGGGCACTGAAAGGCTGCAAAGATGGGTTATGGGTGGCGATGGGCACTGATGGGCATTGATACGCGGCACTGATAGGCATCCCTGGTGGCACTGGCAGGCATTGGAATGGGCACTGATTAGCAGCTGCCTGGGCATTGATTGGCAGCTGCCTTTGCACTGGTTAGTATTTCCCTGGGGGTCTAGGGGGCATACCAGGTGGTCCAGTGTGGCTGGTTTCCCTGGTGGTCCTGGGCGGCTTCCCTGGTGGTCCTGGGTAGGATCCGAGGGGGGGCTGTGCTGATAAACAATCAGCACAGACCTCCCCTGTCAGGAGAGCAGCCGATCGGCTCTCCTCTACTCGCGTCTGTCAGACGCAAGTGAGGAAAAGCCAATCACCAGCTCTTCCTATTTACATCATGATCAGCCGTGATTGGACAGCCGTGATCCGTCAGAGACTCTTTACCTAGATCGGTGCTGCGGGGTGTCAGACTGACACCCCGCAACAACGATCGGCGCGGTACGCGCCCCCGGGGGAGCGCAGCGGCTCAATATCCTGCGGATGTCAAATGATGCCCAGTTAGGATATTGAAACCACTTTGCCACCATCATTCTGCTATATGGCGGGTGGCAAGTGGTTAAATATTGTTTCTATGTGATGCACGAAGTAATGTACAGGTTGCTTATATAGGTTACCATTACGTTCTTCATACCACTTGTGTATGTGATATTAATGTCAATAATCTGTTATGCCCCGTACACACAGTCGGACATTGATCGGACATTCCGACAACAAAATCCTAGGATTTTTTCCGACGGATGTTGGCTCAAACTTGTCTTGCATACACACAGTCACACAAAGTTGTCGGAAAATCCGATCATTCTGAACGCGGTGACGTAAAACACGTACGTCGGGACTATAAACGGGGCAGTAGCCAATAGCTTTCATCTCTTTATTTATTCTGAGCATGCGTGGCACTTTGTGCGTCGGATTTGTGTACACACGATCGGAAATTCCGACAACAGATTTTGTTTTTGGAAAATTTTATAGCCTGCTCTCAAACTTTGTGTGTCGGAAAATCCGATGGAAAATGTGTGATGGAGCCTACACACGGTCGGAATTTCCGACCACAAGATCCTATGACACATTTTCCGTTGGAAAATCCGGCCGTGTGCACAGGGCATTACTGTGTACTCTTCTCAATAAAAAAAAAAAAAATAAAACTAAAATAGTGACCCTATAGGGAGGTCCTTTAGGTACACTGCAAAGGTAACATTCCCTGCTGTAACAATCGGCCTTGTGCCCCTTATCATCTGCTAGTTGTAATGCAACACTTTATCTGAGGTCACGCTGAAAAGCACACCTGCCTCAATCAGAGATGCTTAACTACACTGAGAGACTTTCAGACGGTGCCTGATTAGTAGGCACCATTTGACTTCTATCTGTACTACTCTGCTATGGTCTGCTGGGCTTACCTACACTATATTACGAAAAGTATTGGGACACCTGCCTTTGCAAGGGCATGAACTTTAATGGTTTCCCAGTCTTAGTCTGTAGAGTTCAATATTGAGGCGTGCACCCCACCCCCTTTGCAGCTATAACAGCTTCAACTCTTCTGGGAAGGCTGCCCACAAGGTTTAGGAGTGTGTCTATGGGAATGTTTGACCATACTTCCAGAAGCACATTTGTGAGGTCAGGCACTGATGTGGATGAGTAGGTCAGTCTCCGCTCTAATTCATCCCAAAAGGTGTTCTATCAGGTTGAGGTCAGGGCTCTGTGTAGGCCAGTCAAGTTCCTCCGCCCCAAACTCGCTCATCCAGGTCTTTATAGACCTTGCTTTATGCACTGGTCCAAATCATTTGTTGGAGGGGCAATTATGGTGTGGGGTTGTTTTTCAGGGGTTGGGCTTGGCCTTATAGTTCCAGGGAACTTTTAAGGCATCAGCATATTGGACAATTTCATGCTCCCAACTTTGTGGGAACAGTTTGGGGATGGCCCCTTCCTGTTCCAACATGACTGTGCACCAGTGCACAAAGCAAGGTCCATAAAGACATGGATGACAGAGTTTGGGGTGGAGGAACTTGACTGGCCTGCACAGAGTCCCGATCTCAAACCGACAGAACACCTTTGGGATAAATTAGAGCAGAGACTAAGCCAGGCCTTCTCATCCACATCAGTGCCTAACCTCACAAATGTGCTTCTGGAAGAATTATTTTATCATCATCATCATCTCAGGTACTTATATAGTGCCATCAATTTACACAGCGCTTTACATATGTATTATACATTCACATCAGTGCCTACCCTCAAGGAGCTTACAATCTAAGGTCCCTAACTCACATTCATACATACTAGGGCCAATTTTTAGACATGATCCAATTAACCTACCAGCATTTCTTTGGAGTGTGGGAGGAAACCGGAATACCTGGAGGAAACCCACGCAGGCACAGGGAGAACATGCAAACTCCAGGCAGGTGGTGTCATGGTTGGGATTCAAACCAACTAACCTTTAGCACTTTTGCCTAGCAGTAGAACCACTACACCACTGTGCCGCCCAAGAATGGTCAAACATTCCCATAGACACTCCTAAACCTTGTGGACAGCCTTACCAGAAGAGTTGAAGCTGTCATAGCTGCAAAGGATGGGCAAACTCAAAATTGAACCCTACAGACTAAGACTGAGATGTTTGTGCGTGTAAAGGCAGGTGTCCCAATACTTTTGGTAATATAATGCATCTCTAAATTTGGCCACTGTTCACTCAATATTTCCCATTAGATAATTATGCAAGAAGGGTTGCATATCAAAACAATATGCCAGGACAGATGGCTAGTGTTTACTTTACAGAATTTATGTAAACATTTAAACGCACAAAAGGTGGCACTCTGCAGTATATATGTCTTCATGCACACTGGGCATAAGAAAACCCTGCTTTCAAGGGCATTTAACTTTTTTTTTTCAGCCTCAAAATGCCCTTCTATGTTATCCCATGTGGCCATGCACACATAGGTGTTTACAGGCGTATTAGAAGAGGAGTGTTTAGAGGATGAAAAAAAAAAAAAAACATCAGTTGTGCATTCAGGAGAGGAGTGTTCGAGCAGATAAAACACTAAATGCCTGTAAATGCGTCTAAATGATAGGTGTTTTTATTAACTTCAATGGCCAGAATAAGATATTATTCTGAGCAATCTAATAAATTAATGGCCAGGCGCTTGACACACCTAAACACATTTCCAAAACACAGCTTAAGGCCCCTTTCACACTGTGGCAGTGGGGGGTGTCGGCGGTACAACAGCGCTATTTTTAGCGCTGCTGTACCGTCGTTCTTGCAGCGGTATTCGGCCGCAAGCGGTGCGGTTTTAACCCCCGCTGGCGGCCGAAAAAGGGTTAAAATCCCTCATACAGTGCGGCTATAGCCGCGGTATTGCCGCGCTGTCCCATTGATTTCAATGGGCAGGAGCGGTTTAGGAGCGGTGAATACACCGCTCCAAAGAAGCGGTTTGCAGGACTTTTTTTCACCGTCCTGCCAGCGCACCGTTTCAGTGTGAAAGCCCTCGGGCTTTCACACTGAACAAACAGCGGAGGCTGTTTAGGGGCGGTTTGCAGGCGGTATTTTTAGCGCAATACCGCCTGCAAACCGCCCCAGTGTGAAAGGGATCTTAGGAGCGTTTTTTTAAGCTGCTTTTCTCCAGCCAGGAGAAAAAGGAGTTCAGAGGAGCTGGGCAAATGTCCAGTGTACATGAGCCATACAAAGGAGAGATCTCCACAGCTTAAAAACACTTTAGTAATAAGTTGCCCTGCAGAGCAAAGGCAGCTAAATATACAGCTGAAATGCAAATATTTACGGTTTTACCTTACCAAGGGTATTTCTTAGAGCCATCCTTGGTAATAACAAATTTTCCACATTGCACAGCTGGTCACAAGTAGTTCCCCTTTAGAGGTTTTCTGATTATTCCTATTGAACTTTCAGACGTTGCGGTCATTGAGCGTTTTAACTAAAAAATATTAGGATTGGTTGCAGGAAAGAAATATACACCGTCTTTGGCCTGCCTAACTCGTGTAGTAAACATTTAAGTTTCTTTTGAATTACAGAAAATATACAACATACTTTGCATCTATAAACAAGCACAATACATATAATTTATGCACTTACTTTGTATGGAAATATCCTGTAAAATCTCCTTTAGGGATTCTTTCCTGTTCATATCTGTGTTAATTAGGGAATTGTGGTTTACCGCAAAATTGCTTTTTGCCAGTACTGATGACAGACTGTTTGATGTTGCCTGGTGCACAAGGTTATTGGCGCCATGCACAGGCGAACCTATGGGGAATACATGTTTGATCACATAAAAGAGAAAAAAAAAAAAAAGACTGAAAAAAGACTGAAAGTGTTGCTTGTGAACATGATTGTAAATATTTATATAATTACACTAAGAAATCTCACTATAGTAAGGAATGAAAAAATTTTTTTAAAAAAGGACATTGTTGAATTCTAACAAATATAACACATTTGCAAATTAAGTAGTGGGAACCCAACTTAAGCTTCTTCTGTGAATAGAAGACATTAGTAAACAGTGTTTGATTAAACATATACACAAATAGACAAAGCTTGCACATTTTGCATTCTGCAATACCTACAATTTTGTTAGATATTAACAATGGAGCTGAAATGATGTAGAAACCTCAGCTATGCACCAGCCTCATCTTACACACGTCTACCAAGCATTAACTTGCCCTAATGTACTAAACTTCACATGCTGTGTGGATTAAATTTAGAAGAAACTTGTATCATCACCTGCAATATGTCCTACTTGGTTAGTTATAGTGCTAAAATACAGAACACATTAACAAAAATGGACATGGCAGTCGTTCAGCAGTCAATCAGAATGAAAAAGGATTGGTTGTTTCTGCAATTTGGTTCTAGTTTTCCTTCTGTGCATTCTTCTAAAATGTCCCCCTAAGTCCTGAAGACTTTCAGCGCGTGAAATCCAAAACATTAGATATTGTGTCAACAGTTTAGCAGGTATAACCTAGTGAAAAGTTACTACCGAAGAAAAATAAATAATTGTGTCTGCGCTGAGAAGTAAATAAAAATAAAAAACAATACGTGCTAAACAAAAAACATCAATACTGCAAAACCTATAAGTGTCAACAATCAAAAAATTAAATTATAAATGCTAAAAGCAATGATAAGTACAATCCGCCTGCGAAAAAATAAACAAAAGTGCAACATGCAAAAAAGTTAAAAGTTCAGGTCCTGTATATGATACTCTGGATAGGATGGTGCACTCACGCACCCACACATTGTGAGTACCCTCCTGAAGGGAACTGTTCATGATGATTTTTTAATAAATCCCTGGCGATATTATGCTATGCAGTTTCTTTTTTCTTATACATGTTACCATTGATGTTATCTGAGCGAGGTGGAGATCAGTACCAACATACCCTATATGAGCCCAGGAATGGCTCCAATGTGTGTTTAGACACTGTTTAATTACTGTGTCACACGCTCAGAGGTGAGCGCATACACGATTGGGGGTCACAGGAGAGCACGGAAGCATGCTTTAATATGTACACCATTTAGGATAAGCATGATGAATACCTATCTTTATGGACACTATATTTTTGCACTTTATGTTTGCTATTTATGAACTGGTTTGAATTGAGATGTGAACACTCTATTATACAACCAGCACCTGGACTTTTAACTTTTTTGCATGTTGCACTTTTGTTTATTTTTTCACAGGCGGATTGTACTTATCATTGCTTTTAGCATTTATAATTGAATTTTTTGATTGTTGACACTTACAGGTTTTGCAGTATTGATGTTTTTTGTTTAGCACGTATTGTTTTTTATTTTTATTTACTTCTCAGCGCAGACACAATTATTTATTTATCTTCGGTATGCACATGATATGAAATGTGGTTAGTGTTTGCAGCTTATCTGCAATTGGAACTCAATCTAGAGGCATTAATCCATCTGTGGCTCACAAGATCTTTGCATAATTTTCTGAAAAGTTACTACCACTTGGATTCAGCACTTCAGAAGTACACAACTTTTTCTTTTAAAAAAAAACTTAAAATGATAAGTATGCAGAATAGCTGGTGGGCAAGAATGGATGCAGATTTCAGCTAAACTTATACCAAACTGCATGCCTGACTATTAACAGACATGTGAATTTCCCAGACATACAGACTACCATAATCTGGTAGTTTAACTGCTTGCTGACCGCCCACATACATATACTGCAGGGTGGCGGCTCTTCTGTGCAAAATCACATACAGGTACGTGATCTTGTGCTTTCGGCACGTGCGCGCCACAGGCGACCTGCTCCCACAGTGATTGGACACAGCAGGAGCCAATCAGCAGGTCCAAAGACAGATCTTGTGTTTCTGCTAAGCAGGAACACGGATCTCTGTCTTTCCACAGTTAAAGCATCCCCACACAGTTAGAAAAGCACTCCCTAGGGACACATTTACCCTTTGATGTTAACCCCTTCCCTGCCAGTGTCATTAGTGCAGTGACCGTATATATTTTTTTTAGCACTGATCACTGTATTGGTGTTACTGGTCCCCAAGTATCACTTGGTGTCCGATTCGTCCACCACAATGTTGCGGTCCCGCTATAAGTCGCTGATCGCTGCCATTACTAGTAAAAATTCCATAAAAATATCCCATAGTTTATAGACACTATAAAACTTTTGCGCAAATCAATTTATGCCTATTGATATTTTTTTTTTAACCAAAACGTATGTAGCAAAATACATATTGGCCTAAATTGATGAAGAAAGTAGATTTTTTTTTTTTAATTTATTGAGTACCTGAGCATTGTGTGTAGTGGGAATAACTGAGTATTGTGTGTATTGTGAGTGAGTACCTGTGTATTTTGAGTATTGTGAGTGCACCTGGGCTGCGAGTGCTTGTGTATTGTTGAGTATTAGTGTCAGGAAGCTAGTTGTTAGTTAATTTGGACAGGGTATAACCCCAAATCCCCAATAAATTAGTAGGTACAATGCCCGGCAGGTGTGGAGATGCGACTTGGTGTACATCTTGCAGCATGTATGCGCGGGTGTGGAGATGCGACTTTGTGTACATCTTACGGCATGTATGCGTTCTTTGATCATCCGATCGAGGGCGAATACTGCTGTGCAAAATGTAAGCACAATGTTTCCCTGAAAGCCCAGGTTCTGAATCTAGGGAAGCAACTGTCAATACTGAGAAGACACTCTATACTAAAGGAGAGTTGGGATCGTACCCAGCAGGGGTCAGCACAGAGGTGGGTGGAGATGAAGGGCAGGCACCAAAGCAGAGTAGATGGGCGACAGTCAAGAAGAATAGAGGGGAAAGTGCCAGGGAGGCCGGTTCCGAGCTGGAACATCCCAATATGTATGCCCCGTTGAGTGACATTGGTGAAACCAGTCAAGGAACAGCATTGCTTGAGCCGAATGACTCCCCTAGCTGCCAGGGAATAACTCCTCCAGTGAGGGTGGGAGAAAAGCCAAGGGAAAGGAAAGACAGATTCTGGTGGTAGGGGACTCAATTCTTAGAAAGACAGAGAGGGCAATCTATCACAAAGACCTGAAGCACCGAACTGTATGTTGTCTACCGGGCGCTCGGGTTCGGCACATCACGGATCTGGTGGACAGATTACTGGGAGGGGCTGGGGAAAACCCGGCTCTCATGGTACACGTTGGCACCAATGACAAAGTCAGGTAGATAGAGTGTCCTGAAAAACGATTTTAGGGACTTAGGAGCTAAATTGAGGAAAAGGACTTCCAAGGTAGTTTTCTCAGAAATACTACCGGTACTTTGAGCCACATCACAAAGGCAGAGGGAGATTAGAGAAGTAAACAAGTGGCTGAGGAGCTGGTGTAGAAAGGAGGGGCTTGGATTCCTGGAGAACTGGACCGACTTCTCAGTCGATTACCAGCTCTATAGAAGGGACGGAGTGTACCTAAATGAGGAGGGTACAGATCTGATGAAGATGGAAGAAAAGTTAGAGGGGCTTTTAAACTAGGCAACTGGGGGGGGGGGGGTCCAGAAGTAGAGATAGTCAGCGCCGAACAAATTCCAGAAGGTAGTATTGGGGGCATTAGTGGTAGGTTGATTTAAGCACCTCAACCCGAGGTAAGTACAGTAACAAGCCCTATTTGCAACCTCAGAACACCCAATAAGGAGATAGTATTCGACCGGTCTAAACTACATAGCATGTTCTCCAATGCCAGGAGTCTGGCAGACAAGATGGGAGAACTAGAGCTACTTGTACGAGGAGGATTTAGATTTTGTAGGCATTTCAGAGACTTGGTTCAACAGCTCTCCTGATTGCCTGGCAACCATTCAAGGGTATTCCCTATATCGCAGGGATAGAGAGGGTAAAAAAGAGGGAGGGGTATGCTTGTATATAAAAAACGATGTACAAGTGAATGTGAGAGACGACATCACTAATCGAGCAAGGGAGGAGGTGGAATCCTTATGGATAGAGCTAAAAGGAGTAAACTAAGGGGAAAGTAATACTGGGAGTATGCTATAGGCCCCCTAACCAGAGGGAGGAGGCGGACCTCTTATCACAATCTGGATTAGCGGCAAGGATGGGAAGTGTCATTATAATGGGGGATTTTAATTATCCAGACATAGACTGGGTGGCAGGAATCGAGCATTCATCTAAGGCTCGCCAGTTCCTAAATGTCTTGCAGGACAATTTCATGGGTCAGATGGTAAATGCACCAACTAGAAACAAAGCGTTACTAGACCTACCAATTACCAATACAGACCTGATCACGGATGTGGAAATACGGGGCAATTTAGGAAACAGCGATCACAGGTCAATTAGTTTCAGTATAAAATCACACAAATAGGAAACATAAGGGGAATAAAAAGACACTGAATTTTCAAAAGAGCCAACTTACATAAACTACGATCCTTGCTAGAAGATACTAAAAATGGGATAAAATCTTAGGAACAAAGAACATGAAGTAAAAATGGGTATGCTTTAAGAGCATATTAAATAAGGGTATTAGCCAGTGCATCCCAATAGGAAATTAATTAAAAAGAGAATAAAAGTCCTGGGTGGCTTAACTTCAATGTAAGAATGCATATAAAAGCAAAGGAGAAGACCTTCAAAAAATACAAGGCTGAGTGGTCATCAGCATTCCAACTTTACAAAGAATGCAACAAGAAATGTAAGGGTGCAATCAGGGCGGCTAAGATAGAACATGCAAGGCACATAGTGGAGGAGAGTAAAAAAATCCCAAGAAACAGTACATAAATAGTAAAAGATGGAGGAAAGATCATATTGGCCCCATAAAGATTGATGAAGGAAATCTGGTTACAAAGGATGGTGAGATGGTGAAGGTTTTGAATATATTCTTCTCCTCAGTCTTCACAAGGGAAACAGGGGGCTTCAGTAACCAAAACTGCAAGGTTTATCCTCATGACATGACAATTGAAGCACCTTCATGGTTAACAGAGGATAAAATTAGAAGCAGACTTGAGAAACTTAACATACCGTATTTATCGGCGTATAACACGCACTTTTTTCCCCTTAAAATCAGGGGAAAATCGCGGGTGCGTGTTATACGCCAATCCCCTGCGATCCTGAGCTTCAAAATCGCCGACCGCAATTTAAAAATGGCGCCGCCAGCGCCGAAATACAGAGCCGGTCCTCGGCTCTTCTCGGCCACTTTCGGCTTCACTCGAGCGCCGCCCAAACCTAGCCGAGTGTACTCGGCTAGGTTCGGATAGCTCCGCTCACAGTCATGCCCATCCTGGGCGGGACTACGCGTGGAGCCGAAAGGGAACGAGAGCCGCCGAGGACCGGCTCTGTGTATTTCAGCGCCATTTTCAAATCGCGGTCGGCGATTTTGAAGCTCAGGATCGCAGGGGATCGCAGGGGAGCAGCGCCATTTTCAAACTGCGAGCTGCAAGGCTGCGCTGGGGCAAGGCTGCGCTGGGGCAAGGCTGCACTGGGGCAAGGCTGCACTGGGGCAAGGCTGCACTGGGGCAAGGCTGCACTGGGGCAAGGCTGCACTGGGGCAAGGCTGCACTGGGGCAAGGCTGCACTGGGGCAAGGCTGCACTGGGATAAGGCTGCAGTGGACACTGGGGAAGGCTGCACTGGGGCAAGGCTGCACTGGGGCAAGGCTGCAATGATGGGCATTTAAATGTAAGCTTTTTTTCCCTTAAACTTCCCTCCTAAAAGTTTTTTCCTTAAAATGCCCTCCTAAACTTGGGGTGCGTGTTATACGCCAGTGCGTGTTATACGCCGATAAATACGGTAAGTCAGTGGGACCAGATGGCTTACACCCGAGGGTCCTTAAGGAACTGACCGTTGTGCCTAATTTTTAAGAACAGTCTGACTGGTATGGTACCAGCTGATTGGAGAAAAGCCAATGTAGCACCAATATTTAAAAAAGGTACAAGATACAAATATTTTAAAAAGGCCAAGATACATCCCTGGGAATTACAGACCAGTTAGCCTAACATCAATTGTATGCAAGCTCTTGGAGGGGATGATATGGGACTATATACAAGAGCTTAGCAATGACAACGGTATCATTAGTAGTAATCAATAGTTTTTGCCAAACAAATCTATTAACCTTCTATGAGGAGGTGAGCTGCCATCTAGATAAAGGAAGGGCCGTAGATGTGGTGTATCTGGATTTTGCAAAAGCATTTGATACAGTTCTCCATAAATGTTTACTGTACAAAGTAAGGTCTGATGACATGGACCATAGAGTGAGTACATGGATTGAAAACTGGCTACAGGGGCGAGTTCAGAGGATAGTGATAAATGGGGAGTACTCAGAAGGGTCCGGGGTGGAAAGTGGGGTCCCCAGGGTTCTGTCCTGGGACCAATCCTATTTAATTTATTCATAAATGATCTGGAGGATGGGATAAACAGTATCGTCTGCAAATGCAGAGATTGAGCTAAGCTAAGCAGGGCACCAACTTCTCTGCAGGATGTGGAAACCTTGCAAGATGATCTGAACAAGATTAATGGGGTGGGCAACTGCATAGCAAATGAGGTTTAATGTAAAAGAAAAAAAAAAAAAAAAAAAAAAAAAGCAAAATAATGCATTTGGGTGGAAAAAATATGAATGCAATCTACTCACTGGGGGGGGATGAACCTCTGGGGAAATCTAGGATGGAAAAGGGACCTGGGGGTTCTAGTAGATGACAGGCTCAGCAATGGCATGCAATGCTAAGCTGCTGCAAGCAAAGCAAACAGAATATTGGCATGCATTAAAAAGGGGATTAACTCCAGAGATAAAACGATGATTCTCCTGCTCTACAAGACTCTGGTCCTCCCGCACCTGGATTATGCTGTCCAGTTCTGGGCACCAGTCCTCAGGAAGGATGTGCTGAAACTGGGGAGAGACCAGAGAAGGGCTACAAAACTAATAAAGGGACTGGAGGACATTAGTTATGAGGAAAGGTTACAAGCACTGAACTTATTCTCTCTGGAGAAGAAACGCTTGAGACGGCATATGATTTCAATGTACAAATACCGTACTGGTGCCCCCACAATAAGGATAAAACTTTTCCGCGTAAGGGAATTTAATAAGACACGCGGCCATTCACTAAAATTAGAAGAAAATCCGTTTAACCTTAAACTACGTAGAGGATTCTTTACTGTAAGAGCGGTTAGGATGTGGAATTCTCTTCCACAGGCGGTGGTTTCAGCAGGGAGCATTGATAATGTCCAAAAACTATTAGATAGGCACCTGAACGACCACAACATACAGGGATAATATACAATGTAATACTGACATAAAATCACACACATAGGTTGGACTTGATGGTCTTTTTTCAACCTCGCCTACTATGCAACTATGTTTTAAAGCAGAAAGTAAAAAATAGTTTGTTTTTTTTTCAAAATTGTTGGTCTAGTTCAGTTTATAGCGCAAAAAATACAAAAACTGCAGAGGTTATCAAATACCACCAAAAGAAATCTCTATTTGGGGGGGGGGGACATCAATTTTATTTGTGTACAGCGTCACACAACCGCGCAAGTGTCAGTTGAAGTAATGCAGTGCCGTATCACAAAAAATGGCCTGGTCATGAGGGGGGGGGGGGGGGGGGGGGGCGACCTTCTGGAGCTGAAGTGGTTAATAGAAATCCATGACTGAGCTGGCAGGAACAAACCAGAGTACAGTCTGGAATGGGTTTCTTAGGCCCACTAGTCTAGAGAGAGGGCCCATACCAGTTTGTTGGGGGGGGGGTTAGCAAAACATAAATAAGAAAATAATCAGAACTGGACAGATCCCAAAATCATTTAAAAGCCTTTTATATGAAAGTTTATACACCATAGAAACTTGTGTAAGATTTCATGAAATAGAGATGCCCAGTCTTCTAATGGGAAAGAACACCACTGTCTGTATACTTGGCAACCTGTGTTAATTTAGATGGTTTCATATCTATTAGGAGGAAGAAAAGGGGGAACATTTTGCCCTCTAAAGCTGGAACTATGCTAGTAGAATTTATTTTGAAATATTTGGTTTTAAGAATGTCCATTGATTTTCTTTCATTAGTGGGTTCAAATCAACATTAATTTTCAACCACAGAAACAAGAAAATTCAAAGAAGCAGAATTGAAATTTTCTCTCACACTAATTTCTAACAGTGTATGTGGTTTTTGTTCAGGAAAGTCCAATCGTTCAAAATTTTATTTTATTTTAACATTTTGATTTTGGAAGTACGTTAAAACGACATTAGTCAAGTCATCGAATGTACTAAATTTTTGTATCAATGTTTGTTTGCAAATCTAGAAGTGCTTGGCCATCTTAAGTCAGTCATTCATTAGTCAAGTCTATAATCCCATACCTCTTGCTAATTCCACAGTACAGTTTGAGTCTGTAAAAAAAAAATCTCTCTGCTAGGTTGCAATTTGTGGACTGCAAGTGTTAATGTATATGTAAATCCTTGCCTCATAAAACCACCCATTCAGTTTAAATGCAAGACAAAACATTAATGGATATAGAAAAAACATTATGAATACCTTTTCTAAATGTTGTATAAGTGATCACATGACCTCTGTTCTCAGCCGCTTCTCAGGGTTCACAGAGGTGGGAGTGGAGACTGCAGAGCAGCGTGTCAGCAGGAGGAGAAATGGGGGAGGGGGGGCAGCGAAAGAAAGGCAAGCTGTACTCCCAGCACAGCTAAAAAACTGTCCACACTGGGATGGATGTGCTCTCATGCCTAGCATGGTTAGTTTGAAACCGAAAAGCAGAGGGACTGCCAGGATCACCAGGTATTTCACACAAAAGGAAGCAGTACAAAGAGAACAGCATACTCTTTAACACAAGTACATGGTACCACAGATGCATATCAGGAATATGAACACACTCTTTAAATATTTAGCTGATTTGAAAATGTTTTCTTTAGTAGTAAACTTCTATATAAAAACAGACTATATGACTATGAACTATATGCACATGCAGTCTTCGTTCCATTAGCAATTTGGGCTCATGCACACTGCAGCTCAAAAAAAGAAAAAAAACCTGCTTTTACAGGCATTTGAGCTTGTATTTCTCTGCATAAAGCTTGAAGAAGCTTGTGTTTTTTGTTCTCTTTTGTGCATTTTTATTGAGCTTCGTCGAGCATAAGCATTCTTTTTCACAAACCATCCCCTCAGCTTATTTTATCGGGTTTTTTTTGGTGCATTTTCGAGCTTCTTAATGCTTTTTCGCATGTTTTTGGGCACTTAGGCGTCTTTTCTGCTCGAAAGCTCCCTTTAAAAATGTGAGTTTGGTGGTGGTGGTGGGGGGGGGGGGTCCTGTCTGTAAACTCTTGAAAAAGCCATAGTGTGCATGTACACATTGGCTAACATGGAGGGGAGTTTCTAGGCAGAAAAAAAAATGAGCTCAAAAAAGTGCAAAAGCCTATAGGAGCAGCTTCTTTGAGATGCAGTGTGCATGAGCCCTTATTGTTTAGCATTGCATGCAATTTCATTTAAAATTGGTGCAGTCCACTGCAGTTTTTTTTTTTTTTCTCGTCTGTCTCGTTGAGTTCCTCTAATTTTCTGTCCCAGAGACAAAACAGGAAGAGAGAGGAAGTCTATCCAAAGTAATGGGAAAATCGCCCCTTAGCCCCTAAACCTGATATTTCCAACAACGCCCTTATTTAAGCAAACAAGCCAGGTTTTGACATCATTTAAAGCTATATGCCCCTCTTCATTGGGTAAATATTAATCCTGTGACTAATATTTGACCACTTCAGCCCTGGAAAGATTTACCCCCTTAATGACCAGGCCATTTTTTTGCGATACAGCACTGCGTCGCTTTAACTGACAATTGCGCGGTCATGCAACGCTTTACACAAACATATTGGTGGTATTTGATCACTTCTGCGGTTTTTATTTTTTGCGCTATAAACAAAAAAAAAAAAAAAAAAAAAATTTAGAAAAAAAAAAAAAGGTTTTACTTTTTACTATAATAAAATATCCCAAAATTAAAAAAACAAAAAAAACCCAAAAAAACAAAAATCAGTTTAGGCCAATATGTATTCTTCTACTTTTTTATATTTACCAAAAAAATAACACGCAATAAGCGTATATTGATTGGTTTGCGCAAAAGTTATAGCATCTACAAAATAGGGGATAGATTTATGGCATTTTAATTATTAATATTTGTATTTTTTTTTTTTTTTCTAGTAATGGTGGCGATTAGCAATTTCTAACGGCGGACAGATCGGACACTTGACACTTTTTGGACCAGTGACATTACTATAGTGATCAGAGTTAAAAAATATCCACTGATCACTGTATAAATGGCACTGGCAGGTAAGGGGTTAACACTAGGGGGCAATCAAGGGGTTACGTGTTCCCTAGGGAGGTGTTTAACTGTGGGGGGAGTATACTGACTGGGAGTAGAGAGATCGCTGTTCCTGATCACTAGGAACAGACTATCTCTCTCCCCTGTCAGAATGGGGATCTGTTTGTTTACATTGACAGATTCTCATACTGGCTCTCTGTAGAGCGATCGCAAGTGGCCGGTAGACATCACAGCTGCCCGCCACCTGCATTGGCTCTGGCGGCGCATGCGCTTGCTATAGCTATTAAAAGGGCCCGACGTACAGCTACGGCGATTCGCGCAGCCCAGCCAGCAGTTAAAGGAGGCCTTCACCCCAGAGAAAAAGGAAAATTTTTGCAATAAAATCCCTGCACCATTTCTAACAAGAGCTAACACACATGCACACATTTTTCTCCCATTTCAATACCAGTAAAACCAAACCCTAGGCAGTCAATGACACAAATGTAAAGTAGAAAAAAAAAGTATCTATGCAGCAATAAAGCTGACCATACACATTTAGATCCAATTGCATAATTTATTTTAGACTTAACAAAATTTTTAGTAGGACAAGGGCCTGCCTGATTGGATGCAAATTGTATGTAGATTGTTTAGGTAGGTCCTTGTATTACATACATTTTTTTTTATTTAAAGGAGGTTATACAATCAATTGTAGAGTGTATGGCTAGCTTCACAGCAATTACTAGGTAGTGTTGAAAAAATACAAATCTCTCTAGCAATTATAAACAGTGAAAATCATCTTCTATTCCATTATCACCAACGAAGCAGTTTTACAATAGGAGTCAAGGGCAGACTGACAACTCATGGGGCCCCCGGGCAATAGAAGATCATGAGGCCCCCTGTGTCCCCGCCCATGCGCAAACCACACCTACACAAAGCCCCACCTACATAAATCATGAGGCACACAGTAAGGCACATCACATGTCACACAGCAGAGCACAGGGCAAGGGGCACACAGGAGGGCACTGAGCACATCACAGGGCATGGGGCACACAGTAGAGCACATTACAAGGCACACAGGAGGACACCCAGCAGGGCACTGAGCACATCACAGGGCATGGGGCACATCACAGGGCACACAGTAGGACACATCAGGGGCACACAGCAGGGTTTATTATGCTGTACACAGCAGGGCACATTATTGAGCACAGCATGGTACATCACAGGGGGTACAGAGCACATCAGGAGGTACAAAGCAGGGCATGCCACACATCACAGAGCATGTGGCACATAGGGCACACAGCAGAGCACAAAGTAGGGCACATCATTGGGAACAGGACACATTAGGTGGTACACAGTAGGACACATCACAGGGCATGAGGCACACAGTAGGACACATCAGGGAGTACACCGCACATCACAGGGCATGGGGCACACAGTAGAGCACAACAGGCGGTACACAGCAGGGCACGGGGCACATCACAGGGCAAGGGGCACATAGTAGGACACATCAGGGTATACACAGCAGGGCACATCACAGGCCATGGGGGACGCAGTAGGGCAAAAATCAGGGCACAAACCAAAACACAGGGCACACAGTAGAGCACTGGGATCCTCCAGACTCAGCAGTGTCTCTCAGGGTAGCCATCGGGGGGGGGCAACACCGTGGGGGTGAAGGGCACAGGGGGACAACGTGGGGGGGGCTGAAGGGCACAGGGGGACACCGTGGGGGGTGGGTGGCACAGGGGGTCACTGTGGGGGGTGGGTGGAGGGCACAGGGGAACACTGTGGGTGGGTGGTACAGGGGGGTCACTGTGGGGGGGGGGGGGTAGAGGGCACAGGGGGACACTGAGTGGGTGGCACAGGGGGTCACTGTGGTGGGTGGGTGGAGGCCACTGTGGCGGGTGGAGGGCACAGGGGGTCACCGTGGAGGGCACAGGGAGACACCGTGGGGGGCTGAAGGGCACAGGGGGACACACTGGGTGGGAGGAGGGCACAGGGGGACACACTGGGTGGGAGGAGGGCACAGGGGGACACACTGGGTGGGAGGAGGGCACAGGGGGACACTTTGGGGGGGATGGAAAGCACAGGGAGACACCGTGGGGGGATGGAAGGCACAGGGGGACACTGTGGGGGGCACAGGAGGTGGAGGGCACTAGGGGACACTAGGGGGGGTTAGGGGACACTGTGGGTGAAGGAAACAAGTGGACACTGTGGGTGGGTGGAGGGCACAGGGGGACACTGTGGGAAGGTGGAGGGCACAGGGGGACACTGTGGGAAGGTGGAGGGCACAGGGGGAGACCATGCGGGGGGGAGGACTGTGAGAGTTACATGGAAGTAAGTGACAACTATACATTGGTACACGCTTAAGCACAGGACAGCATACAAGCTTCTGCACTTTCCTTCCTAGATGCAGAGTAGCACGGGAAGCAGCTGTACACAGACCTTTCATGATGCACTCCTCCCTAACGGCCCCTCTCTTCTCGTCCCTCCGAGGCGATGACAAATACAAGCACCTGGGGTGGACGGGAGAGAAGGAGGGGCTGGTGGGGAGGAGTGTATCACGAGAGGTCGGTTTACACTGCAGTCTCTTAGCAGGGATTCGGGACCTGATCTACCCGTCAGCTAGCTGTGATTGATGGGTAGATTGATGTGGAAGCTGTCATGGGGCCCCCTACTGGCAAACGGCCCTCGGGCAGTGCCTGAACTGCCCAATGGTCAGTCCGCCCCTGAATAGAAGTACAATATTTAACTCATAAATGAATTTATTTATATGTAAAAAGACTCAATCATTACCGCTATGTAGTCACTGAACCCAAGATCAACTATCAGAACAAATACACACATTGTTAAAATTGTCCAACTGAATTATAAAAAAAAAAATAATTATAATTTTATATATATATATATATATATATATATATTTTACTGTTTACTTTTTTAGTCCATATGCATAAAACGTTTCTTTGTGAATGTTCCAGCAGTATAATACAGCCAGGACAAAAAAGGTAATGAGAAGTATGTCATAACCATGAAAACATCACTATTTTTTACAGAAAAAAGGTCATGAACTTAAAAGTGGATACTAAAGTGACAAAATGTGATGGAGATGTTGAAGTATGGGTCAATGCTTTTTTTGGCCCTACTTCTCTTGCGGGTCACAGGAGTGCACTTTTGCATTTCTGTGACCCAGAATCAGCTGACAGCGGGCTAAAGACTGCTGTCAGCTTACATCACAGAGCCACTCTAGGCTCTGGAAGGATCCGCAAAGCTGTTTGACGCTGGTGTTGCCTTTCAGCATGCAGGTGAACACCAGAGCCAGCTGCACCCCCTCCAGCCAGTGAGCACTGGAAGGGCAGAGCAGAGACTGACAGCTACTGTTCTTGGCTCCAAGACGGAGAACTGAGAGATCATGTGATTGCTCAGAGGTCTTATGATCACTCAGTTCTTGGTCACAGAGCCAACATGGGAGAAGAACTGCAGCATCACACTGATGTAACAGCATAGATGTACAGGTTTCCTTTTTTTTGCAACTTCAAGTTTCTCCTTTAAAACATTTTTTAAACGTAGTAAAATAAAATAAATTATATGATTCAATTTCTAAAACACAGCATTGTAATATTCATTAGAGGACACAGAGGAATTCATCCATCTACAGAAGTTTAAAAAAAAAAGTTTTTCAAATGACTTTACAGGAAGGAACATGACCAAAAAAGCAAGGCAGTGATCTTTAGGCCCGTGTCTGGGTTTCAAATGGTAGGCTTCTTGATCTGTGAACATTTGCCCTTCAATATGATGATCATATAATCATTTCTGGGTTGACAGACTGGAAATATAAGATGGAATTGCCAAGATAAATTGGTAAGGAATGTCCTGCTATTTGTGAAATAAAAAAAAAAAATAAAAAAAAAAAAAAAAAAAAAAAAAAAAAAACCCACACACAACACACTGTAAGAATTCACTTTGTTGACATGGCATCCGATAGCACAATGTATAAAAAGTTTGTTACAGAACACGTGTACAAGGGATTCGTCCACGGTAAGAAATGTATTGGGGAGAATAAAAATAAATAAATTAAAAAAAAGGGAGCACACAGCGATGGTAGAATGGAGCACCACCCTAGCAGGACAATGACAAACTAGACAACATGAAGAGAAATAGACCACAAATCCAGGTCAGTCTCACTACAAGCCATGCATCATTGGTGAATGTCACAGGAGGAAGCATGACAAATTGTAATAGGCAATTAATGGTTGTGTTCGATTGTTGAGCAAAGCTGTAAGGCCTTTCTAACCAGGGCTGATCAGTGGTCTTGAAGATGAAGAAAATGAGAAGTAGAAAAATGTTTCCATCTATAATTCAGGTCTCAGTTTAGACAGATGCTCGGGCTAACATTGTCATTTTCTGTGTATTATATCCAATCAGGAGGAGACTGTAGCGATGGATAAGATAAATTTAGTGATGGATAAGGCGAGGCTATAAAAGGAAAATCCAAGATTAATTTTAGTACTATTCAATACAAATATCACTATTTAATACATCCCACTTTATAATCCACACCATGCTGTACCCCAAGATATTTTGTAAACCAAAAATGTATCAATAGACAGAAGTCATCCTGTTTATCATCAACATGCCTGCAAATTATTTCTGCATAATTACTGTACAGATCCCAATGCTCTTAAAGATGAACTCCGGGAACTCATACACTTTGATAAATGTGCACTCATAGTATGAGTTAAGTCCAACAAGGTGTTTAACATTTTTATAAAGATCTATACAGCGCTAGTTAAAGTGGTTGTATACCCCTTTAATAGCAAATAATAAGGCTTATTTGTAGGTAAAATGAATATCTCCAAAACCTACATGGTTTAGGAGATATTCACCCTGCATGCAGCCACTGACATCAGCGGCGCATGCGTGGCGAAGGTCCGGCATATCGTGCTGGAACTGAGGACTCCAGCGCGCATGCGCAGGAGTGATGTAATCGCGGCCCTGGCCACTCACACACATCGCTGGAGCCGCGAACCCGGAAGAAACGCAGCGGGGAAAATGTCAGCTCCCTTGAAGTTGACCGGGATGCGATGCGGGGACCTCTTTCTAAGGTAAGGATTTCATAATGAGCTAGTATGCGGTGCATACTAGCTCATTATGCCTTTGCCTTACAGGGTTTTTTTTTTGGGGGGGGGGGGGGGGGTTGTTTTTTTTTTGTTTGCGGGTATACAACCGCTTTAAAAGGACCAGCACCGTTCACTAAAGTCCAATTTTTTTGCATGTGCAAGTTATAATGAATTTGTTTGTGCCACTTAACTTATTCCTAATCCTATATACAATTTCACCCAATTATATATTCATAAATGCAGTCATCCACTGCAGATTTTTCCACATGAAGTGTCTGGTGCACACAAGCGTCCTTATGCATAAAGTGTCTAGTGCATTACAACTGTGCAGTCATAATCTTTAAAGAGGATCTTCAATTTTCATACCTACTAAAGTGTTAAACATCTTCAGTGTTGCAGGAGTAAGAATAAGGCAAGTGACACAAACTCATTACTCATTATTATTTGCGTCCAGTTTTTGTACTAAAAAACAAAATAAGGAATTTAATGAATGATGCAAGTCCTTATAGATCTTTAGAAAAATATTAAACACCTCCAGGTATTTCCAATACAGCTGTTGGGTTAAAGAGGATTAATGTGAATTACTCATATTGGTGCAGACTGGTCATATTCTCTAGACTGAAGCCAGATAGACACACAGCTTTTTTTTTTTTTCATTCAACTCTGGACTGAATGGAAAAGAAAAAAAAAAAAAAAAGCAGTTAGTGTGGCGATCTCCCGCACTGTACCTTTGTGTTCTGACAGGGGGACTCCCTGCCTACCTCCTCCCCACCCCCCAGACCACACTGATAAGTGCTTGCAGCCATTGGCCGTGTCGCGAGATCGGCTTCTGTAGAACAGACAGCTATACACATGGCCCAAAAGTCAAACATTCCTGCCGAACCGGCTGATTTTGTCCCATGTGTACACCATGTGTGCAAGGCTTAAGTCTAAAGAGGTGCATGCCATCCTTTGGACTTCGGTCTTTAATTTACATCTGACAGTTTTATGGAGCTTTGGATAGATCGCCATCACTAAAGTTCCAGAACTCTGATGCTGGACTTTGTCTCAGCTCCTTTAGCTGCCGAGTCGCATGCAGCTGCTATGCTCACCCCTCCCCTCTGCTGCCCATTCACAGAAGCGTTTATATTTTATGAACTCATTCACATAATGCAAAGGCTTCTGTAAATGGGCAGCAGAGTGGAGAGGCAGGCAGAGATGCGGTGTGAGAGAGAATAGAGATAACGTGTGTGAAAACACAGCATCTCTTCTTTTAGAGCCCCGGAAGGAGCGCCATATAACTGTCAGATCAAAAATTAAATTAAAGAGATAAGCCCACTAGGAGGCATGTAACTTACTGGACTTATAGTGTGCCTGCACATTTATAAAAGTGGCTGAATTCCTGGAGTTCAGCTTGAATGACCTCTTATTCAAGACTCTGTTTTGTGCTTAATGTACATATATCAATCTAATTGCACAATGAAATTATTTTGATTTTCTGATCAAATTATAGTTTTTCAATAATGGAATTTTAAATGCTTTGAACAATTTTGTGGAATTGAATGAAGGTAATCAGATGTGTTGGAATGGATTTAGAAATTATGACTAATTTTGATTTATTTTAGGTTTATAGTTTGTAGCAAAAGAAGGTAAATGAATACAAAACTTATCAAAACCTTCACTTATAAACTGAATGCATTATATGTACATGCCATCATTACCACAACATGCAGCAATGCACAATGTATGTTCGTTGCAACCTGACACACATACTGCACAGTGTAGAATAGTGAACACCCTTGTATGTTGTATAAAAAAAAAAAAATGTGCAGGACGCATTGCGGGCATATGCAAATTGATTGGTCTGCTTAGCACAACACACATCAATACATGCTGGTGGTGTGAATGAGCTCTAAATGTAACTGCACTGATCTCTTGTGCATAGGAATGCCCAATTAGACAACCTTATATAAACGCAGGAATGTTTTGTTTTAGAATCCAAAAAGTGAGAATTGTTTGTATTTAAAATTAATATTACATCTGTGAAATAAGAGGTTTTGATGCAATTCCACTCATAAAGGGGGAAATTTTTATTTAGTCTAAATAATATGACATGATTCAAATGATCCATGGTTTAGGACAAATAAATAGAAACACAAAAAATCCACTCTTAGGGAAAGTAGAACTGCAGTCCCCCTAATTAAGGGGTCATAGGAAACAAAAAACTCTATTCAGGGGAAAAGGCGCTGTTCAAATAATGAGTATAAATATATATGAATCCAATCCACTATTATAAAGTTTACTGACTCAACATGCGAGGTGAAAAAGTGATAAAGGTGTATATAAACCCCTACACAAAAAACAGACAAAAGTGAATAAAATAAATTATATGGTAAAGATGTGCATATACACACACACAAATTCAACGCAAAAAAATATAAAAGTAAAAATCGCATATGCTTCAATGAGCTTCACAAAAAATATTGAGTGTTAGGTGCAACATAATGCAATACTAAAAAGACAAAAGTGTAGTAAACGTAAAAAGTATCTACAATAAAAAAACGGCTGTGGGTGTTCAACTAATCAAAATAAATAATAAAAACTATGTATACATTACATACAATAAAGATGAGTGTTCCGTGCCAAAAAATATATATATAATGGACACCAAGGATATGTAAATATATATATATATATATATATATATATATAAAATTTTTGTCAACTCAAATAAGCAAAAAAAAAAACAAATATATTAAAATAAAAAAAAAAAAAACAGTGCTAATCTGCACAAAAAATAAATATTAAAGTGACAAGTGCCAATCAAAAATATTAAGTCCCAAAAATATGTACAATGAACATATGTGTATATTAATACACTTTTAGGCAGTCTGTGAAAAGTGGTCCCTGCAAAAGTAAATGGTGAAAAAATAAATGTAAAGGTGAATCTTCAGTGTTCCCCACTTTCCTCTGTATCACCAAATTGTGCTTGCAATCGAATCCGTGCATCCGTTCTCATATAAAATCTAAAAAAGGAGCTACAATGCAGGACTTACTTGGCACGCACTATGCACTTCCTTGTTTGAACTTCCGGTTTCTGCTAGCCTGGCTGTGGAACGCAAGCTCTTACCACGCCGGCGATCGCGGAAGTGTCATTTGGTTTACAGCAATGGAGCATTGTAGCTCCATTTAGATTTTATATAAGAACAATTTTTTAATAAAATAATACTTTGGTTCCACGGATTCACGCTATGAGGCTCATCCTTTTTACCCTACATATGGGAACGCCCGTCGGTGGAGATCCTTAATGCCGCTCCTGGAGAGGTGGAATACAGCTGCACGGATTTGAGGGGATACCCCACGAAAGAGAAGTATACCACCTTTGGAACACATCCACTACGCCTGTTACCCCTGTAGGGGTGGGGCGCTCCGGTGAGTGCAAGCACAATTGGGTGATACAGAGGAAAGTGGGGAACACTGAAGATTCACCTTTACATATATTTTTTCACCATTTACTTTTGCACGGACCACTTTTCACAGACTGCTTAAAGTGTATTAATATACACATATGTTCATTGTACATATGTGGGAGACCAGCTATAGTGATTGCAGGGTTCTGGGTTTAGTAACACTTTAATGCATTATGCCAGCCAATCCCCCCCCCCCCCCCCCCCCCGTTTTACTAACCCAAGCCCAATCTCGATCCAGAGCTGTGCCTAAGATCAGTGGCTCTCTCCCTCCTCACAGGGCAAATTACTAGCAACGGGACGGAGGAGGGAGGAGGAGGAGCCCACAGTTATTTCAGAGGAAGGGGGGAAAAAAAAAAAAAACAAAGCATGATCCAATCTGCTTCAGCAAGGGGGGGGGGGGGGGTGATTCCTTCCTAATCCCCCAAGAGGCAATTGGATATTGCCTGGATCAACTTTACCTATAAAATATTAGTATCCCGTTGTATTCTGTGCATTTAGGAAATAATCCAGGCCTTTCTTAAAGCAATCTACTGAGCTGGCAAGAACCAGCTTTTGAGGGCGTCTATTCCACATTTACTGTGAAGAAGCCTTTCAGTATTTGGGAGGTTTAATCTCTTTTCCTCCAGACGTAAATAGTGCTCCCTCGCCTAAAGAAATAGGATCCAGCCTCCTAGCAGAAAGAAAGGAGAAGCCATTGTCAGGAATGGTATTGTGATCTTTTTGAGAGGTAGTAAATACCTATACAAGTTACACATCTTCCAAATTTGAGTGAACGGAACATTTCAAAACGGCCAAACTTTTTTGGCAAAATAAACAAACACTCTCATCATACCCATTATCACACATCCATCAATTCAAATACAGAAAAGGGTTATCAATAAAAGTATGTGTACACACCCATTGTGAACATCATATCCACAAAAAAAAGGGATATTAAAAAAAAAAAAAAAAAAAAAAAAGAAGATTACAGGTTAAAAAGTGGATGTACATTATTAATAAATATTTTATTATGTTAAATACAAGTTCTCAGGCACTTACTGACATGTATGAATGTAGTCAAAGACTCTCCTCTGCCCTACCCACAGTCTACTTACTGTGCCCGAAGAAAACCTTACCTGTTCCTTTCCACATAGGAGACCAGTACATCTCTCAAGAAGCCACTGGGTGACCCCATCTCCAGGAATCCACTCACTGCAAGTATCTTTACGTTTCCTATAAACTTTATTCCTGTGTAGTGCTACTAAGCTTAAGTTGCCGCTGAAGCTCCCCATCGTGGCTGTGTATTACCACTCTAAATAAAACCAATTGTATTTCCAACCTTATCTGAGTCTTCCTACCTGATAGCTGTTAAGGTTAAAGTTAACTGTTAAGAATATAGTATTCATAGACTTCCGAAGCTGTGATCCACACAACCCAACATAGTTCACTCCCTGAAGCATTAAAGATAGCACGAACCCTCCTAAAAATAGTAATAAAATGGATACATCGGAGGTAGTTACACACATGGGGGCGTTCAATCAGAGACTTGACGCTCTTTCACAGATGGTCTCAAACCTTTCAACTGAGAACCAGACTCTCAAATCATATGTCACTGATAACTTCCCTATTCGCGTTACACACCCCGACACCCCAGAACTGAAAATAAGCCCACCAGACATCTTCTCGGGGGATAGGAGAAACGACAAAGAATACATTAACGCTTGTAAACTGTTTGACATGAAACCACAAACTTATGCCACCGACAGAACAAAAAGTTTGCACAGCCATTTCCTACCTTAGAGGGGAACCCCCGAGCCTGGGCAAACACTTTCATAGAGAAAGAAGATCCAATCCTAAACTCATTTAACGACTTCAGGGCCACCATAGATCTATTATATGATGACCCCAGCAAGCAGATCTCCGCTGAGTCTGCCTTACGTGCTCTGCGACAGGGAAAAAACCCTGTCGAAGACTAAATCACCAAATTTAAACAGTGGGCCACTCAGTCCGAGTGGAACCAGATCTCCCTAAAAAAAAAAAAAAAAAAAAAAATATCAGTTCCGGCTAGGCTTATCAGAAACCCTGAAGGATGGAGTTAGCCCGCACTACAATACCCCTTACATTGGATGCTCTTATTCTCCTCAGCATATCCATTGACAGAAGAATGCGCGAACGTAAAGCTGAGAGAATCTCAGGGGTCTGCTATTCGGTTCCCTCCGGCCATACCACGGAGTCTGTGGATTCCATGGAGACTGGTGCAATTAGGGGACCACTTTCCCCAGCCGAGAGTCTAGGAGAAGCTCCCTTCAGCTCTGTATGTATTGTGGTGTGCCACATCACATCGCTGAAGACTGCCCCCTACTCGGGAAGAAAAGACCGGGTAAGACTCTATTTCAAAATTCTTGTCTCTCTGCAGTGGGACCAACCCCGAATTACTCTCGAGGCTATAATTGACACTGGAGCGTATGGAAACTTCATAGATTCACATATTGTTAAAACCAATAAAATTCCTATATCCACTAAATGCAAACCTGTCTCTCTTAGACTTATTGATGGAACTACTTTAACCTCAGGTCCCATCACTCCACAATCACAACCTCTGCTTATGGTGACAGAAAATACACATATAGAATACATCTGCCTAGATGTGATATTGTCTCCCCATTTCCCTCTCATCCTAGGTCTTCCCTGGCTGCATACACACAAACCCACTCTACAAATGGGAAGACAGCAGCGTGCTCCTTACCTCTCAATATTGCCAGGAGACATGTTACAAAGAGACTTCTTTATCTCAGGTGGAATCACTGCCCCTAGCGGAAGTCAACCTGGTACTTAGGGCATACCAAGATTTCGTTGATGTCTTCAGTAAAAAGAATGCAGAGCTTCTACCCCCATATAGACCATATGATTGTCCTATAGAGTTACTCCCAGCAAAATTCCTTTTGGATATATATATTCATTATCACAGCCTGAATTGGCCCATCTAAAATAATATATAGAAGAAAATTTGAAGAAAGGTTTCATAAGGCCGTCCACCTCACCCGCAGCAGCAGGCATGTTTTTTATCCGGAACAAGGATCAAAGCCTACCTCCCATCATCGATTATAGAGAATTGAACAAGATCACTGTGAAAAAGATACCCCCTTCCTCTCATCCCAGGATTATTGGAACGTCTGCAAACGGAAAAGTTGTTTACCAAACTTGATTTGAAGGGCGCGTATTAATCTGGTCAGAATCCGTCAGGGTGATGAATGGAAGACCGCTTTCCGCACCCGTTACGGTCTTTGAGTACCTGGTTATGCCCTTTGGCCTGGAAAACCCACCTGCCAATTTTCAGTTCCTCATGAATGACATTTTCCAGGGACCGTCTCGATGTTTGTCTAGTAGTATATCTAGACGATATACTTATATATTCTGACAACATCGCAGACCATCGCAAGCATGTCAGATGGGTTCTCTCTAGGCTGCGCACACATAATTTATATGTCAAATTAGAGAAGTACATTTTCGAGTCCAACACAGTCACATTCTTGGGTTACATCATTTCCGAGAAAGGCATACAGATGAATCCTGGTAAAATTAAATGTATCCAAAAATGGCCCAGACCCCTGAATAGGAAGGCACTTCAAAGATTCCTAGGATTCGCAAATTTTTCCTTAGTTGTAAAACCATTAACCCAACTAACCAGTATTCACACCAACTATGCATGGAATACACTAACTCAGGAGGCCTTCGATACCCTGAAATGTCGGTTCACCACTGCACCCATCCTACGCTTACCAGACCCTAACCTACAATACATCCTGGAAGTAGATGCCTCCCATCTAGCCCTAGGGACTATCCTATCCCAAAGATCGTCCATTGATGGACCGCTTCACCCTGTGGCCTACCATTCCCGATCCCTTACTCCCGCTGAGATCAATTACCCAATAGGAGAAAAGGAGTTGCTAGCAGTGAAATACGCCCTGGAGACTTGGAGACACCTACTTGAGGGTACCTCACTACCCTTCATAGTGTACTCTGACCATCAAAACCTCCAATTCATTCAGCGCAACAAAACACTCTCCTCCAGACAGATACGCTGGGCTCTTTTCTTCGATAGATTCCACTTTGTCATCACCTACCGACCTGGATCCAAAATGGAAAGGCTGATTCACTATTTCGCCTTGAAGAACACCAAGGTACAACTGCCAGAAATTCCCAAATCATCCCACAGCAGAAAATTTTATGCACCATTTTGACCCTCAAAGAGGAATTGCAGCAGGCACTAATCTCAGAAACCCCCCCCCCCCCAATGCAGTTAGAGACAGATGAAGAAGGGTTCCTCTACAAAAATAACAGGCTGTACATACCCACTCCTCAAACACCATTGAATTCTTTGACTTACTCACGACGTACCCCTGGCTGGGCATCCTGGCATCACCAGGACACTTGATCTCCTTCGCCGCCACTTCTGGTGGCCGAAAATGGAGGAGTCAGTAAGGGAGTATGTGTCCTCCTGCGAGACATGTGCCCGCTGTAAACATGAATCTCGTCCCCCTTTTGGTCTCCTCACAAGTCTCCCTATACCCGAAAAACCATGGCAGGCTATTTCACTTGACTTTATCGTTAAGTTACCCTGCTCAGGCGATTACAACACAATCCTAGTCGCAGTCGACTACCTTACCAAAATGGCTCACTTCATGCCTCTTACGAATCTACCAAACTCCAAAAAGACGGCTGAGATCTTGACACAACATGTTTTCAAACTCCACGGCATCCCTTCCAGAATTGTGTCGGATCGAGGATCACAGTTCATCTCCAGATTTTGCCTACCATCTTTAAACGAATGGACAAACCGAAAGGGTAAATCGCTGTCTAGAACAATATATCCGTTGCTACTGCACTTGCCTACAAAACGACTGGCATGAGTTACTTCCCCTAGCAGAGTTTGCATACAACAATACCAGTACTACCACAGGTTGTTCACCTTTTTATGCTAACTACGGTTTCCATCCCTCCTTCATCCCTCAGCAGATACCTACCAACAACCCAGCGGCTGAAGATTTTAGCAACACCTTAAAGAACCTCATTCCTCAACTACGCGATAACATCACTAGAGCCCAAAGCAGACAAAAGGCCTACTACGATCTTCACAGGAGAACTCCACCCTTATACAAGATAGGAGATTTAGTATGGCTATCCACCAAACCACCTTAACCTGCAGACGCCTTCAAGGCAATTTAGTGGATTATTCATTGGTCGTTTTCCCATCCACTCAGTGATTAACCAGGCAGCAGTGTGGCTAAACCTACCGTCGTCCCTACGCATTCATCCGACCTTCCACGTCTCCCTGATAAAACCCTACCATTCCAACACCTTCCCCAGCAGAGTTCCAATGCCTCTACCGCCGGTTGAGGTGAACAGCCAGGTGGAATACGAAATCGCTCAGATCCTGGGCTCCCGGCTATATAAAAACCGCTTACAATATTTGATCCATTGGAAGAACTACGGTCCACAGGATGGCTCCTGGGAACCCGCCTCCGGAGGTTCCTGCCCCACGGCTTGTCTCTTTCATTCTCACAATCCTGACGGGCCTACTCACTTGGCCCCCAGGAGGGGTCCCTCAGGGGTGTGGTCCTGTAATGTCCTTTTCCTTCCACTGGAGGCTCCGACATCTCTCCTGTAATGTCCTTATCGCTTCACTGGAGGCTCCGACATTTCTCCTGTAATGTCTTCATCCCTCCACTGGAGGCTCCGATATTTCTCCTGCAATGTCTTTATCCCTCCACTGGAGGCTCCGACATTTCTCCTGCAATGTCTTTATCCTTCCACTGGAGGCTCCGACATTTCTCCTGCAATGTCTTTATCCTTCCACTGGAGGCTCCGACATTTCTCCTGCAATGTCTTTATCCCTCCACTGGAAGCTCCGACATTTCTCCTGCAATATTCTTATTTTTCCACTGAGAGCTCTGATATCTCCACAAACTCCATTGCAGATTGATGATGTCACAACGACATCACCCGGCTCCTCCTCTTGTCCCTATTTAAACAGCCGACGCCTTTTGCTTGACGTTCGTGCTAAGAACCTGATGCCAGGTAAAGATCTCCATCAGAAGACTGCCATCATCTCTCTCTATTGGGCCGGTCAGAGCCCCGACTATCATCTCTTTTGGGCCGGATAGAGCCCCGACTACCATCTCTCTTTTGGGCCTTTCAGAGCCTCGACCATCATCTCACTTTTGGGCCGGATAGAGCCCCTCCAACTTCCACTTGTTGGGCCGGACAGAGCCCCTTCCTCTCTAGTAGTCAGAGACTCTCTCTGCCCTACCCACAGTCTACTTACTTTACCCAAAGAAAACCTTACCTGTTCCTTTCCACTAGGGGTGCAACGGATCAAAAAACTCATGGTTCGGATAGTTCCTCGGATCAAAAAAAAAAAACAAAAAAAAAAAAAAATCTCCCCCACTGTAATATCCACAATCTCCCTATTGGCAGGGTGTGGCAGAGTATTGACAGAGTATTGGTGGGTATATTGGTGGGTATATTGGCAGGGTATTGGCGGGTATATTGGCAAGGTATATTGGCAGACTATTGGCAGGGTGTGGCAGACTATTGGCAGGGTGTGGCAGACTATTGGCAGGGTGTGGCAGACTATTGGCAGGGTGTGGCAGACTATTGGCAGGGTGTGGCAGACTATTGGCAGGGTGTGGCAGAGTATTGCAGCAGGGCATTGCAGAGTACTGGCAGGGCATTGCTGCCATCCGATCTCCACTCCACTGTACAGATCAGTACACAGGGGAGAGAGGAACCGACGTCATGACATGACGCCGGTTTATTACAAGTGATCGCTCCGTCATTTGACGGAGCGATCCCGTGCTAAACGGCTGCCGGGTGTACCAAGATGGCCGCCGCTCCGGAGCTAGGCCGAAGCCGCGGCCTTTCCTATGGCCGAGGCCACAGAGCGCTGATCCGGTTGATCCGTACGGGTCACGGATCGATGACGATCTGTTGCACCCCTACTTTCCACATAGGAGACCAGTACATCTCTCAAGAAGTCACTGGGTGACCCCATCTCCAGGAATCCACTCACTGCAAGAATCTTTACGTTTCCTATAAACTTTATTCCTGTGTAGTGCTACTAAGCTTAAGTTGCCTCTGAAGCTCCCCGTCGTGGCTGTGTATTACCACTCTAAATAAAACCAATTGGATTTCCAACCTTATCTGAGTCTTCCTACCTGATAGCTGTTAAGGTTAAAGTTAACTGTTAAGAATATAGTATTCATAGACTTCTGAAGCTGTGATCCACACAACCCAACATAGTTCACTCCCTGAAGCATTACAGTATTACATTGCATATCCCTGTATGTTGCGGTCGTTCAGGGGGTTATCTAATAGTTTTTTAAACTAATCGATGCTCCCCGCTGAGACCACCGCCTGTGGAAGGGAATTCCACATCCTTGCCGCTCTTACAGTAAAGAACCCTCTACGTAGTTTAACCACCTCAATACCAGGCCTATTCTGGTACTTCTCTCTTACATGTAAAAATCATAATTTTTTTGCTAGAAAATTACTCAGAACCCCCAAACATATATGTTTTTTAGCAGACACCCTAGGGAATAAAATGGCGGTCATTGCAACTTTTTATCTCGCAAAAAATTTTCAAACGCTTTTTTTTGGGGAAAAAAACGGTTTCGTGAATTAAAAAATAACAAAAAAACAGTAAAGTTAGCCCAATTTTTTTGTATAATGTGAAAGATGATGTTACACCGAGTAAATAGATACCCAACATGTCACGCTTTAAAATTGCGCACAATCATGGAATGGCGCCAAACTTCATAACTTAAAAATCTCCATAGGCGACGCTTTAAAATTTTTTACAGGTTACCAGTTTAGCTTTACAGAGGAGGTCTAGTGCTAGAATTGTTGCACACGCTCTAACGCACGCGACGATACCTCACATGTGTGGTTTGAGCGGCGTTTACATATGTGGGCGGGACTTACGTGTGCGTTCGCTTCTGAGCACGAGCTACCGGGGACAGGGGCGTTTTAATTTTTTTTTTTTTTTTTTTTATTATTTTACTTCATTTTTATACTTTTTTTAAAAAATTTTTATCGCTTTTATTCCTATTACAAGGAATGTAAACATCCATTGTAATAGGAATCTATGTGACAGGTCCTCTTTATGGAGAGATGTGGGGTCAATAAGACCCCACATCTCTCCTCTAGGCTGGAAAGCATGAGATTGGGAAAAAAAAATTCACCGATCTCACCATCTGGTCACCAGAAATCTCATCGTCCTCATTCGGTGCAGGATGATTCTTTCTCCAGGCCCTCGATGGCATGGGAGAGCCCGGAGAAGCACCGGATGGCGGCGAGAGGGGGGGGATGTCCCGTCACCTATAAGAATGATCAAGCGGTGGAACTGCCGCTATGATCGTTCTTATCGTGCACAGAATCACCGGCTGAAAAGAATATCTGAATGATGTCTGTAGCTACCTCACAAATCCCCTCACAAAGACAAGGACGTTTATATACAATAGCCGGTTTTGAAGTGTTTAAGGTTAAACCTCTTTTCTTCTAATTTAAAAGAGTGACCACGTGTCCCGTTAAACTCCCTTCCGCAACAAAGTTTTATCCCTATTGTGGGGTCACCAGTATAGTATTTATAATTGGAATCATATCCGCTCTCAAGCGTCTCTTCTCCAGAGAGAATAAGTTCAGTGCTCGCAACCTTTCCTCATAACCAATATCCTCCAGACCCTTTATTAGCTTAGCTGCCCTTCTTTGTACTCACTCCATTTCCTTCCTGAGGACTGGTGCCCAGAACTGGACAGCATACTCCAGGTGCGGCCGGACCAGAGTCTTGTAGAGCGGGAGAATTATCGTTTTATCTCTGAAGTTGATCCCCTTTTTAATGCATGCCAATATTCTGTTTGCTTTGTTAGCAGCAGCTTGGCATTGCATGCCATTGCTGAGCCTGTCATCTACCAAGACCCCCAGGTCCTTTTCCATCCTAGATTCCCCCAGAGGTTCTCCCCCCCAGTGTATAGATTACATTCATGTTTTTCCCACCCAAATGCATTATTTTAAAATTTTTCTACATTAAACCTCATTTGCCATGTAAATGATAAAATGATGGCGTTTGCACTGTGTGAATAAAAAATGGGGAAATGCGGGGTGCTGCAAAGAGATGTTGGTGATATGTGGAGGGTAAAAAAAATGTGGAATAACAGAAATCATATACATGTAATCGCCAAATAATCCTAGTATTTAAAAAATCTTAGTGCATCAAATAACTTGGGCAGTGTAATCACACAATCCAAAAGGTAAACACTTGAGGAACTAGAGGTCGACCCATATATCGGCAGATATTTGGCTTTTTTTACTTAATCGGCATCAGCGATTGTGCTGATAAAAAAAAGCCGATAATAACTTCAGTGGGACTTGCAAATGACTTCTGTAATAGAAGTCAATGCAAGTTTCCTGAGATTATCTGTGGAGAGGATTCTCTCCTCCCTGGGCAGCCTGCCAAGTCTGATAAGAAGATACATTGTATCTTTTCAAAGTTCTTTTATCAATGAGCTGAACTCTGTGTGTAGAAGTTCTCAGTTTAACCATTTAAAGACTAAATCTTTTCTGACATTTGTTGCTTACAAGTAAAAATCCTGTATTTTCTGCTAGAAAATCACTTAGAACCCCCAAACGTTATATATATATATATTTTTTTAGCAGAGACCCTATGGAATAAAATAGCGGTTGTTGCAATATTTTATGTCACACGGTATTTGCGCAGCGGTCTTTCAAATGCAATTTTTTTTAAAAAAATTAATGAAATAAAAAAAAAAAAATAAGTAGTAAAGTTAGCCCATTTTTTTTCGTCCAAAAGTTTTGATTACCTGTTTTTGTGTATTTAATATTTAAGATATAGTTATTTTTTTTTAATCTAAATTATACATACAAGTGAACTGATTGGAGGTTTGTTTTGTTTAATAAATGTTTAAATGTAAAAAAATTTCTGTATCGCTTATTACTTAAGGTTGCTTTCACACTGGAGCAGGCATGCGTTGACGGTAAAACGCTGTTAGTTTTAGTGGCGCTTTATCGTCATTTTAGCGGCGCTATTCGGCTGCTAGCGGGGCGCTTATAACCCAGCTAGCGGCCGAGGAAGGGGTTAAATGCGCCCATGAAGTGCTGCTGCCGAAACGCTTTGCAGGCGCTTCGGCAGCGGTGCGCATTCATTTCAATGAGCAGGAGTGGTGGAGGAGCGGTATACACCACTCCAAAGATGCTGCTTGCAGGACTTTTTTTTAACATCCTGCCATCGCATCGCCTCAGCGTGAAAGCACTCGGGCTTTCACACTGAGACTGCAGGGGAGCCGTTTTACAGGCGCTATTTTTAGCCCAAAAGCGCCTGGAAAACGCCCCAGTGTGAAAGGGGTCTAACTGTTAGATTTTATGAGATGAAGGGAAAAAAAAAAAAAAAAAAATCGGCCTAATATATCGGCCCAAAAAAAAAAAAAAAAAAAAATCGGCATCATATATCGGCCATCGGCCACCGCGATTTCTAAATATCGGCATCGGCCAGAGAAAAACCCATATCGGTCGACCTATGAGGAACATATCAAAAACATGTTCAAGTAAATACACACAAAAGTGAATCCAAAAAAAGAAAATATATATTTTTAAAAAAATATTACAGTGACAGAAAGTCTATGTAGAAATGATATAGTCGAAGAAATCCGTGGGAAACCAAGATCGATTTTTTGCTCTAGTCCCTTATCATCCCCTCCAAGAACTTGCATACTACTGATGTTAGGCTAACTGGTCTGCAATTGCCAGGGAAGTATTTTGGGACCTTTTTAAAAGTGGAGTTCCACCCAAAAATGGAACTTCCACTTTTAGGATTTCTCCCCCTCTCCTGTGTCACATTTGGCACCTTTCGGGGGGGGGGGGGGGGGGGGGGGGAGCAGATACCTGTCTAATACAGGTATTTGCTCCCACTTCCTGGCATAGATCACCATGGTGACCTACGCCACTTCCGCCGCCTACCCCGTCCTCCCCCGCTGTATTCTGTGAGACACAGAATACAGCAGGGACCTGAGAGGACGCGCAGCGCAACTTGCACATGCGCAGTAGGGAACCATGAAGTGAAGCCGTACGCCTTCACTTCCTTATTCCCTTACCGAGGATGGTGGTGGCAGCTGCCGAGAGCCGAAGGACGGATCAGCCTCCGACACCGCGGGCTCCCTGGACAGGTAAGTGTCTATATATTAAAAGTCAGCAGCTGCAGTATTTTTAGCTGCTGGCTTTTAATATTTTTTTTAGCAAACCTCCGCTTTAAATATTGGTGCTACATTGGCTTTTCTCCAATCACCTGGTACCATTCCAGTCAGTAGACTGTCAGTAAAAATTTGTACAATGGTCTGGCAATTACTTGACTGAGTTCCCCAAGTACCCTCGGATGCAAGCCATCTGTTCCCGGTGATTTATTAATGTTAAGTTTCCCAAGACTAATTTTAAAGCGGGGTTCCACCCAAATTTTGAACATTATCTCTATGCATTCTCTTCCTTGCCTAGATGCTGACATGCTGTGTAAAAAAATTTAAATCGCCGTAATTACCTTTTTTTTTCTCTAATCTTCTTAGCACTGCCTGGTTTTCCTCCCATGGGAGTAGGCGTGTTTCTAGACTCTCCCAGACCTCCCACAGTCCCCTGGGAGCTAGTCTCAGGCTTCCCAGCATGCATTGTGCAACAGCATCATCACAACATCTCGGTGAATGCTGGGAGCACAGCATTCACCGCATCCAGGAAATACATGCTTGTGGGCTTCAAATGCCCACAATGAAGATGGAAACCGCCTTCAGTGAATTTTATAAGTTATTCTTTACAACGAAATCGGACACAGGTGGACTTATTACACAGAACATGTGAGTAGATAATCATGAGAAGAAAAGTTTGTGAATGAACTCAAAAAAAAAAAAAAAAAAAAACAAAAACAAAAACACGATAGATAGGTGGACCCCCACTTTAATTCTGTCCTCTGTTAACCATGGAGGTGCTTCCCGTGATGTGTCATGAAGATAAACACTGCAGTTTTGGTTACTGAAGCCCTCCCGATTCCCTTGTGAAGACTGAGAAGAATAAAATTAATACCTTCGCCATCTCCCTATCCTTTGTAACCAGATGTCCTTCCTCATTCTTTACGGAGCCAATATGGTCTGTCCTCCCTTTTTACGGTTTACATACTTAAAGAATTTCTTTGTATTTTTTTTGCTCTCCTCCGCTATGTGTCTTTTGTGTTCTATCTTAGCCGCCTTAATTGCACCCTTGTTGCATTCTTTATAAAGTCTGAATGCTGATGATGATCCCTCAACCTTGTATTTTTTGAAGGCCTTCTCCTTTGCTTTTATATGCATTTTTACATTGGAGTTAAGCCATCCAGGACTTTTGTTCGCTCTTTTAAATTTATTACCCAATGGGATGCACTGGCTAATGCTCTTATTTAATATGCTCTTAAAGCAAACCCATCTCTCTTCTGTGTTCTTTGTTCCTAAGATTTTATCCCAATGCATGCTTTCTAACAAAGGTTCTTAGTTTAGGGAAGTTGGCTCTTTTGAAATTCAGTGTCTTTGTATTTCCCTTATGTTTCCTATTTGTGTGATTTATACTGAAGCCAATTGACCTGCGATCGATTATTCCTAAATTGCCCCATATTTCCACATCTGTGATTAGGTCTGTATTGTTGGTAATCAGTAGATCCAGTAACGCTTTATTTCTATTTGGTGTCTCTACCATCTGAACCATGAAATTGTCCTGCAAGACATTTAGGAAATGGCGAGCCTTAGACGAATGCGTGGTTCTCTCCGCTCAGTCTATGTCTGGATAATTAAGATCCCCCATTATGATAACACTTCCCATCCTTGCTGCTAATCCAACTTGTGATAGGAGATCCATCTCCCCCTCCTCCCTCAGGTTAGGTGACCTATAGCATACTCCCAGTAATAATTTTCCCCTTAGCTTCATCCCTTTGGAGCTCTACCCATAAGGAATCCACCACCTTCCTAGCTCCCTTATTAATGTCATCTCTCACATTCACTTGTACATTATTCTTGATATATAGGCATACCTTTCCCCCTTTTTACCCGCTCTATCCCTGCGATAAAGCGTATACCCTTGAATGGTTTCCAGCCAATCATGAGAGCTGTTGAACCAGGTCTCAGAAATTCCCACAAAATCCAAATCCTCCTTGTACAACAGTATCTCTAGTTCACCCATCTTGTCCGCCAGGCTCCTGGCATTGGTGAACAGAAACAATTCACCTAAAAAAAGTGTCAAAAATAAAACACATTACACATGTTTTTAAAGTAATTTATTTAGCAGCTCCGGCGTCTCTTCCGATCTCTTCTCCCCTCTTCGGCTCGTCTGTGTTCTCCCACTAACGTTTCTATATTTCTTCTCCCCTCTTTCTCAAGTTCTTCTCCCTGGTCTCCTCCGCTATCTTCTCCGCTGTCTTCTGCCTCTGTTCTTTCGATGTTGACTCAACGCTCTCTCCTGCTCTAATGCCAGGTGCGCGGTGTGCCACTACTTATATTGGCATTATGACATCCCCATGATGGGTGGTGACGTCATAAGAGGCGTGCCTCCGGTCGTCGCCATCTCAATATAAGTAGTAGCACACTGCGCACCCTGCATTAGAGCGGGAGAGAGCATTGAGTCAACACTGGAAGAACAGAGGCAGAAGACAGAGGAGAAGACCGGGCAAAAGAGCAAGAAGATAGCGGAGGAGACCTGGCAGAAGACAGCGGACAGAGGGAGAAGAACCGGAGAGAGCGGAGAAGACCCGGAGAGGGGAGAAGAATCGGCAGAGGCAGAAGACGTCAGCGGAGGACACAGAAGAGCCGGAGAGGGGAGAAAAGATCGGAAGAGCCGCCTTAATGAATTACTTTACAAATATGTGTAATGTGTTTTATTTTTGACATTTTTTTTTTTTTAAGGTGAATGGGTAGCCTATAAATTATTCACATAGAGTTGGGGGCCAGGATCTGGGGGCCGCCTTGTTAAAGGGGACTTCCAGATTCCGGTACGGTTCAGGAGGGAGGGGGCTGCTCGCTCGTCCCCACCCCCTTTCCTGACCTGCCAGGCTGTGTGCTCAGATAAGGGTCTGGTATGGATTTTGGGGGGGACCTGAAAGGAGACCGAAGGGCCTGGTATGCTCTTAGAGGGGGAACCCATACTGGGTTTTTTGTAACATTTTGCGTGGAGTTCCCCCTAAAGATTCATACCAGACACAGTGCCTGGTATTGTCAGGGATCAAAGTCGGATCCCTGTTCATTGAAGTCAGACTTCAAGACGCAGGGCAAAGTCGGATCCAAAGTGGTACAACTGTCATGTAGTATCAGTGTGAACCCAGCCTAAAAGGTCAATGAGTTTATGGACTCCTGACAGACCCGTGAATCTTTCATCCAGTGCTGCATTGACGTTTGTGCATTCTGAGTCATGGGGAAAGCAAAAGAATTGTCAAAGGATCTGCAGAAAAAGGTAGTTGAACTGTATAAAACAGGAAAAGGGATATACAATATATCCAAGGAATTGAGAATGCCAATCAGCAGTGTTCAAACTCTAATCAAGAAGTGGAAGATTAGGGGTTCTGTTGAAACCAAACCACGGTCAGGTAGACCAACTAAAATTTCAGCCACAGCTGCCAGGAAAAATTTTCGGGATGCAAAGAAAAACCCACAAATAACTTCAGGCGAAATACAGGACTCTGAAAACATGTGGTGTGGCTGTTTCAAGATGCAAGAAAGATAGGCTGCATGGTCGAGTTGCCAGAAGAAAGCAATTACTACGCAAAGGCCATAAAGTATCCCGCTTACAATACAATACAAACGGCACAGAGACGAGCCTCAAACCTTCTGGCACAAAGTCATTTGGAGTGATGAGATCAAAATTGAGCTTTTTGGCCACAACCATAAATGCTAAAATTTGGAGAGGAGTCAACAAGGTCTATGATCAAAGGTACACCATTCCTACTGTGAAACATGGAGGTGTATTGCTGATGTTTTGGGGAAGTGCGAGTTACTAAAGGTAGAGCTGCACAATTTGGGCCAAAATGAGAATCACTTTTTTTGCTTAGAATAAAAAGATCATGATTCTCGTGACGTAAAATCTTTCACATTATAAAAAAAAAAAAAAATGGGCTAACTTTACTGGTTAGTTTTTTAATTTATTAAAAAGTAATTTTTTCCAAAAAAACTGCATTTGAAAGACCGCTGTGCAAATACAATGTGACATAAAATATTGCAACAACCACCATTTTATTCTCTAGGGCAGTGGTCATCAACCCTGTCCTCAGGGCCCACTAACAGGCCAGGTTTGCAAGATAACTGAAATACATCACAGGTGATATAATTTTCTGCTCAGTGATTGCAGTATAGTAGTCTGCATCTCCCCAAGGTAATACATAAAACCTAGCCTGTTAGTGGGCCCTGAGGACAGGGTTGATGACCACTGCTCTAGTGTCTCTACTAAAAAAATCTCTCTCTCTCTCTCTTTAGACTTAGCGCAACTGATAAGGCTCCATTCACACAGGGGTAACTTTGGATCCGACTTCAAGTCGCCCCAAGTCGCCCCTAGTTGCCTCACGTCGCGCTACATGAAAAAAATCAATGTAAGTGATTGGATCCGTCTTAATGCACACTACTGCAGTCGCTCCGACTTCAGAAAAGGTTCCTGTACTACTTCAATCTGACTAGAAGGCGACTTGTACCCAGTGATTTTAATGGAAGTTGCCTCCAAGTTGGATCACTGTTCATACTAAGGCAACTTTACAGGAAGCAGAAAGGAAACAAAATAATTTACTCCACTAAACAGCCAGCCCCCTCCTTCTCGCACACAGCTGATAAGCTCTGATTGGCCACTTGTAAAGTTCCCTGTCCTGGAGGCAACTTCAAGTTGTGTTGCAAGTTGCCCCAAGTCGCGCTGTGATTCATACTCAAGTCATGTCCGAGTTGCCTCCCAAAGTCGCGCTGGAAGTCGTGTTGCCCCTGCATGAATGGGCTCGAAAGAATGTTGTGCTTCTTTGCAGACTGCCCAGATTTTTTTCTTATTTCCTTTTGACTGTGGCTTCAGAAGAGCAGAGAATTCTTTGCATAGCAAGAATCGTGAAACCCTTATCAAGATCGCAACAGGGAAAGAATCGCGATAACGATTCTTGACGATTAATCGCACAACTCTAACTAAAGGCACAGGAAACTTGGTAAAAATTGATGGCAAGATGAATGCAGTATGTTGTTATCAAAAAATACTGGCGGAACATTTGCATTCATCAGCAAGGAAGCTGCGCATGGGACGTATTTGGACATTTCAACATGACAATGATCCAAAACACAAGGCCACGTCAACCTGTCATTAGCTACAGCAGAATAAAGTGAAAGTTCTGGAGTGGCCATCTCAGTCTCCTGACCTCAATATCATTGAGCCACTTTGGGGAGATCTCAAACCTGCAGTTCATGCAAGACAGCCCAAGAATTTACAGGAACTGGAGCTTGTATGCCAATAGGAATGGGCAGCTTTAACCATCTGAGAAGATAAAGAGCCTCATCCACAAATACCACAAAAGACTTTAAGCTGTCATTGATGTTAATGGGGGCAATACATGGTATTAAGAACTGGGGTATGTAAACTTTTGATCAGGGTTATTTGGGTAGTTTGTTGTGATTATGATTTAAAAAGAGTAAACACAGATGACTGATAATAAATGGCTTCAGCCAAACACTAACCATGAGTGAAAGAAAAGTGTGTTATCATTAATTTCTCTGAGAAACGGCCAAGAAATCATAAATTCTGCCAGGGTATGTTAACTTATGAGCACAATATATATATATATATATATATATATATATATATATATATATACACATATACACACACACACACACATACATACATACACACATGCTGGTGCAAGGATTTTTGACACCCTAGGCGAAACCTAATTTTGCCCCCCCCCCCCCTCCCCTTGGCTCCACCCCCTTTGCCCTGCCCATGTATACCCCACCTTTTTAATGAAACACCCATCAAATGCAGCCTCACCAGTGTCCATCAATGCAGCCTCATCAGCGTCCTTCAATGCAGCCTACCAAGAAGGGGGGGCAGGGGAGGGGGGGCCTGACCCCTTAGTACATTGACAGATCAGTCTTTATACACCAAATACATTTACATGCGAATCTGCGATAATGCAATCTCAGACAGTGACAGTATTTCACTCACCAGGTCTGGGGCTCTGCATCCATCCAACGACGTGATCCTGCCAAGCGTGTGCGAGGAAATTTTTATTTTTTTTTTAACTCTGCCTGCCTCGGTGCCTCCTCCAGGCAGGCTCCACCTGTCACCAAGTCCGGAGTGCCGCCGCCAGGCGCTATAGCCCTTGAGTGACGCTGCCGGCGTTGTTCAAGACAGGCCATGAGAGTGGGTGGCCTTTACGACTGGGGGGGGGGGCGCAGGCCAGGAGACAAAGGATTAGGAATCACGTATGGACAGAGAGAGGCAAATTGGCTGGTTGTGGTCTTGTCACAGACAGCAATCGCAGGTCACTGATGACTAATCAGAGGGGTGCAAAGGAGCAGCTGGAAATGTTTGCTTGCTTCCATTCGGGAGTCAGGACACAGACACAGTTCTCCGCCATGCCAACAGAGTGGTGGCTGCCTGCTGATGCTGAGACTTAGTTGCTTGCTGGAGAGAGAGGAGAGTAGGAACACCAGTGGCTCCCTAGTTTGCCTAGTGGTAGCACCGGCCCTGTGACACACACATACACACACACACACAGGTGGGGGTGGAGACTGCAGGGGGGAGGGTCAGCAGAAGGCAGAGAAAGAGCAATACACAGATCTTCCCCAGTGAATGGCGTATCAGCACGCATCTTGGCCACTGGAGGACAGGCAGGCTGAGCCCCTGGGACAGCAAGAAATCTGACCACGCTGGGATGCATGTGCTTCCATGCCTACCGTGGTTGGTGTACAATAGGAAAGAAGGGGCTGGCAGGGTCACCAGGGATTTCACATAAAAAAGGAAGCAATACAAAGAGAACGGGATTCTATTTAAAACACAAGTACATGGTACAACAGACATATCAGGAATATGAAATGTTGGGGTAACACACACTTTAATTATTTGGAAGGCTATTCTGCTGTACATTGCAGATGTAGAAGTCAGCCTAGGTGTTGCTGCCCCGCACCTCTCAGATCCACTCTGCCTGATGAAATCTGTGGGATCAGGATCACCTTGACAGTTGTGTCCATTTATGTATTGCAGGCACAGGTACTGCACTGGTTGCAGTCTCTGTGCACCGGCATCCCATTGGCCATTGTTTTTTCTGAGATTGAGCAGCGCCAGTGGTTACCGACTGCTGTTTTTCTGCAGTATACAGAAGGTGCAGAAGCCTACCCAGGAGATTAAGGGAATGAGCAGGTCCAGCTGTCAAACTCACAGGATTGGTCTTGTGCTGTGTTTCAGGAATGGCTTCTGATACACAGAGCAATACCAGCTATCAAACTGACATTTAGACTTTCAAAATAGTTTGAGAGCCACTCTCCTGATGTAATCTGCAGGGCTCTCCTGTCATTTTGACATCTGTCCCCGCTCTGTGTTCAGCGGTTGTCACTGCTCCTGTATGAATGAAGGTGGTTTGTACCTTTAATATATAAAAAGGAAGCCCTTTCGCTGAACTGGCCAGCTTTAAAACACAAGAACCTGAACAAAACATAAAATGAAAGCAACACAAGGGTGGGAATCCAGCTGTGCTGGAAGACTCCTGCAAATAGAGTTACCGGTAAGTCTAACTCTGGTTTTCCCAATTTGTTCTCTAGGACAGCCCATGAGATGATTAGCAAGAACTTAGGCCTGGTTCACACATATGCAGTTTGCTTTTGATCCATTTCCACAGTGCTTTTGGTTGTGTGTTTTGCATTTTTGTACACGCAATTACACATTTTTCACGTCCACCATGCAAAAATGCACCATGTTGCATTTAAAAAGTGCCTGACCCATTCCAAAAACCATTGAAAAATGCATGGACGTGAACGTGCCTCATAGGAAACCATGTTAAATGGACTGTAGTGCATTTCTGCAAAACACAACATATACTAAAAAAGCATAGGTGTAAACTAGGGCTGCAACTAACGATTATTTTCATAATCGATTAGTTGGCCGATTGTTGTTTCGATTATTAATCTTAAAAAAAGTGTGGTGTATAATTTAGTTAATATGTAAAGTTTTAAAAAAAAAGGCAATTTATTCTTATAGATCTCTATGCAGTGGTAAATATAAATAACCAACTATATGGTTAGGGAGCAAAATATCTAATCCACTCTGAGAATAACAGACAGAAGAGATATATACTGTATATACTATTAGAGGAGATATATACTGTATATACACTATTAAAATGTGAATCTGGTAAATATCATCAGACTCAGAGATCACATTTTTTTATTTAACAATGTCTTCCTTCTTGAAATAAAAATTTTTTTTTTTTTTTTGAACGTTCGTTCGATTTTCTAATCATTAGTGGGATCAAAACGACGTTCATTTTTAACCACAGTGACGGGAACATTTTGAAAGAATAGCAAACTTCTTGGTCAAAGGAATTTTCAGACAATGTATGTGGTTTTCATTCAGAAATCACATTCATTTTAAAAACAAAAAGTTAAAAACCAAGTGAAAATTTCAAACAACATTCTCTCATTCAGCGAATGTACAAAGATTTTTTGGTCTGAATATTCTCATTTGAATATTTTGTCTGAAAATTGATCCGTGTGGCCAGCATAAAGGCTCGGTACACACCTATGCATTTTGCTTTTGATCTGTTTTTTGCAGTGCTTTTTGCTGTGTTTTGACTTTTGCACACGTGATTGTGCTGCGATTTGTGTTTTTGCATTTATTTTTGACCAATTTGTTGTTGAGAAGATTAAAAAAACAAAAACTGCTGCAATAATTACATGCTTTTCTGCAGCTGTTCCACTGAAGTATATTGAACCAAAAAAAGCACCGTTTTGCATTAAAAAAAAAGTTCCTGACCCTTTCCAAATACGCAGCGGCTGAAAAAAGCATAGATGTGAACATGTCCCATAGGAAACCATGTAAATGGACTGTAGTGCGTTTCTGCAAAAAGCACCAAACATGTAGATGTGAACCAGGTCTAACACGTTTAACATAATGGGGTTAAAAAAAACTAAAAATTAGCCCTTTATAATACAAAGAAAAACAGATAATCACTACTGTAAGGGGTTCATTTTTTTTACAGCCGTGTAAATAATATTTACAGTAGCGATTATTTGCTCTTTTTTTACTATAAAGGGCTTATTTTAGTTTTTTTTAACCCCATTATGTTACTGGCCAATTAATCGATTATGAAAATAGTAATCGATTAATTTCATAATCGATTAGTTGTTTCAGCCCTAGTGTAAACCAGGCCTTTCCAGACTACGGAGGGACAAAAAAAAATTTAAAAAAAGCTCAGAGGCCTCACCTTCCACACGGATGACTATGAATAGAGATATGGTGGGTCCTGTTATACAAAATCCTCAACAGAGAGAAAATTAAGGCAGCAGATCTAACCACAGGGAAAAGTCTAAGCTATATCAGAAAAATAAGAGCTCAAAGTTATACAGAGCAGATTCCAAAAAAATCGGTTATAAAAAGAAACAAATCCTAGTAAGACTGGCCAACTAAAAGACATCTGAATGGTACTAAGCTCATGTAAGCAGGTTAATTGACAAACTGAGCTATGTGGTTCAAAATGTGCTCAATGCAGTACGTATAATGTACAAAAAGCACGTAAATTGAAGAAAATAGGATTTTTTA